>NC_139027.1:40025686-40540729 GCF_964662115.1 Mustela nivalis
GGGATCAAGCCCCACATCGGGCTCTCTGCTCAGCAAGGAGCTGCTTCCTCCTCTCTCTCTGCCCGCCTGTCTGCCTACTTGTGATCTCTGTCTGTCAAATAAATAAATAAATAAAATCTTAAAAAAAAATAAAGTGTCTGTAGATCCCATGAAGGCATGAGATACTGTGTAAAGTGGAGGTGACACATTGGGAGAAAACAGCTATGAGATCTTAGGCCTTTTCTTCCACCCCTTAAAGCAAGGTGACCACCGATGCAAGCAGGAAACTGTACATTCAGTGTCTGTAGGAACTAAATCTGAAAGGCTCTTTACTTGGGGACACACATTGTAAAGGAACTGGTGATGTCATATGGAATTAGAAACATGGGGATCAAGAGTAAGTCTATCCTCTCATATGACCCAGCAATTCCACTAGTGGATATACAACTACAGCATTGGGCTCTCTGCTCAGCAGGGAGTCTGCTCCCCACCCCCCGTCTGTCTCTCTGCCTGCTTGTGATCTCTGTTGAATAAATAAATAAAATCTTTTTTAAAAGAATTAAAAATATAGGTCCACAAAAACTTATACACAAATGTTCATAGCTTTCTCATCATAATCAAAAGGTGTAAACAACACAAATGTCCATCAACTGATAAAATGTGGTGTATTCATATAATGAAATATTATTTGCCCACGAAAAGGACTAAAGTACTGATACATGCTACAACATGAGCCAACCTGAAAAGCATTAGGCTAAGTGAAAGTAGCCAATCACAAAGGAGAACTTATTTTATAATTGCGTTTATATGAAGTGTCCTCAGTAGGCAAATCCAGAGACAGAAAGTAGATTAGAGGATGCCAGGAGCTAGGAAAGAGGAATGAGGGTGACTGCTAATGGATAGGGTGTTTCTTTTTGAGGTGACGAAAATGTGGAAACAGATAGTAGTGATGGTTACACAACTCTGAATATACTAAAGACCAGTGAGTTGTACACATTGAAAAGGTGGCTTTAATGGTAGTTGAATTGTATCTCCATAAAAAAAAAAAAGGAAGGGTAAAGTGAAAACCTGTGAAATCCTCCACGATTTAGCTTTAAATCCAGAGTCAAAATAAGAGGTTTTAAATCATGCATCAGTTTGGTTACAATAGTAAATTACTGGAAACAATGGAAATGCCTGCCAAGAGACTGGATTAAAAAAATATGCTATATCATGCCAAAGGAATGTGATGTAACTGCTTAAATAATATGGGAGAAATATATCTCCTGACATAAAAACATATATGACATGAAGGGCGCCTGGGTGGCTCAGTGGGTTAAGCCGCTGCCTTCGGCTCAGGTCATGATCTCAGGGTCCTGGGATCAAGTCCCGCATCGGGCTCTCTGCTCGGCAGGGAGCCTGCTTCCTCCTCTCTCTCTGCCTGCCTCTCTGCCTACTTGTGATCTCTGTCTGTCAAATAAATAAATAAATAAATAAAATCTTAAAAAAAAAAAAACATATATGACATGAAGAAAACCAATTGCAAAAGAGAACGTAGATTGTCATCTTATTTTGTAAGGGAAAATTATGTACACATCTCTCTGGAAGTATACATACCAAAATGTTAGCCATGGGGCAAAAGAAAAAAAAAGAAGAAGAAAGAAAAGAACAGAGGAAGACTTTCTCTGAATGGTGGAAACTCCAGCTCCTTTCTCTCACTCTGCTCCTAGAGCATAAATGGCCTTCATCTCCCGAAATAAAGAAAAGAGAGCCATAAGCAAAAAGCAGATGAAAAACATACATCAGAAAAGGGATTACTTCAGGAAACAGAGTCCAACAAATAATTCTCCATGATCTTAAAGAATGTGAGATGAAACAGTCTCTCTTTGACAAGAGAGCTCAAAGAAAAGATAACAAGAGTGCAAAGAAGAGATCCCAAGGCCCTAGAAGAGGATGAAAAGTAGGCTGGCCTACTTCAGAAAGAAGGGAAGAAAAAGATAGTAATATCACAGAGATACATACACCAGCAGAAACAACAGGAACTGGAATAAATACAACTGAAAAAGTTTTCTGAATGAATACAGTTGATAACACAAATGAAAGTGAAATGGAAAGAAAGCATTGTAAAAATATTTAGAGGAAGGATGATTAATATGGAAGACATGTACAAAGGGTACAAACACAGATACAAAGGTTAAAATAAGAAAGATATACAGAGTACAAAAGCTGGATAGTTGGCGTTCCTAAAGCAGAAAATGGAACAGGAAAAAAATAGTCACAGATGTTCTAGAAGCTTTCCTGAAATAAAGATTTGAAGCTACATATTGAAAAGACAGGCCATACCCCAAGAAAGAGCAGATACAGACTGATCATAGCAAAATTTTCTAGTTTTTCTCCAGTGTTCATTCTCCCTTTTTCCATTACAGTGGAATGTTTTTAGCTGCATATATAGTCACCCAGAGTGAAGACTGTATTTCCAGTATTCCTGCAGTTAGGTAGGGTCATATGACCAAGTTCCGTCCAATGGGATGTGAGCAAAAGATCACTGTATGCAACTTCTGGATACCTCCTTAAAGGGAAGGAATCTGATCTCTTTCTCTTTCCTTCTTCCTATTGGCTAGAGTATGTATCTTGGTCCATGGACAAGGACAATACCCTAGGGATGGTAAAGCAACAAAACGAAAGAGCCTGAACCCCTGACCATTTCATTAGAGAATTGCTACTGTATCAGTTTATATCATTAAGTGAGAAACACATTTCTCTCTTTTAAAGCCACTGTTATTTTGCGTTTGTGTCTGAATTTCTACCCTAAGCGATACACTGATTACAGTATATATTGGTAAAGTTGCTGAATTTTAGAGTGAAGGGAAGAATCTTAAATATACCCAGGGAGAAGAAGCAAGTCATACAGAAGGAATAAAAGTTAGTTAGCCTTTGGCTTCCCCCAAAGCAACACTCAATGCTAGAAGACAAAGGAGCAATATCTGGAAAGATCTGGGGAAAAGAGATAACCCAAAATTTTTTAATCAGTGTGCCCTTTAAGTATAATGATGCAGACCATTTGAAGCATGCAAGAATCTATGAGACCTGTAGGAAAACAGACTACTTGATGACAAAACCCCACCAATGAAGGGATGACTCCAAATGTAGGAATGGAGAAGTCATAGAAAGAGAACACTAATGAGCACCAATGCCATTTAGACACAGAACCAACCAGACAACTGTGGGAATTGTGGTAAAAGAATGGAATGTAAATATTATTAACCTTTCCTATGTGAAAATGATACAACCAAAAAAATCAGGGGGAGGCAAGGGAAGAGGAAATGGGGAAAAGTACAAGTATGTTAATGTCCTCACGTTTGTTGGCTGGAAGTCAACTGACATTGCCTAAAGGTGAAACATGCTTTTAAAAATGACTCAAAACTCTGAATGTCATCATTTTTCTTAATTTAATGGGCAATTTTTAGGAACCTGTATTTCTTGATGTCAAGAAATATTTTCTGAAGTTCATGAATTCCTTCAAGTTTTTTGTCCTGATAAATGTCATGCCTTTGTTGGAAAGAAAAATATGATCCCATTTGGCAGGGGGTAATGCTATTGTGATTATTTCCATTCTCTGTAAAACTGTTTCTTTTTTTTTCCCCCCTACACAGATGCAAACATACACTTTCTTTTATTCTCATTCCTATCTGTGCCTTTGCAGATAGAAACATCTGGAACAATTGTCTCTACATGTCAACAATTAATTGTCTCTGAGTGATGAACTGTGACCAAATTTATTTTTGCTTTTTACTTTGCTTCTTGACAATTTTTGGCACGCTTCAAATTTTGATAATACAGTAAAAGTTCAATAACCAAGCACAGATCTGACTTGGAACATGCCAAATAATTAGAAATTCTGGATTGTTGGGCACCTGGGTGGCTCAGTGGGTTAAGCCGCTGCCTTCAGCTCAGGTCATGATCTCAGGGTCCTGGGATCGAGTCCCGCATCGGGCTCCCTGCTCAGCCGGGAGCCTGTTTCCTCCTTTCTCTCTCTCTCTGCCTGCCTCTATGCCTACTTGTGATCTCTCTCTGTCAAATGAATAAATAAAATCTTTAAAAAAAAAAAAAGAAATTCTGGATTGTTAAATTTACTGGGTATTCATCTACTGCTTGTCCAAAGCATCACAATTTCACAAATGTATTTGTAATGTACTTCACTAATCTGTTTTTCACCTTAAAAGTATAATGATTTGGGGCACCTGAGTAGCTCAGTCAGTTGAGCATCTGCTATGGGTTTGGGTCCTGAGATCAAGTCCCAAGTCAGGTTCCTTACTCAGCAAGGGAGTCTGCTTCTCCCTCTCCCTCTACCCCTGCCCCTGGTTGTGCTCTCCACGCCCCCATACATAGATAAAACCTTAAAAAAAATGTATAATGATTTAAGTATAATGATTTAACACATATACTAAAATAATATACTCCAGTCATATTAGAAATGTAATGACTGTAGTAAAAACACACTAATAATTCAGACCCTGAAAATATAATACACATTGCAGATTATAATTAAATATATTACAGTAGATGCATTACCTGAGTGGAGTTAATTTGAAAAGTAAAATAAGGGGCACCTGGGGGCTCAGTCAGTAGAGCATGCAACTCAACTCTTGATCTCAGGGTTGTGAGTTCAATCCCCACCTTGGGTATAGAGATTACTTAAAGATAAAATTTCCAAAAAAAAAAAAACAAAACAAAACCCCAAACCAAAAAACCAAACCACAGTGGGTGTTAATAGCCAAATAGGATTCATCAGATGATTCTACTTGGCAAATTCTCAGTTGTTAGACAGTAAGGTCATTTCCATTTTTTTGCTAATATAAAGTTTGCTTACATCCTTAATTATTTCTCTGAGATAGATTCCTAGCAGAATCTCTGGGTCACAGGAATGTGTCTTTTACAGGAATGTATATTGCCTGGCTGCCTTCCAGAAGGTCCTAGATAGTTATGCACCCCCACCTGCACTTCAGAAAAGAAAGTTCAGGCCTTCCCACGGGGTGTTGTTCTAGGAGAGATGAACTCTGAGCTTTCTTCTCAGGTGCCTGGGGAACTGCACTCACTAACTGAAGACTTAGACTCTAACGCATGCATGCCTTAGAGACTGGCCAGTAGGGGTGGGGCTTTGGACCATTTAAAGCGTCCAAGTGGTTACACCCCAGTAGACAGATCTAGCCCTAATTCCCATGCCTACCTTGTCCTTCATCTCCCATTTCCCCCACACTGCTCTTCAGAAGCCAGCTCCACACAGACATGCTTGTGCTTGGCACCACAATGTGTTTGAATTGCTCAGTTCATTGGTACACCGCCCTCCCAGACAGGAGTTCCCTGAGGACCGGAAGCACAGCTGCCTGTTCTGCACTGATCCCTTGAGGAGAGCAGCGCCAGGCACCTTGTTTAATGCCTGGGAATCGAAAGCCACTCACGGATCAACTAGACGCAGCAGAGTCTTCTGATGGTCTCTGCCTCTTCCTCACTCTCCCTATAACCTGTGATAAGCCAACTTTTGCTTTTCTCCCTTCCCTCTCCAAACCTCTGGGCTACCAGGCCTTATTCAGGTCCTCAGGGCATATCACTTAAACAATTAGCTTGCCCCTTAGCTGATCGCCTTTCTCACTTTCTCACGTGCTCCTGTTTTAGCTCATTAATTCTCACATTCCCTGGTTCTGGCCCCACCATACCCCCCCCCCCGGCCCCCATAAACCTCCAGGGCTTACCAATCCCTCTAGAATCCTTTCAGTGGAGGTTTTGGCCCCTTTCACCTTATTTTGGCCTTCTCTTCCCCCAAGACTGTGATGACCCTATTTTAAAGAATACAGAATGAATCAAAATTCCCTCCCCTGCCCTGGGCCAAGAAGCCACCTGTTCTAATGCCTTCCTTTGCGCATGCTCTTTCCTGCACCTAGAACGCTTTCTCCTGTCTAAATTTCTGTTGAAGGCCCACCTCTGCGGTCACCTCCTCTATGAATCTTTCCCTGTCTCTCTAGACAGCTCATCACTACCTCACTCTCCCAGAATTCTTTGTTCACATCTTTCAAAAAAAATTTTTTTTAATGGTAGCATATTCCCTTGATTATTAGCGTTTTCCTAAAACGTGTGAATTCCTAAAGGGCGAGGACTGTGTTGTCTTCATCTTTGTATTTCTTGAGCTCAGAATCACCTGCCACAGTCAGTATTTGTAGCAGAAGCTGCTTGTTGCCTACGTCAGCATTCCGTAGTGAGCGCATCTGGGGCAGCAATCCACCCGCGGAAAGACATTGCCTAGATTCCTTTGTGGCCAGGTGTACCCACGTGATTAAGTTCAGTACATTAAAATGTTAGTGGAAATATTAGGTGGGACTTTCTGGAAGTGTTTTTAAAATAGAAGGGAAATAGGGATGCCTGGATGGCTCAGTCGGTTAAATGTCTGCCTTCGGCTCAGGTTATGATTCCAGGGTCCTCAGATCAAGTCCTGCATTGGACTCCCTGCTCAGCGAAGAGCCTGCTTCTCCCTCTGCCTGCTGCCACCCCCCACACGGCTTGTGCTCTCTCTCTTCCTCTCTCTCTCCCAAATCAGTAAAATCTTTAAAAATAAATAAATAAACAAAAAGGAAATACCTTTCTCACTGTTCATCTTTCCTTCTTCCTCAAACGCAGTGGTGACAGCTGTGACTTGAAGAGCACTACTGAATGGTAAGGGATTTTGGTTTCCTGATGACCAGAAAGGCTCCCTACTAACCCTGGTTTCCCTACTTCTGGGCTTCTTTTACCTTCTTAAAAAAAAAAAAAAAACATGCCATTATTAGCTTTTTCCCTCTGATATGTAGCCATACATAAGCCCGACTGATTCAGTAGCCAATAAATGTTTTTTTGAATGTGGAGTAACTTCACAATTATGTAACTTTTATTTTGTCTTACCTACCAATGAACTTGGTTGGAATAAGACTTAGCACTTCATTCTATCAATGTATCATCACACTTTCCTTGTGTCTGTCTTTATTTTTTTAATCGTCTTTGCCTATATTTTATTAATTTTGTAAAGTTGATTCAAATTTGTCTAAAATACAGATGGGGTAAAAATTATAAATAAGTCAACTTTCAATTTAAAATATAGACAATCGGGGGTGCCTGGGTGGCTCAGTGGGTTAAACCCTCTACTTTCAGCTCAGATCATGATCCCAGGGTCCTGGGATCAAGCCCTACATTGGGCTCTCTGTTCAGCAGGGAGCCTGCTTCCTCCTCTCTCTCTCTGCCTTCTTTTCTGCCTACTTCTGATCTCTGTCAAATAAATAAATAAAATCTTTGAAAAAAAAAATGAATACAATATAGACAATTGGAGTGCCTGGGTGGCTCAGTCAGTTAAGCATCTTTCTTCAGCGCAGGTCATGATCCTAGAGTCCTGGGGTTGAGCCCCACATTGTGGGCGGGGTGGGGCAGGGGGGTGACCCTGCTCAACGGGGAGCCTGCTTCTCCCTCTGCCCCTCCCCCTGCTTGCGCTCTCTTGCTTTCTCTCTGTCAAATAAATAAATACATTTTTTTTTTTAAAATAACGTGTCGACGATCAAAGCCAAAAGTCCAGGATTGGGGAGCAGCGCAATCACACCCACATACTGGAAAGTCAGCTCTGTTGTCCTCCTGGCACTTCCCCCACGGATTGCCTCAGCAGGCTGTCTTCCAGGCAGGGTTTGTCAACATCTTTCTCTGTGACACAATGTGGGCCAGGGCATACACCCCCAAAGGAAGTTTCATTTTGGCAAGTGGATGTGGCAGATAGCTGGCAGAAAGGCTGAGTAGGAGGAGAGGAGATGAAGAGGTTGACTGTTGAAAGGTGCACAGAATCAAAGAATAGGACCTTGCTCTATGGGCGGGGAGCCACAGGCCTAGGGATAGAAGTGACAAGCAAAGATCCTGTGACTAATGTTTTAGCTGCGATTCTTTCAGACTCAAGCAATAAAAAACAACTCTGACAAGTTTAAGCAAAAGAGAGAGCATGGCATCCAGGGAAGAATTTCAGATCTTCGGTATAGACATCTTATGATGGACGGTGAAGACTGACTTCCTGCAGACCACACCCTGTTATCCCCTCACACACACATACCAAGCCCTACATCATCCCAGCAAATTATGTTCCCTTTCCTTCACAATTCTATCCTCCCTAGAGTAATGTCTTGTTTTTTCATTTGCCTGGTTTTCTACATACTTCTTGTTAATCCAATCTCAGTCTCCTCCCTCCCCCCAGAGCGGTATAAATCTCTCATGTTCAAGCAAGGAATGTTCCATCAGTTTCATCATCTTGAAGAAATCTCTCCAGTGCCTTTGACCTGATCTTGTCTTCTGTGGAACGCTCTTTAGGACTGCTGTGTAGGGTGGTCATGGGGTCTCACTAGACCATCACCCCGGGGATGTCTTAGATGCACACGTATTTAAGAGTGGGTCACAGAAAAGTTCCTTAGAAACCCCATATACACATGTGGGGCTGGCCACGTGGGGACTTAAATGAAGAGTAATCAGTCTGGGCCAGTTCATTGGGAAACCTCTGATGTCAGGATCTCTAGGTTTTTTTCCTTGGGTTTATTCAGACTTTCCAAAAAAGTTTCTGCCAGTCTCATGCTCAGAGGGAATAAGTCTGTCAGTATTCTAATTGTGGAAAGGGGAAAGAGGGATGGTGGTCTCCTTGTTTAGTGTATAGGATGTCTCTGCTTAAGCCCCCTGTTTCCAGTATGCCACCTATGCCCTCAACTGTGACTGATGTCTTCCACGCCAGAAAACCTGTTTTTATCCTTTCCTAGTGGAAGAGTCTAGTGTCTCCTGCTGGAGTAGAGGGGGGGACGGCCACTCACCAAGGGCAGTGGAGGAGGGGTGAGGGGACTAATTGCTTCTTAAATCAATACTTAATCAGTCTTCTGTTTTTATGCTCAGCTCTACCCTTACTCCAAGTGAGTGGTACCTGCTGCCTCCTATCTCCTGGGGGTTCCGTGTATTAGGGAGAGTGTACTGGTTTTTGGTTTTTTGGTTTAGGATTCCGCTTTCTCAGGTCTTCTAGCTCAGTTTTCATGCAGCCATCTAACTTCCCAGCTTACAGCATTTTGTTGCTCTGTCTACTCCCACATTTTCTTTGTTCTTGTTCAATTATTCCTTTTCACAAATTCCTCCACTGTTGTTTTAATGGACTTAAGGAGGGAAATACTGATTTCTGCTGACTTTCGTTGTTTAAAGTTTTATACAGGGAAATACACTTGCCTCTCCTAATCCCTAGGAAGTGAGCATTTGTCCAGTTTGAATCACGTGTCCCTTCTAAGCCCATTAACTTTGGCAAGGAGGGTAGAGGCCGTGGCTGGTGTGGGAGGGACCAATAGTGTGGTGGGGGTAAGAGTCATATTTTACTAACGAGGCAGCTCCCATGGTCATGGAGATGGGGAAGGGCAGTCCCTAGGAAAGACCCTAGAGGGATAGTTCCTCGGGATCTACTACAGCTAGGAAATAGGAGATTGAAATCTGAAACTCTTCTTATTCTCCCCAAGCTGTTGGTCATCATAATGAGGGCAGAAACGAAATGGAGGGGACAGGAGGAAGAAGGAGCCATCACAGCTGCTGGGGTAGGTAGGAGCTGCTATCCACAGGAAACTTCTGAGTCTTGGCTACTACTGGATTAGATAAGGGAGAAGACAGTCTGCACACAGCAGGCAGAGGGACAATGGGGAAGTCTCCGAGAGGGCGCTGAATGGGAAAGCCATGGGGGAAACACTGCCTTGAGGAAGAACGTTGCCCTGCCAAGTGCTCATCAAGAATTTCTGGGAGGGTTGCCTGGGTGGCTCAGTCAGTTAAGTAGTCTGCTCCTTGCTCAGTGAGGAGCTTGCTTCTCCCTCTGCCTCTGCATGCCACTCTCCCTGCTTGTGTGCAGGCTCTCTCTCTCACGCTCTCTTTCTGACAAATAAATAAATAAAATCTTAAAAAAAAAAAAAAGAATTCTGGAAGTCTTTCAGGGGTGGCTCACAAGGACTTAGGAATACATGGGTCCTTCTCTGGCATTAGGGCTACCCCAAGTCTCCCACCAGATATTCTCTGGGCACCACTAGTTTCCGGGAGATACTGGCATTTTGTGATGCCAATATGGCACATGGTTCTGTTGCAAAATGGGGCAAGACCTGTTCATCCCTGCTGTGTTACATTTGTCGGAGGAATCCTAAAGCCACTATGGTGGCCACACCAACTTGAAAAATAAAAGTGTTTTTCTATTTTTTTCATTTCTAACTTGACACATGGTGCCTCTCTCCTCCAATGGACATGACTCTCCTCCAACAGCTCTTGCCTGGCCCAAGCTGGTCCCGCCTTTGGATTGAGTGCTTTCCCAGAAGTCTGCTCAGTCACTCAGGGAAATTAACTGCCGGGCACACTCTTGCATATCCAAGCCTCAATTTATACCCCAGATTATGTTTTCCTAGTCTTAATGTGTTCAGTATATTTTCTGGAAAATGTTGATTAATGTGGAGGAAGTTCAACAAAGAGGTGGTTATGTGCTGCCTCACACACTCCTGGGAGTGAACATGGATGAGATTCAGTCTATGTGTGTTTGAGGACAGTCCTTTGTAAACTAGGACTAGCCCTGCTTCCTGTTGTGGTAACCGAAGACCTAACCTAGTGGGGGCTTGACCGTGGAATGAGCAAACGGGCTAGCAAGCCAAATCTGGCCTGTCCCTTGTTTTTGTAGAGCCCATGAACCAAGAATGGTTTTTATATTTTTATGTGATTGAACAAAAATTGAAAGAAAAATAAGGGGAATCCCGGGTGGCTTAGTTGGTTAAGCATCCAACTCTTGATTTCAGCTCAGGTCATGAGTTCAGGGTTGTGAGATCAAGCCCCACAACAGACTCTGTGCTGGGCCATGAGCCTGCTTAAGATTCTCTCTTTCCCTCTCCCTCTCCCTCTGCCCCCGCTCCCCCATACCACTCCTGCTTGCACACACTCTTCTCTCTCTCCCTTTAAAAAAAAAAAGAAGAAGAATGAGATCTTGTGACATGTTAAAGTTATATGAAATTCAAGCTTCAGTATGCATAATAAAGTTTGACTGGAACATAGCCATACTCTTTCCTTCATGTGTTGTGTATGTTGTTTCCACGTGACAACAGTAGAGTGAAATAGTTGTGACAGACATTTTGTAACCTGCAACGTTGAAAATATTTACTATCTGGTTCTTTACAGAAAAGACATGCTGATCCCTGGCTTAAATCATCAAAAAAAAATCTTTATTTACTTAAAAAATCTGAAAATAGGCATCTCCAGGGTTTCGTTCAGCAGTTGCACAAAGTCCAGATGCTGAGCTGTCATCTCTAAAACTCTCTGTCTGGCCTCATAGTCACAAGATGGCTGCATCAGCTTGGAGCAGGACTTACTCACAAGATCACATCCAAAGCCAGGAAACAAAAGAACAGCAAGGAGACAGAGAAGGGCCTTATCAGCACTAAGCCACGAGGTCATCCCTCCCATCCCATCATGGAAGTGGCTGAAACGGAAGGGGGAGGACACGGCCATTGAGACATTGCATGGCTGACTGTATGACTGCCACCTGCATGAGCTATGGCTCTGACCAGCTGGTGAGTTAGGGTCGGGGGTGTGAAAGCCAGCTGTGAACACCTCTTCCGTACCCTGCATTTAGTGAGGTCTCATGGGTAGCTGGAAGCCAGCTGAAACTGACCATGGCGGGAGTATTGAAGTCACAGAAGTCACCTAATACTATAAATCAAGTGGTTTTATCAGCACACCACAGATGAGGAATAATTTTTATTTGGCTTATACTTCCCCAAGTTTTCTACAAGAACACGAATTAATTTTATAATAGGAAAGATGTATTTATTTTATTAATTTTTTTAAAGCTTTAATTTACTTATTTGAGAGAGAGAAAGAGGTCACAAGCAGGAGTAGGAGCAGAGGGAGAGGGAGAAGCAGACTCCCCGCTGAGCAGGGAACCTGATTCGGGCCTTGATCCCAACACCCTGGGATCATGACCTGAGTTGAAGGCAGACACTTAACTGATTTGGCCACCTAGGTGTCCCAAAAGCAGAGTCTTGAAGAGGTATTTATACAACCAGGTTCATAGCAGCATTATTTACAAGAGCCCAAAGGTGGAAGTCACCCAGTGTCCATCTATAGATAGAGGGATAAAAACAAATAAGGTATATACATGCATGCAAAGAAATATTGTTCAGCCTTTAAAAGGAGAAACTATTTTGACACATGCTACAACATGGATGAAACTTGAAGACATTATGCTAAGTAAAACAAGTCAGTCACAAAAAAACAAATGTATGATTCCAATTACCTGAGATCCCTAGACTAGTCAAATTCAGAGACAGAATAGAAGGGTGGTTGCCAGGGGGTGGGGGCAGGGAGGGGAGAACGAGAAAATATTATTTACTGGATACAGAATTTCAGTTCTGCAAGATGAAAATAATTCCAGAAATTGGTTCCACAACAATGTAGATATACTAAACATTACTTGACCATACACTTAAAAATGGCTAAGATGGTAAATTCTATGTTACAGGTATTTTACCACAACTAAAAATTTTTTTTAATTTTCTGGGGACAGTGTCTAGAGGCATTTAGATGACCCAGCAGCATCTGAGGTACCATCGCAGGCTGTCCTACGACACAGCCTCTGACAAAACCAGGCTGTCCCGAGCTCCTGGTAACAGAATTGTTTCCCTTTATACCGAGAAGGTTAGGAAAGCACCAAAACATGTGTGGGGCTTTCCTGGGCTGACATCGAGGAGGTCATGCTGTGAGACCTCACCTTCCTATCAAGTTGCCTCAAATGAACAAACATGTCAGCAGCGCCGATGGTGGTTCCATGTCTGCTAAATGTGTCCACAACGGGATCAAATGTACTTTCCTTACTGAGGATCAGAAGTATGAAAGTGTTGAAGGACAGAACATAAGCACAGAGCCAGAAATTTTTTTTTATTTTAATTTAATTTATTTATTTGACAGAGATCACAAGTAGGCAGAGAGGCAGGCAGAGAGAGAGATGGAAGCAGGCTCCCCACTGAGCAGAGAGCCCGATGCAGGACTCGATCTCAGGATGCTGAGACCATGACCTGAGCCAAAGGCAGCGGCTTAACCCACTGAACCACCCAGGTGCCCCCAAAATCAGAAATTTAACAAAAAAAAAAAAAAAAGAAAAAGAACTTTTTTGAGTAACAGAGCCTTTTTTTTTTTTTTGGTAAAGGTTAATTTAAGCTTGAGGTGAAAACTGGAGTTAAAATATTTTGAGTCCAGGTGGATCCAGACTCAAGGACAGACTGACTCCCGAGGTCACTGGGGACAGTAGCCGGTAACTTGGGCTAGACCGTGAAATCCCTGAAGACCACAGGAGCTTAATTTCTTGGCAATTTGGGTTAGAAGCAGAAGCAAAGACAGTCCTGCCCCCTTCTGATCTGCGGTGCTCTTCTGAAACAATGAAGAAAACCAGGCTAGGATCACAACACTGTGGTCTAGTTTAAATGTCTACCTGTAATTTCTACTTTAACATAAAGGATACAATAAAATATCATTATACTTTTTTCACAGAATTTTAAAGAAAAAGGAGTCCATTATGCATCACAGGCAGAAAGGCCAGTCATTAAGCCACAGCGTGGGACTGGAGTGACCATAGAGGTCAGGCGGAAGTCAGGGCTTGGAGACACCCACACGGATGCAGTTGCTGAATCTGCGTAAAGATAGAAGACGCAGATCAGACACTGGAGAACATTGCCGTAAAGCCGAAATCAATTCCCAGGACAGGGTGGTTCTGAGCAGGCCTCTCAAGCCAACTGTGGTCTCTCTCAGGCCCCAGATGGCTTCCCTCTGGTCCTGTGGGCATGGGTACTGGGTGGCTAGCTAGCAGGAGGACCATCACGCTCAGGTCTCACTGTCACAACAGGTCTCAAACTTAGATTCGTGATGTTATTTCCAAATACGATTATACGTACACTGACAGAGAGGCCCTGACAGAAATGAAAAAACAAAACAAAAACAAATTGACCTCCTCATTCTACTGCCGAGACGTAAACCTAGAATGATTTTCAACTCCTACCTCTGCCTTGGCATGGGGACCCGGTTAGTCACCACACACAGTCCCCTGCTGCTGGCAATAGCTTTCACACTCACCTCATTGTAGACAGCTGTGAGGTTGCCGTGGGCGTCTAACCTGTCAGGCAGATCAGGCTGAATGGGACCCTGCCTGGGACAGGCTGGTGTCAGCATGGAAATCTGTCACTAACTGCCAGAGTGGTATGTAATGGGAGCCGCAGAGCGATAGGTGACAGAAGGAGACGGAGTCAAGGTCAGTGTCAGATTCGCAGGCGAAGAGGGGTCAGGCAGGCATGGAAGTCATGAGCCAGAGTGGACCTGAGAGCTGAGCTGGGTTGGTCTCACAGGACAGAGCAAGGGCACTGCAACTGGCTTCTAGGGACAGAATTTTGCTTTGGTGGGTGGCAGTGGGATCTCTTTGGAAAGCCCAGGCTGTGCTTTCCTAGCTGTGTTATGTGGCCAGGCCTCATGGAACTGTGTACCCTTAACACACTCCTTCTTTTCCACCATCCTACTGCACTGCAGCCCAGAATGACTCCTTCATTGTCTTGACTTTGAGAAATATATCCCGACCTGGGAGGAGACCATTATGAATACAACCTTGCAGCCTCTGGAGGGGGAGCTACTAGCCTCTGTTGTACACCTGCTAAGGTCTTTTGTGTATTTTATCCCATTCATCCTGGCAGATAGATGGAGTAGACACCTGAGATAGGTGGGGACAACTGACATTTATTCGGTGACTTTGTTTTTATTTTATTTTCACAAACGCAAACTCTTTTGAGCCCATGGTAACCCAGTGAAGTGGTCAGAGCCCTACTTGGCAGATGAGAACACAGTGACTCCCTAAACTCATCCAGGTCCTCGTTACTCCAAGTGTAGTCCATCAACAGCACCTGGGAATTGTTAAAAACAGGATGTTGGGGGACGCCTGGGTGGCTCAGTTGGTTAAGCAGCTGCCTTCGGCTCAGGTCATGATCCCAGCGTCCTGGGATCGAGTCCCACATCCGGCTCCTTGCTCTGCAGGGAGCCTGCTTCTCCCTCTGACTCTGCCTTCCACTCTGTCTGCCTATGCTCGCTCTCGCTCGCTCTCTCTCTGACAAATAAATAAATAAAATCTTTAAAAAAAAAAAAAAAAAAACAGGATGTTGGGCTCACCCCAGGCATCTGTAGCTAAACCAGGACCCTGGGGGATTCACAGGCCCATTAACTCTGGTCTGGGGAGTTGTTGGAGGAATCTATACTAGAAAGCAGTCTGACAGAACCAAGTTGGCTTCAGCTAGCCACGGCGGACACAAAGACCAGGTTACCTACAGCTCTTAGAGTCGAGCTCCCCCACGGGCCTTCCGTGCGGAGGAAGCTGACGGAGCCAGGAACTGGATGGGGAGAGAAGGGAAAGGAAAGTCAAGTCAAGGGGCATTTGTGGAGCTCCAGGAACACAGAGTAAGAAGTCCTGGGAGTTGAGGTGTGTTTGGGGAGCCCGCCAGGGAGGCCTACAATCCAACACACGGAGGCAAGCTAAGTGGAGAAGACGCTGGTCCGTCGGCAGTGAAGGAACTTCCTGAGCAGAAGCAGAGGGAAGGCCGGAGGAGGGCAGTAGGCCTGGGTGTTGTGGGTCTTTTAGACGAGGCAAGTGGGCTCGGATTTGGTCCCTTTGTCTCCTCACCCATCTCCTCTTCTCAGGAGAACGGCTGTGCTTATGCCATTGCAGCTTGTAGAACTGCTCCCCGCCCTTCCCCAACATCCAGAACTGAGTCCCACCAGGCCCCATTCCCTCTTCCTGAGTCTTGATAAAGCTGCCACTCTCCACCCAGGCAATCAGCCGCTCACCTTGGGAGTGATCTCTAACTCCTCCCCTTCTAAAGACCTTCACTTTCAGTTCAGTTTCCTCTGTGTGAATTATCTCTGCTAAGAACTGTTTATCTCACAATGTCTCCCTACCTCTCCTATCCCCACCCCACCCCCCACCCCCTCGCACGCAGGAATCTCGGGAGGCTTCTTTTGTGGAGTTCCAATTCCGCAGCCTCAGCTACTGTTCTCAGCTCTCTGTGCCTTCCTCCCACTTGGCCACGCCTCTCTTTCCCCCGTGTTCCCCTTGAGACGGCCATCCCCATCATCCCCCACCTCCCTGCCCTCAGATCCTTCTTGTCCATTCCTGCTTATCTAAGATGCCCCTGACTGGGGAGACCTCAGGTCCTTGTGTCCTCTAGCCAAAGCCTGTTCATCTTTCTCTGACCATAATATGCCTTTGCTTCTCTTTCACTGGGATTAGAACCAAGGATTTGTGGCCCAGATAATAACGATGATCCCTGTCATAAATGTCACAGGAAACACCGGAATGAGAGAGCCATATAGTAACCATGGTGGCCTGTGGTGTCTGGGCAATTGGTAATTTTGTCCTTCCTACTCTGAAAAAATATTTTCCTATTTTCTCCATGTGACTGTAAAAAGAACTTGAACTATTATGTTTTCTAGAGCATGGACTGCAATGAGAAAGAGACTGAAGGGCAAACTGCTGTTCAAGAAGGTGAACCTTGGGTGGACCAAGGTGGTTGGCGTTAGGAGGCTGGGAAGGTTGAAAGCACAGTAGTTAATTCGGACCTGGGCTTGAACCTCAGCTTTGTACCTCTTACTCTGACCCTGGGCAAGTTTGTTAACCCTCTGAGTTTCTACAGGTGCTAGCTGTTTGGCCTTGGGGAACTAATTCAGCCTCTGCAAGCCTGATGATTCATTCAACAACGTTAATGACTATGGAACTATGTTCCAGAAACGGTTCTGGTTGCTGCAGTCTAGCTGTGCACAATTCACACGCAGTCTCCACGCTCATGGAGTTCCTAGAGGGGTAAGGCAGATAATAAACATCCAAGAAAGATATAGAATCTGATGTTTATATGTGCACACGTATACGCAAACGCATATATGAGATCCCAGGCTGCAGTTAAAGGCTCTGAAGAGAATGTAAGGAGGCGTGTAGAGGCCGGAGTGTGGGAGGCTTTGCCATCTTACATTGTTCATGGAGGTCCCACTGAGGAGGTGATGTTGAAGTGGAGATCAGAAGGAATGAGAGCGCCTGCTCTGTGAAGCCCTGGGGGAGAGAATTCTAACCCAAAAGGATGGCAGTGCCAAGGCCTCCGGGCAGGAGTGGGCTGTGGATCTGAGGAGCAGCCAGAAGGAAGGCCGGGATGGCAGGAGCCAAGTAGGGGGAGTGACAGGAGATGAAGGCAGGGAGGGGACAGTGGGCCAGATGTTACATGAGCCTGGGAGGCAGAGGTCAAGGCTTTGGTGGCTAAGAATAGTGGCAAGAGGGCATGGGGGATGTATCTTGAAGGCAGAGCCAATGGGATTTGCTCATATACTGACTGTGAAGTGTGAAAAAAACACACGAGGAAGAGTCCTCAAACCAGTTTGGGTCTGAGCCCTGGGAGGATGAAGGTGCCATGTAGCTGTTTACTGAGAGTGGGAAGAATCACGTGGCTGTTTCAGCCCATCGGTAACCAATGCCGTTGTGGGACTGGCCCTGTAGTTCTCACAATGATTGCAACACTCCCTTCAGCCATAACCATCAGGAAACTTAAAAAAAAAAAAATAAATAAAGGTTTATTACTTCAGGACCTGGAAATTACATAGTATGCTTGGGGCCACAGAGTGAGGTCACAGGGAGAGAGAGAGAGAAAGAGAGAGAATACACAGGCAGGCCCGGGGTGAAGGGTGGAGGCCTAGGGTTTCATAGACTCACTCTGTGTTGGAGAATTTAAAACATAAGAGGGGGAATTTAAAGCACGGGAAGAGAAAAGGCAAGGGGCCCAAATGATCAAGATCAAAATTGACCAAATTCTGTAAAAACAAAGGAGCCTCAGTCCAGGGAGTGGCCTGGCTCTTGGTCTAGTCCTGTGGCTGGTAATGTGGAGTGGATGCCTCTTGGAAGTGAGACCTTGGTGATCCAAGCCAAAGTCAGGCACTTGTCTTACAAAAAAGAGGAAAATCAACGGCCAGAGTTTCCGCTTCAGGAAGGCTCTGGAAGGAGCAGGCTGGGGCACAAAATAAAGGTTTGATTTTGGACAGTGTGTTGGCAATGCCCATTAGATGTCTAGGTCAAGGCGTTGAGTAGACTGTTGGGTCCTCAAACCTGGAGCTCAGGGGACAGGCTAGGGCCGGAGATATAAACATAGTTGCTGTCAGCATAGGGAGATGGACCCATTTCATGACTCTGGATGAGGTCATCTAGTGTGAGCAAGGACAGAGGAAAAAGAGTGGCCCAGTTCTGGGGCCCTCCAATGTTAGATGTCAGGAAGATGAAGAGGAACCAGAAAAATATGTGGAGAAGGAGGGGCCGCTGAAATGAAGAGAACCAGAAAAGAGTGGAAGCCCAGAGGCTGGGTGAGATTGCGTTCACTAACCATGAACCCTTGTGTTGTTGCTAGTATTATTGACGGACTCAGTTCAGGCTCCATGTGGGCGATGCTAGTAGTCCTTTATCTGAAGGAATGCTATTGCGGCTGTGTTAAAGAAAGGCCACTCTTTTCAATGGTCAATGATTCAACAAACCAATTCCACCCAACTGAATGCAATAGTCATCCCACACTCCAAATTAAGTTTACCCTGACCTCACACAGCCACCTATGATGGAAATCCAGAGGGAACAAGGCAAGGCTTGGGGCTGCGTGGGCGTGGGGAGCAAGGCTTGGGAGGATGCCACATCTGGAATCCTTGGGAAGCAGGTGGGGCCCGAGATCCCACAACAGAGCTTTGGTCTCTGGGGAGCCTGGTGAGAGGTGAGGTCCTGGATGCAGAGGAGGTGCCCAGTCCATCAGAATGGAGACAGCCTGAGCAGAATAAGAAAGCAGGTAGAGAGGCCAGCTCTTGGAACAGATGAGTTCTTTGGTGAGTACCTTGATTTTCTGGTATCTGGTGGAGCCTCCAGCTTCCTTCTCTGTGACCTCTGACCTGCCCCTCCTTAGATTCGCCATTCTCTCACCCTTCTCCATACTCAGGTGTCCCCCTCTCTGACTGCAGTCCCCAACTGCGACCTGTTCTGTCCCTCCAGCAGCACAGCCTCCGATCCTCTCAGGTCAGCACCCTCTTGGTCACAGGCCTCCCTACAGGCCCTCCCTCCCTGGGCCCCGTCACCCGCCAGCATCCTTACTCCCACCACAGAACGGAGCCTGAATTCACACGACAGCCCTGACAGATACTTTGTGTTCTCTGAAATGAATAAAGCCTCCCTCTTGTTCCTGCTGCATCACTGAACAGGCACAGCTCATACTTTTTTGAAGCCACTGTCCGCTGTTATGACCTTGTTTTCTCAGAGCCTAATCACCCTGGGCACATTATAACCTTCAGAGAGACCGGCTTTATTTTTTCTTTTTTAAAGATTTTATTTATTTGACACAGAGAGAGACACAGCAAGAGAAGGAACACAAGCAGGGGGAGTGGGAAAGGGAGAAGCAGGTTTCCCACAGAGTAGGGAGTCTGATGCAGGGCTCGATCCCAGGACCCTGGGATTAGGACCTGAGCTGAATGAAGGCAGACACATAACCGACTGAGCCACCCAGGCACCCCAGACAGGCTTTACTGAAGCAAGCCTCGACATATCAGATGGAACTGGACGGTGAAGCGGGGCTCACCCCAGAGAAACCCCAAGGATCACAGAAGTGGGGGTGGGGAGGAATTGGGAGGAGGAAGAGATTACAAAGGAGGTCACCCCCTCAGCTAGATGACTGCTCATTTTGCTTTTCACAGAGGGGAAAATCTCTTTTTGTCACCCAGCTGTCATTTGCAACAATCTATATAGTTCATGGGCAAGGAACAGAATGTTTCACCATAAGATGATTCCACCCCTGAGGAGCAGACCCACGGCCTTGGCCTCCTGAGCAGGGCCATTAACTAACTGGGCCAACTACACAAGGAAAGAACTCCCAAGGCACAGGCCTGTGGGTCAGTGAGTTTGGTGGTCAGGCATGTGCATGTGTCCAGGTAGCAAACCTCCGGGTCTTGGAGGCCCCCAGAAGAAACAGCACTCCCTGTGCTGCTCTCATTGGACCTCACTGACATCTGTTTCCCACTGCTGGGAGGCTGTACAGGGCCCAGCTCAGAGTCCAGCTCGGAGGGGGCGAGAGAAGAGGAGTCCTTGACCCTGCCCTTGCAATGTCTGGAGTCGAGTTGTAGCAAATAGATAATGAAGAACTTGAGGCGGTTTAGGAGACGAGGGGAAGATACCAGGGAAGGGGGTGGTGGTGTGGGGACACCGGGGTGCCTCAGCGTGAAGTGTGAGACCTCGCTGCTCTTTAACCTCCTCCTCTCTAAGGAATGAGGCCAAAGCCATCTGTCCTTCGCTCTTGCCTTGGGCATCTAGCGAAGTAACAGGTGGAGGGCAGTGACGGGGAGAGAACCGGAACATGGGCCTGCTGGGGGAAGCTAATCTCCGGTCACTTCCTGTCCGTTCTCAGGGAGCGTTCAAAGCTGGGGAGTTTACCCTTCCCCCTCCCGAGCAGAAAAGAAAAGCAAGATGTGGGCGCCTGGGTGGCTCAGTGGGTTAAGCCGCTGCCTTCGGCTCAGGTCATGATCTCAGGGTCCTGGGATCGAGTCCTGCATCGGGCTCTCTGCTCAGCGGGGAGCCTGCTTCCCTCTCTCTCTCTCTCTGTCTGCCTCTCTGTCTACTTGTGATCTCTGTCAAATAAATAAATAAAATCTTTAAAAAAAAAAAAAAAAGAAAAGAAAAAGAAAAGCAAGATGTGACCTTGCTATGTCAGCTCTGATAATCACAAACCCTGTGGCTAATCTAGCCTGTCTGGAAAGATACACAAGAAACTGGTAACAGCGTTTTTGTCCGGGGTGGAGAACAGGGCAGCGGAGAGCGAAAGGTATGGGAGGGACGTCATCTTTCTCTATGGTAGACTCTTCTTACACCTTTTTACTTTAATAGCATGTGATTGGAATATCTGATACGAAAACCAGTGTAATTCCAACTGAAAAGCTGTTTTAGGAATTGGTTTGAGGTCAAGACAGAGTTGAGAGCTGCGTGTGCACAGTGTGTTCTTCCTCAGATCCCCCTTCTCTGACCAGGTGCACTCGGTGAAGGGCAAGGAGCAGCCACCGAAAGGCTTGCCGTGTCCAGCAGGCCGGTCCTGGAATGGCCCCTGCAGTCGGTGTGTTGTCTCGGAGTGCTTCTAAATGAGAGGGGCGCCCCTGCCTTCCTCTTTGCCTCTGGCTCCTGCAGGCCAGTGAGCCAGAGTCAGGGACGGCGGGTGCCGCTAGCACGGGCTGTACCCTCCAGCGCCGGGCACTGTGTGCTCACCTGCCCGCGAGCCAGGCCAGCCTGAGCTCACCGGGCTCCCAAGTTGCACCAGCAGGAAGCAGCCCCGGGAAGGTGGGCAAGGTTCATGAAGACGTGTGTGCGGCCACCCAGAGAGGTCCAGGCATGGCCGAGGGCAAAGGGTAGGCCCGAATGGAATGGCCTCCTTCAACCCTGGCCTGGAGAGGGAGGCCAGCAGCGGCCACGACTGCTGGTCTCAAGCCAGAACTGCAGGGACTGGTCCTAAAGTCTGCTTCCGTCCCCAGGCAGAGACCCCAGCTCAGCTGGTGGCAGCCTGAAGTTGTCGTGACCCATGAGCCTTTGTCTGAGGGACACATAGGAGCTGTGGCTTCTGCGCTCCAATTACCCTGCCTCCCATCTCTGTGCTCCCAGAATGTCTCCAGGCCTTTCCAGACGGGCTTGGCTCCCAGCACAGCTCTACCCCAGCCCCACAACTGGTCCTGCCAGCCCCCTCTACCTGGTCCCCAGGGTCCTCAAGAAAATTTCCTCTGCCTCAGCCGGGTCCCAGTAGCAAGCAAGTCTGTGGGAGGCTGCTTCCTGCTCAGGGCCATGCCTGATGGACGGGCCCATGGGCATGACTCCTGATTCTGCCCCTTGACCTCTCTGCCGGAGCTGCCCTACATCATGGCATCATCCCTTGGAGGACATCAAATGTGACACCCATCGTCTACATGATGATATTACACCTCACGTCATTATCACTGAGCTCTTAGCGAATGCCATAGGAATGCCCATCTTGAGCTGACGGTGCCTCGGGAGGGTAAGAGGGCCTTGGCATCCCTGCCTTAGGCCTGGACGTTGACAGAGTGAAAACAGGTAGAGGTAAGTCTACCCTCAAACGGGACAAGAGGGTCTGACCTCCTGGCGAAGAGGAATCGGGCCAGCCTGGAGAGAGCCTGAGAGCAAACGGTTTCCCAGGCCCTCCCTGAACAGGTGCTCCGGAAGCAGAACTCTGGGTGCCCACGTTGTTCACAGGCTGCGGGTGCAGGCAGCTGGGCTGACTCAGAAATGCCCAGTGCTACCGCAGCTCCCAGCAGCACCTGTTCCCAGAGCCTTCCCTTAGAGGGCCCTGCCCTGCTTCCAGAAGGAATGGAGCTAGAGACCCAGGAGGGCCAAGGCAGAAGGGAACGAATTGGTACATTTTCTAGAGCACAGAGGAGGTGCAGAAGCTCCCGGCACCGGAGCCTGGCTGAGCTCACCCACCTCTGGCCTTGCATCAGCTGCAGAGCTGGCTGGGAATTAGGCAGGAGGTTCCCTGGAGGGGAGCCTGGCCTTGCTTCTGCTCTCAGGCAGGGGCTGGCCCGGTGGAGCCGGCAAACCTGGGGCTCCCTGGGCTCTCCATTTCCAGGTCAGCCAGCTGCCCCAACTCCCAGCTTCCCAGGCAGCAGATGGCCTGTGTGCTCAAGGACAGGCACAGCTGAGGACCTTGTGAGGCCACCCCGGCTGGCCAAGGTCTCCTTGCTGGAAGACTTCCTAAAGCTGGTGGTGTCTCCCAGGTAGATTCGGGAACTCTGGAGCTGGCTCCTCTCTGGCCCCTGACATCACCACTTTAAAAATGACCCTCTACCAACAACAACAGGTGCTAGAGTTATGGGCAGGATGCGGATCATGGAGACTTCCAGGGCAGCCTTTATCTCACACTTATTATTCACCTCAGGGTTGAATGCAACAGGAGGTTCGCAGAGGGATTCCTGTTCTGTTGTTCTCCCCAGTGTTTGGGGTTTGTGGACTCCATGGGAACTGCTGGGCACCTGCTCTATCCCTGGATCCTTCTGGGGTCCACAGTACATGTGTGGCGGGGAGAGGAGTCTGTTCTAAGCGCAATGCCAGCTCCTCTTCAACTCCCCTCTTTCTGGAGCTTCTCAAAAGGGCATGCAGAGTTTCCGGGCACTCTGGGGGGCACCCATCAGCCCTCCTCACTCTCTAACCAGCGCTCTCTCTTGCCAGCCTCCTCCTGCTCCAAGCCCATGAGGGCTGCTGTCTGTGATATCCTGAGAGCTGAGCTGAGAGCAACAGGCAAAGGAAAGGACAGCTGGGGGGCCAGAGCAGAGAGGGCAGGCTGGGGGGAGGGACACAAGGGCTCACGGGGGCCTGGGTCATCCCTAATCTAGTGCTTCTGGCCTCTCCTGGACTCAATTTCCAAGTCTTCCTCACTTTCTCTCCGTCTCCAGACCTTACCCCCAGCTGAGGCATTGCTAGAGAAAAAAATGTACATCCCACTCCCAGCCATAGACTTCTCTCCCTTCCCTGGGCTTTCATCTCCTCATCGTTAACAAGAAGAGACAGGACAAGATGGCTCAGGTGCTGTGGGAGTCCATGATGGCATTCTTTTGCTAGAACTTTCTCTTTTAATGCAGACTCTGTCTTGGTGTTTGTTCTTAGGTTTGCTCCTGGTATCTGACCCTCCACCCTTCCAGGGTTTTATGGAGGCTGGGCTAATCCACTCATGATGTCAGGACAAACATTAGGCTATTCCAAACCTATACTTGCCTTTTATAAGCTGTATCCCCTGGGTTTTCGATTAATCCAAAGTGCACTGTGAAGGAGGTGTTTCTCTGCAAGGAGCACAGAAGACCAGCTCAGCCGAGAGGGTAAACATTATGGTGCTGAGCAGGGAGGGCTGGAGGGGATGAGGGGAGAAGTAGAGAAGGGGGCGGGGAAGAAGGGGGAAGCAGGCCAGGCTATGAGCGGCACAGTCCCAAGCAGCAAGCGATGAGCCCCGGGCCTGAAGATCTTGGGATATCAGGTTGGAAAGGCCCTTGGAGGTTACGTAAGCCGAGCACCCTGCTCCCCCATTCCATTTTAAAGATGAGGCCCAGCAAAATAATGTGGCCTAAAAGAAAGTATGATTGGATACCAAAAAAGGAGCACAAGCTTGATTTCCCTCTAAAAGTTCATCCTTTAAATGGAATAATTTTGCTTCAGGAAGCGCTCACTCTGCAGGTTGTGTTTTTCTCCTTTTTTTCCCTCACCAACTGTTGATGTCATCATCATGGTCCATGGGTGTTCTGAGGACCAGATTTGGAAACCACTGTCCTTCTCTTGGGAAGAGAAGTCCTTCTCTTCCCAACACCCCTCTCTCTCCTCAACCAGATTTGCAAAGTAAACAAAGGGGACATGTGGGTCCATTGAGATAAAAACCACTTTTAGGGACGCCTGGGTTGGCTCAGCTGGTTAAGCGGCTGCCTTCGGCTCAGGTCATGATCCCAGCGTCCTGGGATCGAATCCCGCATCGGGCTCCTTGCTCAGCCGGGAGCCTGCTTCTCCCTCTGCCTCTGCTTACCACTCTGTCTGCTTGTGCTCACTCTCACTCCTCTCTCTCTCTGACAAATAAATAAATAAAATCTTTAAAAAAAAAAACAAAACACTTTTAAAACAACCTCAGTATCCCCATAAGTGGCCACAGCAGCCATAAAGGGAGCAGGAACCTGTCGCTCATGTAGGGTGCAGGCAGAAACTCTGCCTCGGGGCTCTGGGCCAGGGCTGGGACTCAACTCCATGCCAAGCAGACTGCAGTAGGTAGGTAGGTAGGTAGGTAGCTGGCTGGCTCCTCTCCCATCTTTGGCACATGAAGAGGATCCTGGAGTATTGATTCTGGAAAGACCATGAGTGTGTTCCCCCTCCTAGGGGAGAAAACTGTTTTTCACATCCTCTGATTTGCGGGTCCTTAGAGATTAGGAGTGAAGGTGGGGAGGAGGAGACCTCCAGTAGGTGTGGAGGGGGAACAGGATGCTAGTTTGGTGCGTGACACATAATATGCACTCAGTAAACACTTGTGAATGATGTGTGGGCTGTGAGTTCATGGCCGACCTAGAGCCAGTCAGACAAATCTAAACTCTGGTTCTACCACTAAGGGCTCTATGCTTCAGAAAAACCCCCAATGTCCCCAGACTTCAACCACACAAGTGCCTGTGGCAGGCAAGGGTCATCTTGATGAATATCAGATGCCATACTCCTACTAGCTTAAACCAAAAAGGAAATTTCTAGCTCACATAGCTGGGAGGGGCACTACAACTAAAGCTGCGACATTGGCCCCGGACCCAGTGTCTCCAAGAGTCTTGCTCCTTGTTTTTGCCTGATTTTGCTGTTAGGCTCTGTCCCCATGGTAGGGAAGGTGGCCATTTGCAGCCCAAATTCAGGCTTGGAGAGATGGCTTCTTTCTCTGAACATCAATATATCCATCTTTTTTTTTTTTTTAAGATTTTATTTATTTACTTGACAGAGATCACAAGTAGGCAGAGAGACAGGCAGAGAGAGAGAGAGGAGGAAGCAGGCTCCCCACTGAACAGAGAGCCTGATTCGGGGCTCGATTCCAGGACCCTGAGATCATGACCTGAGCCGAAGGCAGAGGCTTAACCCACTGAGCCAACCAGGCGCCCCAGAACATCAATATATCCATCTCAGAGAAGGCTTTAATTGGGCCTGTCTTGGCTCTAGTCAGACCTAGGTCAGAGGCGGGTCCTATGGTTGGGGGAGCGGATGACATCACCAGAAGGACGGGACAGGAAAGCCAGGTGGGCAGACAAAACAATCATCACAGTACCTGCAATTCCTAAGGGCTGAGCACGCGCACACGCGCGTGTGTGTATGTGTGTACGGGGCTGTTAGGAAAGCCCAAGTCAGAAAGAGCCCCCGAAGAGCATACAAGTGGGACCAGAACCAAGCTTGGTCTATTCACAGGATTATCATTAGGTACCAATCATATGGCTCCACTCTATGTCAGACTCCACATTAGGCTAAGTACATGTTACATAAATCATTTCTCATTCTCACAGTAACCCTAAGAAGTAGATACTATTAGCCCCATTTAAAAAATAAAGAGAGGTTGCCAGAGGGGAGGTGGGTGGGAGGGAAGGGAACTGAGTGACAGGCACTAAGCAGGGCACTTGATGTAATGAGCACTGGGTGTTCTATGCAACCGATGAATCACTAAATTCTACTCCCGAAACTAATAATACACTACATGTTAGCTCAATTGAATTTAAATAGAGATTAAAAAAAAAAAAAAAAACTAAAGAGACCGACTTTAAGGACACACAGCCAGTGAGTAACTGAGTTGGCTTTAAATGTGGGTCCTTCAGACTCCAGAGCCCATATTTTTTGCCGAAGGTCAAGCAACTGCTTTAGAAACCAAAGCCAAAAGCTTGCTGAATGGTTGCAGGGAGCACACCATGAGCCCCAGCAGGTGTGGTCTTGCCAGGGACTTTCACGAACTTCCTGGCTGCGTACTTCCACCGCTCCCCATCCTGCAGGCCTATCCTGGCAAATGGAGAAAGGCAAACCACTGGTGGTAATACAGGGGCTTCTTCTGTATTGGCGTTTCTCCCAGACTTGATCTCCCAATTGCTGACCCTGCCTGGAATTTTCTAGAGTCTGGCCTTTTAGGTGAGAGGAAGTGGGGCTGGGGTGTTTGAGGGGACACTAACATGGCAAAAAAAAAAAAAAAAAAAGGATGTCATCTCTCATCTGAATCACAGAAATATCTGCAGCCCCTATTGTTCTCTCTGTCCCTGTGCTGCCTCTTCAACCCATTCAGCACATCACAGCTAGAGAGACCCTCCTCAAATACCATTTCTCCTGCACCCCCCCCCTCCCCTGAACCTCAATGGCTCCCCTTTGCCCACACTCATTATGGAGGCTTCCCAGGCTTCTCAGGACCTAGCTCCCCTCCCAAGTTCTCCAGCTTTCTCTTCTACCACTGCCCCTCACACTTAATGCAAAAGATTTGGAACAATAAGATAGCAAGGAACCACATGTGGCTATTTAAATTTAAATTAATTAAAATTAATTCAATTAGGGGTTCCTGGGTGGCTCAGTGGTTAGAGCCTCTGCCTTTGGCTCGGGTCATAATCTCAGTATCCTGGGATAGAGGCCATCGGGCTCTCTGCTCAGCAGGGAGCCTGCTTTCCCCCTCTCTCTGCCTGCCTCTCTGCCTACTTGTGATCTTGCTCTCTGTCAAATAAATAAATAAAATCTTTTTTAAAAATTAATTCAATTATAGTTAAAAATTCAGTTCCTCAGTCACACTAGTCACACCTCAAGTGCTCAGTAACCTCTGTGCTAGTGGCTACTATACTGGACAATGCAGATATAGAATGTTCCTATCACCACAGAAAGTTCTATTGAACTTTTACTAAGGAAGCTCTGATCAAGGAATGTTAATAACTTTAGAGGAATCCAGGTTGGATCTGACCTATTCAGTGACTTTTTTTTCTTTCTTTCTTTCCCTTTTTTAATTCAATGACTCTTTGAACAAATATTTGGCACCTATTGTATTCCAGGTCCTAAATACACAATAGTGGGCAGTGGTAGCTTGGTCCTTTCCTAGGAGTAAAAAGGCAATCGCTAAGAGGTATCCTAAGCACCTGAGCCCAGGTTTGGGGATCTGGGAAGGCTTCCTGGAACAGGGGACATCTAAGTGTAACCTGTAGGCTGAGGAGGGTACTAGCTAAACTGAGTGGCTCTTGAAACGAAGCTCTTTTGGGCCCTTGGTAGCCCTTATCACAGGCTATTCCCACTGCCTGGACTGTTCCTCCTCTCTTTTCCCTAAGGAGAGAAGGGCTGAGGCTAGTTCCTTAAAGTTAGTCCTCCAGCTGGGACCAAGCTGAGAGTGTCAGGCTGCTGGCTCAAGAGCTCTGTGCTGTGGCTTCTGCTCCCCTCACAGGCCAGCTAGCTTTGGGGCTAGGCAAATTCACCACTAGGAAAAGCAGGCCCTGAGTAGAGGGCTCGTCAAGGGAAGTGAAAGCTGAAAATCTGGTGGGAGATGGGAGAGTCTGATTGTACCCTGAGGCCAAGGTTGGGCTGGCCACCTTCTCCAGTCCTTAAGTTCCCACCTGAATCAGACTGGGGAAAGTGTAGAGGAGACAGGCCACACTCCCACATAGGGCCTCGAGGGAGCCAGGACTGGCTAACAGAGCCGAGGGAGGCTGTCCTGAGGTCTCCTAACCACCTGCTTCTGCGAGAGCCCCCAGCTGCTAATCCCCTTCCCACCTCACAGGCCGTGCCACCCTCACCTGCCCTGTGCCACCTGCCTCATGCTGCTCCCCTTCCCCGTGGCCTGGCCAGAAGGTACATCCCTGCTGGGACTTGAAAGCCATTGACCCGAATTCCCGCGAGTGCTTATCTGGGAGACAGACGCTAGCTAGGGCACTGTCCATCAGTGCCTCCTCCCCCTAGGATAATTGCGTAGGGACCTCTATCTCCACCACCATCACAGAAATAAAGGAAAGGGTGATCTGTCAGAGCCGGGAGCGCGGGGGCCAAACGCCAACGCCCCACCACCAGCCTAGCCCCGTATCGCACTTGCATCTCCCAGTGCCCGCCGCGACCCTCGCCCATCTCCCCGCGCTCCAGCCTGGGCCTCCGCACGATCCGATGCGGAGCCGCCCCGCCGGCCAGCGCCCGGGGTCCGTTGGGAGGCGGGGCCGGGGGCCCAGCTTGGGGTAGGGGGTCCCGCCCCTCGGTGCCAGCCCAAGCGCCAGGCGGCCGCAGAGCCGCCCTTTGTTTGGAGACGCTCGCGGCTTCTGCGCAGTCACGGTCACATGGCGCTTCCGGCACGGGGTGTTCCGGGCGCCGGGCCAGGGCTCGGGACGCTCCCGTCCCCGCGCGCGCGCGCGCGCGCGCACGCGCGCCGCCCCGCCAGCCGGCCAGCCCCCAACCCCCGCCCAGGCTCCCGGAGCGGGAGCTGTACCTTCCCGGGCGCGTCCCGCAGGCAGATCTGCTCCCTGACCGCTGGTATTCTCTAAGCCCCACCCTTGGGCCTTCCATAGCTTTTGGTCTTCGGACTGGCACGTCCAATACCCAGTTGCTTCCTGGGGTCCGCCTGTCTCCCCTACTCTAGCAACACCAAGTGAGCAAACTCGGGCTCATTCCTCGGTGGGGGACAAATACTTAAGGCCGTTCTCGTCATATATGGCGCGGCAGACAGTACCAAGCCTTTCACACCCTTACCCCATTCTGAGCCCCGAAAACACAAGCAAAAGCAAGCCACCCTCCACGGGACGTCTAAGGGTAAAAAACCCAATCAGGTACAGAAATGGGGCTGACCCTTCCTGCCCTGGCCACCGCTGCTCCACCACGCTCAGACCCGGTCTGCATCCTGGGACATTTAAGGACCTTGGAGCCTCATGGAGGCCACCTCTGCCTTGCCCAGCAGATTCCAGATTCATTCAACAAATATTTATTGAAAGCAGACTATGTACAGTGCAACCAAGCTGCCAGCCCTGTGCTAAGCCCCTAAGAGAATGTGAAAGGATTCCCTTTGTGTCCAAGCAGTGCCCCGGACAGGCCTCCCGAGGCTCAGCTTCCTGGAGGAGGCCTTTATCCAGAGCGGCTGGGAGGCCCTTGGGAACAGTACAGACCCAGCCATGCCTGGGGCCTGGGAGAGGGGGCTCTGCCTGACCCCTGCTTCCCAGCCTTGGATGTGCAGCAGGGAGGGGCACCTCCAAGCTCCAGGTGAAGCTGGTGTGGGGTCTCGGGGGTTCTTTCTGCTTCTGGGCAACCTTTCTGAAAGCCTTTCGGCCAGGTCTGCAGGGACTGCAACAAGAGAAGGGGAGGGCCTGGAGGGGTGGAGACGGGGGAGAGGCAAGAGGGACACAGCAAGGTGACTAGGGCAAAGAGCAAACTGTGGGGCCAGAGGCAGTTGCGTACAATCCACGCTGTGGTCAGGGTTTAGTCGGGAAGAGCAGGCAGGTGAGCTGACAGCGATGGCTGTATCTGTCCACAAGGGGCAGGGGGTGCTGTGTGTAGTGCTGGACCATGGCGACCACGGATGGAAACAGCTAGACAGGACGCAGGGCATCAGTGAGTCCCCGGAGCCTCATGCTGGGGAAGGGGCCTGTTGACATTTTTCTAAATCCTTTCCTTTCAGTTTGCCCCATGAAGTTCTACTGCCCTTTTGTGCCCTGTTCCAGGCCTCATGGAATTTTCTCGCCACAGCACCCACGGGCGTGCTGTTAGCCAGGCCAGGTAGAAATAACTCTGGGGCCTTCCTCTGCCCAGGCCTTCTAGCACGGAAACCTCAGCAAATGCAGGCACAAAGTCCAATCCTTGGCATGGACAGAGTCTAGATTACCCGGTGCTCAGTCTCCTCCTGGCTGGGGTCGTGGCAGGCACAAAAAACCCCCACCCCCACCTGGGGCCCTGGACAGACTGAGCCGTGCAGGAGGGGGTGTCTCCTTCTGAGAAGGACTTCAAGTCCCTGGCTTCTGTCATGTCCACCCAGTCCAGAAAAATGCCGTGTGTTTTCCCCTAGGCAAATGCACCTGGCTCTGCTGTGCCCTCTTGTCTGCTAGTCCCCATCCTCCTCCAGCACCCACCTCCTCGTTGTTCCTGCCCTGCCGGCCCAGGGCATAATGCCTCCCACCGTCCAGCTGCCGGATGGGAATATTGAAGACCCGGCCATGGAGAAGCACTGCCAGGGTGAGGGGCTGGGAGCTGTGAGGCTCTGAACTGGGGCGCACAGTGTAGGCGCCATCCTGTGGAGGAGACCCCATCTGTCAACCCCATCTCTCAACTAGCCTACCTGCAGCCTTGGCCCACAGATGGTCAGCAACCCACCTCCCACCCACCCTCCCATCTCCAGTTGCTCAGTCAGCCATAGCTCATGAGCAGAGAAGGGTTTCCGCAAAGGCCCAGGAAGGCTGCAGTTGCCCACCTTTTGGACTTGGAGCAGGGCACTCTCAACAGCATGGCGGTCACAGTTTCCTGAGTACCAGGGCTGACCCAGCAGGCTGCCGTCCTGTGCGTACACATACAGCCACTCAGAGATGTGCCAGGGCACTGGAGAGGGGCTGGGACACAGAGAACCCTGGGCTGTGTGGTTCTTTGTGTTCACATCTGCCTTCTCCAGACTGAGTCTGTGCCAGTAGAACCAAGATGTGTCTGTGCCTGCTGCCCAGCACAGGGCTACATGCCCACGTTCAATGTGTTCCTTGCGATAGCAGCCACCAGCTCAAGGCGGGTCCCTGTCTGCCTCCTCCCAGCCCTCTCCTAGCCCCACCTCACCTCAGCAGTGGAGGTGCTCCAGGTAGGTGCTCTAGAGGAAAAAGAAGATCTCCTTCCTGCTGGGAGAAGCAGATTACAGAGTTGAGGCTGGGAGGGGATTAGACAAAGAAGGCTTTGGGTCTGGCTGCAGAGGTGGGGGAGGTTAGAGGGCTGTGCACATAGGCCTGAAGCCCAAAACTGGACACTGAGTGCGTTACCCCTCCTCTCCAGGCCTCAGGCTTTGGTAGGACCTATCAGCTAGGCCATATGTGACCTTCAAATGAGGGGTGATCTTGAGGTACAGGCTGGGAGTTTCCTGCTTTGTCGAAGACCCTAGAAATTGCCCCCGTAGGATCCCTGTAGGCCTGCTCTCACCTGAAGTCAGAGCTGCAAGGATTCCCACAGCAAAGTGGGGCATGAGAGGTGGGCAGAGGGCTGGGGAGCAGACTTGGGGCTGCAGGCCTGTGGCTAGGGTGGGAGGCAGGACTGCCTAGGGTCCACACTAAAGGTGCCCGTACTCACCTTTAGAGGTGGCATTCGCTGCTCCCTGGGACACAGAAAGCCTGCTCAGAAGAGACTCAATTCTGTAATCCTATCCCCTGGGCCCAAAGTCTCTCCCTGAGCCTACCCCCAACCCCAGGTCACAGGTCCCCTGGCTAATAGCCTCTTACGTTCCGAGCTTCCTGGGGAGCTACAGTGGGCCTGCGGGGGGCAAGGTGGGGAAGAGAGCTTAGGTTTTACTTCCTTTAAGAGAAAGAGCCCAGGGAACCCAGAGATTGCGGGGTCAGAGATGGGGAAGCCAGAGTTGGCCATTTTGTGTGTGTGTGTGTGTGTGCACACACACACACACACACCCATACACCCAGCGGGCACTCACCTGGGCACCATTGATATCCTTGGCAGAGAGATTGGGGGCATCAGGACTTGGGAGCTCAGAGTCCTAGTCAAGGCTGGGACTGAAATAGGGAGGGCAGGCTGGGCTGAGCTGGGCACCAGGCAGGGGTACCCACGCTGACCAGAGAGGGGAGCAGATGCCTGCAGGGCCTGCTGCCTCTCAGCAGCCTGGGATCTCTGGGAGTCCTTCCAACCAGAGGGAGGGCTGTCCTGACACAAGAGCTGGGAAGCCCCATGCAGCCTTTGAGTAAGTGCCCCCCCCCCGCTATGCAGTGGGGGTTCAATCTGGACCAAAGGCCAAAGCATGGGTGTCCCTGTGAGTGTCTGAAGGCAAATGTGTATTGGTGGAACAGTGAGGGAAGACAAGGGAAGAACAGGAAGCCAGAATGTGTCCTGTTTTGAGCAGCCGAGGGCCCCAGGGCAGGAGGGACCTGGGACAGAGGGAGGTGTTCACCCGGACTGGACTCACATTCCACATAGACGTTATTATCAGGTTTCTTTGGAAGGCCTGGCACCTAAGGGTTTGACCCGCAAATGGGAGAGAGGGTGAATCCATCACCGGGGAGCCTTGGGGGGGCTACTTTGGGTATCTCCCTCCCCCCTCACAAGGTGGTGACTTTCTGAGAGCTAGCTAGAATGATTTCAGTTACTCCTTTGCCTGGGGGAGGAGCACCCACGAGCACCTTCCCCTTCAGAGGTACCTGTAGGCTCCAGCTCTCCTAAATGTGGGCATCCAGGAAGAGTGGCCTCTGGGAGGCCTCTGGGGGAGGCCTTCCCCAGTAGCGCCGGGTGGCACGGAGAGCTCGCTTACATCCTGACAGGGGCCCATGGCAAACAGGATGCCACTCTGCTCTGAGCCCTTTTCTTTGGTTTCAGGGATACTTCCTGGCTCTTCCAGGCCTGCTACCCCAGCCCTGCCAACTTCCTAGCCAGAACCCTGTGACGGGTGGGCAAGGGGGGCCACTCACCTCTCTGGCTGGTGTAACCAGCTCTGGAAGGAAAAAGAGAAACCAGCAGTCAGAAATACAGAGAGAAAGGAACTCAACGAAACTTAAGCTGGGAGAGTGGAGTGTCCTCGGACCTTATCTGAGGGCACCCCCCGAGCCAGCTTTGAAGCTCCAGGAGATAGCCACCTGAGTTCCAATCACCCCACTTCATAACCCCAGGGGTGCTGCCCAACTGAACCTCCCAAATGATTTGCCAGGCTTGCTCCAAATGACTTCGGGGTATTCCAAAAATCAAAATCACCCCCAAGCTCATGAAGGCTTACCAACCACTGAGCATAGAAAACACAAACTTTTGTGCCTCAGGTTAGCTGTTTGCCCTGAGGCAGGAGGAGACTGCCCCTCTTGAGCCATTTTCAGACAAAAACACAGGGCTGAGGTCCCTCACTATCCCGACCCCCCAGAGGTTCTGTGTTCACAGGCCTCGGGGCTCTTAGCATGGGCAGTTTCTGGACAGTGATAGCAATAATGACAAGGGCAGAATCAGAGACGGGCAGCCAAAGGGCCCCTTGGATGGGGGATGACACTCAGATGTGTTTCAACAGTGCAGGTCCTCTGGGCAGGTGAGGCTGCCCTTCAGAACTCCTCAGTCCAGAGTGTCCCTTGCCTGGCCCGGACACCACAGCAGATGCACAACCGGACCTGGGAGTCAGGGACTCTGCTGCTTTGTGATCTCAGGCAAAGCATTTCTGGGCTCCAGCCCTCAGTCTCCCCCTGGACTGCCTGCCTTAGCAGGGATGGGCAATCAGCAGGTTAAAAAAAAAAAAAAAAAAAAACCACGAGGACCCCCGGTGATTGCAGGGGGTAACCTGCAAAGTGACCAGGCAAAGCCTGAAACCAAGTCACAGGAGATCGGGTCTACCCTGAGGGGTGGGCAACCAGTGGGCCTCTGAAAAAGACAGGACATCCTCATTACCTTGCTTCCTGAGGGGGAAGGGCTGTCCCTGCTTCTTAGCCTCCTTCAGGCTCAGTACCGCCTTCAGCTGTGGGCACAAAGGGGCGGGGAGGAGGACTAGGGTTAGGGAGGAGGGGGAGGGGAACTGAGTCAGGGGGAGGGCAAGGATAGCGGGTAGGGAATGGGCCTTGAAACCACAGCAGCACAAGGACTCATGTGCAGAGGTGACTCTTTGCCTCGGTCCTGTGGCTCTTGCTTTGTTGTGAATCTCTCCCTGATTTTCTTTTTATTCCAGTAAAATCTATGATGAAAGCAGTAACTTGTGAGACCATAAGCTTCTCTCAGCCCAGCGGGCAGTGATGGCAGCAAAATGAAGGATTTCTCCACTGTCTAGGCAGGGAGGGGTCCGCAGGCTCTAGGGACTGGGGAGGAGAAGCCGAGCCAGCCCTGCCTTCTGGGCTCCGGCTCCAGAGGAAGGGTGAGTCCTGGGGGATGAGGACAGCCAGGGGCACAGCGCTGGGGGGGCCGGGTGGGGCAGGTGGGAGCAGCGAGGGCTGACAGGGTTCCTCTTCTAACACATTTATTTTTCAGGGACCTCTTTTTTTTTTTTTTTTTTTTTTTTAAGATTATTTATCTATGTATTTGACAGAGAGAGAACACAAGCCGGGGGAGTGGGAGAGGGAGAAGCAGGTTCCCCACCGAGCAGGGAACCCGATGCTGGCCTTGATCCCAGGACCCTGGGATCAAGACCTGAGCTGAAGGCAGGACCCTTAACAGCTGAGCCATCCAGGCACCCTCAGGGGCCTCTTGAATGCAAATATGGGGGAATCTTGCAAATGAGATGCCTCTTAGATTTACTCCCTGGGAAAGGGTAGCCGGGTCGGGTGGGTGGGGAAGGAGGGGCTTGGGGGAGGGTACTGTTCACCGTTGTGGCCTGGGGCTGCGGTGGTGGTGACTTGGATGCGCCCACGGGGCCAGCGTGATCTGGAAAAGGCCCCAGGCATCGTGGGTCGGTGGGTTCCTCCCACATAGGTTTCCAATTTTCCTCCCACCCCCCACCTAGCCTCTGTTTCCTCCCCTTATCCCCCTCACTGGCTTCCCCACAGCCCCGTCTCCATGGCAACTGGAGGCGGCCAGCTTTGCTGCCCCCACCTGGCCTCGTGGAGGAGCTCTGGGGGTGGGAGGCCAGCAGCAGCCAGGCTCTCCTGGCACCCCTATCCTTGCTCTGAGAAATGAGGGATCTCAGAGGAGGCCCCAGGGACCTTGTCGGGCCTCCTGCTCTCCCACTGTTGCCTTGGTTACCGTGCCCCTCCAGCCTCCTCTCCCCTTCCCACTCTTCCTCTTGCCTTTCTCCCTCCTCCCTCTGCCTTTCCTTCATCCTTCCCTCTCTCTGCCCAGCCCAGAAGCTTCCGCAGCTGCCGGCTGAGGCCTCCCCTTGCCGTCCCAGCACAGACAAAGGGAGAAGAGGCAAGGCCTGCGCCCTCCTTCCTCATGGGGACCTCTGTCCTGCCTGACCACCCAACCCCCTGCCTCAAATTCCCAGCCCTTACCCAAGTACACAGAGTCCTCCTCGGTGTCAGGAAGGTGGGCTGGGGCGAGACTGAACGGCAGAGCCTCACAGGGGGGCAGCTCATATTCATCTTCATCTTCTTCCTCCTCCCCCTGGGCTTTCCAGAAGGGACAGAAGAGGGGCAGTACCAGTGGTAGGCACTGTGGCCCACCTCCCTCCACCCCAGGCTCAGCACCTGCACTTACCTCAAATCTGCTGGTCCCCGGGGTGGGCCAAGGAGATGGGCTGGGGGCACCTTTGTTCCAGGCTGGGGAATCTGGACAGGGGACTGAGGAGACTGGCCTCACCTTCCAGCACCCCCCACCCCGCAGTGACTTCCTCTCTTTCCCCCATAGAATAAACCATCCGTGATTTTTCAATGGGCCTTTCAGGCTACTTCACTGGACTCAGAGGAGCTATTCATGACCAGTGTCCAACATGGCCGCAGGGCCAATGAAGTCGGTGTTTTGAAACCCAGGGGGCCACCGTCACTTACCTACATATCTGGGGGGTGGAACGGGTGGCTCCAACCTGCAATCAGACTCTAGTCAACTCTGCCCGAGGGGCCGGACCCTGCACCGCTCGCAGGACATTCACAGCCACGGCTATGTGAGTGGCGCCCCCTGGAGTTGTGCGCCAATAGCCTGGGACCCGGCCAGCAGGAAGAACAGTCTGGGGGTAGAGCTGGTGCCTGGTGGGTGCACAGCCGGATGAGCAGGTGCCCCAGTGAAGCCGGTGGGGCGGGAGCCCTAGTGCTCGCAGTGGCATGGAGGTGGGTGGATGGCCTCCCTGGGCAAGTAGGGCTGTGCCCAGGAAAAGCGGCGGCGAGGGAGAGACAAGAGAGGAGGCGGAGGAAAGAGAGGAGCCCGAGTACTCACTGGAGCTTGCTTCCCCTGAGCTTGTCCTGGAAAGAATCAGGGAGGGGGCATAAGTCAGTGCAGCCAGGATGCGTCTCCCTAGCAAGCATCCTGGGTCGCCAGGGGTGGCGGGTACATCTGTGCACCTGCTGCTGCCCCAGAACCAACTCTCACCATGGCTGGGCTGAAGGAGCTCTGATCCCTGGGAGCCCAGACTCTACCACAAATGGCCTGGGGACAGAGGTCCTATTATTCTCATCATTTGCATCTCACAAGCACCAGGAAGGTGGGTCTGCTGTGGCCTCTAACCTCAAACCCAGTTGCCCCATGAGGCTCCCATGAGCTTCCCCACATGGCCTCCCACAGCTGTGGTCCACGGTCTCCAGCCCCTCTGCCTCTCTGGAGGAAGGGCTCTCCCCTCTGCTCCAGGGCCTCAGGCCCACAAGGCCGGACCCGAGCTCAGAGGCTTCCTGGAAGCTCTCTGGTCGGTGCCCCCTCCTCCCAGAGGCTCCAACTCTCCCCATGGTCGGCCAACTCACAGAACAGAGGCCATTAAGGGGCAGATCCAGTTGAAAATGGGACACTGTCCTTGCACTTTTCTTTTCTTTTTTTTTTTTAATTTTTTATTTTTTATAAACATATATTTTTATCCCCAGGGGTACAGGTCTGTGAATCACCAGGTTTACACACTTCACAGCACTCACCAAAGCACATACCCTCCCCAATGTCCTTGCACTTTTCTTAAACACTTTCGCTTGCTGTCCTTTCCTGGTGAAAGGTCACCAATGATGAAAGAAGCGGAGGTTAGTGAAAAGCTCAGAAATACGCATGTGTATTTAGTTTGACAGCTTCCTTTCTGGATGGCTGTATTTATTCATGGAGTAAATATTTATTGAACATCCTCTCTATGCCAGATACTGTTCCAGGTGCTGAAGATGTTGTAGAAAATCCCAAAGAAGCATGCCTATTTCCTGTCGGACCCTCACAGTAGCCCCATGATGCAAACGCTAGTTTTATCCCCCTGTGAGGGAACTGAGCTTATTAGAGCGAACTCCTCACAGAATACCACAGATGCAGTGCCTTCGACAACAGAAATGACTTTTCTCACTGTTCTGGAGGCCAGAAGCTCACGATCAATGTGCCATTAGGATTCATTTCCGGGGAGAGGTCTCTTCCCGCTTGCAGACCGTCTCCTCCTCTCTGTGTCCTCTCCGTGTCCTCACATGGCCTAGACTCTCTGCAGTCCTGGAGAGAGACATCTCTCATCCCTTCTTAAAGGGACAACCAGTCTCATGGAATGAGACCTCCACCTTTATGACCTCATTTAACCTTAATGATCTCCCTAAAGAGCCTGTCTTCGAATCTAATCCCAGGGGTGTTAGGGCTTCACCATAGGCATAGAAGAAGGGCAAATGCAGCCCAGAGCTCAGAGGCTTTGAGGAACTGAGTGGCTTTCCCAAGGTCAGACAACTAGTAAGCATGGGAGGTGGGGTTCCACCCCAGGTTTGCCCAACCCAGAGTCTGTGCACCAACCTGGAGGTGCTCCTGTATCTCATCTAGGGTTGAGTCCCTACCCTCCTTTCCTGTCATGGAATTAGACACAGCAGGAAACATGCCTTCCTTAAGCCTGAAGGAGCCCATGACCTCCAGGTGTTGTTACTTTAACATCTGAGAAGTGTTGGGGGAAGGGCGTGGGGTCTGACTTTGTTAAAACCAGGGACTGAGGAAACACAGAGGAGGACCATGAACTAAGACCTTTCTAGTGCACCGTGACTTTCCTGTGTCTGTTATTTTGGTGATGTCTTGGCTGTTGGCAGAAAGGAGAAGTGAAAGCCAGGTGCTCACATCTTGGGAAGCCACATGGCTAGGACCCTAGAGAGGAAACCCCATGGTTGGAGCTGGCCACAGCCTTCAGAGAGGAAGACCAGATGAGTTCTGGGACCTGCGGGCCAATGGGCGCTTCGGAAGCTATGAAAAATCACTGGGGTGGCTTACCAGGGAACCCAAGTGGTACAGTGGAAAACACTGAGAAAACAAGAACAGAGAAACAATCCAGGCCTGGGTCAGGGACAGGAGGCTCCTCCCCAACCTCTACTCCCCATTTGACCTTTGTTCCACATTTGGACCATAATGCAGGGGGCAAGCTCCCTTACCAAAGGGACTTCCTATGGGACAGGGCCAGCAGGTCAAAGTCAGCTGGAGGCTGCTGCTCTAGAAGCCCAAACCAAGTGGGTTTCCAGTCAGCACTGCCCTTGCCCCGGCACCTCCCTCCTGTTCTGGGCTTTGCATAGGCAAATTCCAAGACCTGGGTGAGTGAAAGGGTCCCCCCCGGGGAACAGAGGATGGAATCATGCCATCTGGGTGGGGGCATGGGCCAGGACAGATCAGGGAGAAGGGGGTAGGATGGAAGGAAGCCTGCTTCATGGCTTTGTCTCACCCTGGCCGGCCTTCTGAGGGGTGTGGACTGTGCTTCTTACTAATTACACAGACTGATTTGTTGGACAACCTCTTTCTCCCCTGGCACAGGATAGTGCAGAAGCCTAGCTCTTCCCTCAGGATGAATTCCTAGAAGTGGAATTGCTGGAAGCTCACATTTTGGTTGCAAGTCTCCATGGTCTGGTAGCCCCCGAGCACCTGTTTTAAGGCCCTTTCCCAGCACTCGGTGATTCTCCACATTTGCTGGGCTTCAGGAGCTGATCTCCAATGGGAACAGACTGTAATCTGCAGGCCCAGGGTAGTCTAAATCCACCCAAAGCTCTCTAGGGCCGTGTCCCTCCTATTTGCATGATCACAAGCATCGCTGGAGAGCTTGTGAAAAGCCCTTGTTCCCAGATCTTCCCTGAGTTTTTTGTTTTTGTTTTTTGGGGGTTTTTTTTGAGAGAGAGAGAGAGATCATGTGCATACCCACGTGCACGTTAAGCATGGGGAGTGGCTGGCAGAGCGTTCCCTGAGATCTTAAGGACTGGCTACTCCAGGAGGGAATTGGGATTCTACATTATTATTTTAAAGATTTATTTCCTTGAGAGAGAGAGAGGACACACGTGTAAGCAGTGGGGAGGGACAGAGGGAGAGGGAGAGAAGTGGACTCTGAGCTTAGTGGGGAACCCAACGCAGGGCTTGATCTCATGACCCTTGAGATCATGACCCAAAACTAAGAGTGGGACACTTAACTGACTGAGCCATCTAGGTGCCCCAGGACTTTATATTATTTTTAACAAACATCCTTGGTCAATGTTATGATCAGCTTTGGGAAATGCTGCTCTACAGGAAACGGTCTGAGAACATGTGACTTCTAGGACATGTTTAGAATCCCATATGGACTTTTGCTCGTTCAGAACACAGTGGTCCCCAGCAGAGAAAGAATGTGACACAGACCTTGCTTTCAGGGGGCCCCTCCGAGTGATGGAGAGGGCACACCCGAGGAGATGTCCAATCTCTGCGTTTCGGTTTCCTCTTGTGTAAATGGAGATGTCTGTGGGCAGTCCTCTTGGCGGGGGAGCTTCTGAGGGTCAAATGAGGGGAGAGCCCAAGAAACACACAGCAGCCGCACAATAAATACCAGCTTTCCTGAGACCGTGGTGTGGTGCCTGATGAGGTTGTCCAGCAGACAGGGCAGGTGGTGGGATCCTTGGTGTGGCCAAGTGGGAAGCACTGTGAGGAGGAGGGCATGGTTCCTGAGGACCCGGAGGAGGAAGGTAAGCAGGCTGTGGCCTGAGGTCTCAGGGATGAGGGCAGGAGCCCTGAGATGGGGGTGACTGGACCCCCAGAGAATGGAAGGGGATGTGTGCCATTCCTTCTGACTGGGGAGCGTGTCCTGCACTGGGGGCATTCTCCATCTTCCAAATCCTAGATCCAGCCACAGGAGCCCCTTGAGGCCTTCCCAGCCTTCCTTGAAGCTGAGGTGCAAGCATTTGGCCAGCGACAGGCCCCCATGTCAAACTTTGTATCCAAAGCAGGCACCAAGAGGAACCCAGCCTGGGGAGGGGATGACAGCTGTGTCCTATTTCCAGAGTCTGGAGATTGAGAAGCTAGTGCCACTACCAGGGCCCAGGTTAGCGGTGCTGGCAAAGCGTGGTATCTGTGTGCAAAGGTGCCTCCACCGGGCCAGCTAGGCCGTGACCTTTGGGACATGATTCCTGGGAGTTTCTCTGGTCCTCCCAGAGCTACTATGAGCTACAGAATATTTTTAATACTTATTTTTCAGCCTAAACTAGCTAGGGTGGGCTTGTCTTACTTTCACTTGAGAACTCTAGAGTTGAAACTGCAGAAGTCCAAACAGTGAGGCCAGATGTGGGCGTCTCCTGGAAAGGTGAGACCGAGGCATGGGATGGCCTGAACATACAGGGCGGGAGAGGGGAGCCTTGCAAGTGGCAAACAATGTCCTATGAAGAGTCATAGAGATGGAGTCCTCAAGATATTTCTACCTGAGCAGGTGGAGCCTGAGGCCAGTGGAACTCTGAGGTTGGGTTAAAGCGAAGGTCAGGGACCCGCCCTCTCACTCCCTAAAAGTGATACAGAGCTTGGTGTGTAGTAGGTCTGTGTTTTTTTTTCTAGTTTCCCTCAGATTTCCCAAGGGTTAGGGTGGGGGCTGACGGTCGATGCCAGCTTTCTGGGTCTCCAGGGCAAAGAGCACGAGCCGCTAGCACCCTGCTTCTGCCCATGCTTGGCACGCCTCTGTCCCACACACCCTGCCCTTCCCTCTTCCGGAGCTTTGCTCATAGCAGAATTTGCCGTGTCACAGCTCTGCCTAAACCCGGGAGGGACGCCCCATGGCTCCTTGAAAGAAAGAGCCAAATGCTTCTTGTTGCCTTGTAAGGAGGTCAGGCCCCTATCTGCTCTTCCTGCCCCAGCCTCTCCACTTTCTCCACGGACTCACACTTGCCTTCTCTCTGACGTGACAACAGGAGGGGTATTGTCCCTCTGCATCCTGTTGACTGAAGGAAATTTCAGTTGGAAGAAATTTAAATCTTTACTGAGTCCTTAGAGAATAAAACCAAGGGAGGGCACTCTTCATGTAGAGCAAAACACAGTAAAAAAAGAAAAAGGACTCTTCTCTATGTATGTAATACTTCAAAAACATTTTACGCCCCCCCACCCTCCAGCGACTTTACTCAGCTCTGCAAGTGACAAGACTCTCTTCACAGATGGTGGAAGCACATTCCCCTTCCCCAGACACCAGCCCTCTCCCTTCCACCTGGGCCTGATAATGCAGATCACCACAGCTGCTTTAGCTACCTTTAAACTTGATCTGTTAGCCACTGCCCAGATTCTAGAAGGAGCACCTGGTTTTAGAGAACTGCGGAGATGTCCCAGGATTCGGGAAGCCTGGGGAAGGTGACCGGGGACAGAGTAGCTGCAAACATTTACAATGTTAGATGGCTTCCTTCATCCCTTTCTAGCCTCAAGCTAGAAAAGGAGCCCTTTTTAGATGTGCGGCTCGATCCCAGGACCCTGAGGTCATGACCCAAGCCAAAGGCAGAGGCTTTAACCCACTGAGCCACCCAGGTGGCCCAAGCAGGCTCCTTTTCTAGAGGTTACACACCTGCCATGCTTTTGCTAGAACACTCTGGCCCATCTCCTCCCTCCTCCTTCAGGCCACAGCTTCTGTGACCCTCAGGCGAGGTCCCAGACCAGGGCCAACTGTCTCTCCCCACAACACACTCTCTCTTGTGGCTCCCACCATCATTAAATCTAGGGCTTTACTTCAGAGCTAGACTGTGGACTCCCACTTGACTGTAAGCACTCTCCATGGGTAGTGACTGTGTCTGTTCAGTTCAAGGCCCAATTCCAAGTGCCCAGCCCAAAGCCTGGCACAGAGCCAGCTCTTAACAAATAGTTGTTGCTGCATATTCAAATATCCCTTGAAGCCTGCTTCTCTGTGTGCACCTACTAAATGCTAGGCATTGGCCTGGGCACCGGAAATACTGCACAGAATGGCAGAAAAAAATCCGTGCCCGCTGGAGCCTACATTCTACAAAGAAAGGTAACAAATAAATAAGAATTTTTAAAAAGCCTGCGTCTCTGCAAACATCTCTGGTGTCTTTCTTCTGAAAGGCTATAGGTTGTTCCTTTACTGCCCACTGGACATCAGGCACTAGGCCTAGGCTGAGCACAGTGTCCTACCTGCTAACAACTCTCTTCCCTGAATGCAGATGGATTACTGTGGAAATCTTCTCTGTGCCCTTACCCTACTGGGTCCTTTCCTCTATTTAACTTCCAGAGAGGGTGTGTGTGTGGTGGGGGCACCTATCCCCCTCCCCCTGTGCTCCAATCCCTCATTCCCCCACTCCCCCATCTCCCTGGACGGATGTAATATGGCCCAACTTAGGTTTCCCTCTTCAGCCCAAAGCCAGAGAGCCAGATATCTGCTATTCCCGTTGCTTGCTAGTTCCTCCCTCCTAGGACTGGTGAGCGGAGAGAGGTTATGGAAAACCAGCCAGGCCTTTTACCTCCCCCTTCGGAGAGACCAGGCACTGCCCCTAACGGATGTGTCACCATTCCACATCCTTCCTTTGATGGGCGTGGAGGGCTCTGAGATCACCCTCCTCGCCTTTACCGACGGAAAAATTGAGACTCAAGCAGGGATGGATGCTGGGCCTTGGGCCAAGGCCATCCAATCGTATCATAGGCCAGTACTAAGGCCCTCATTCCCCCATCCCGACCCTGTCGGCCACCGGGACCACAGCAGTCTTTCTACGGGAAAGGGCGACCCCTGGTGGTAAAGAGAAGCGTGTCGGCCTGTCCTCATCTCCAGGATGACAGGAAGGGGCGTGGCCTGCAGGACCACCGACAAAGGTTTACCACCTGCTAGTGATGCAAGGACCCTGCTTTGAAAATGGGCACAAATTTGTGAGGCCTATACAAATGAAAGATTTTAAAAATATGCACAAATAAGATGGAAAGTGTTATTAAAACGAGTTTCTGTTTATGAATTTGTTAAGTTTTTATTTTTTAGTGATCTTTACAACCATTGCTGGGCGAGAACCTACAACCCTCAAGATCAGGAGTCACATGCTCTACTAACTAAGCCAGCTAGGTGCCCCTTTGTTTATGATTTTAAATGACGGTTTTAACAAACTTTTATTTAAAACATTCATGTGTTGAGGATAACTCCATCCAGCACAGGTGCAGGTCCTTCCCAGTATAGACTGTGTATGGTTCTGAATTGCTCCCATTACCCTGAAGGGAAAGAACCCAAATTCTGGTGCACCTTATCCTTAGCCACATTCCCTGAAATGACCTAATTAACACTGCCCTGTGACTTTACCTGCATCCTGTCAGCTGGATCATCAGGAAGCAGGGATAGGCATTAAACAGCTTTTGGCACAACCCGGCCAAGTGACACAGGCTCTAACTGGTTCAAGAATCCAGTTCTCAGCCCTGGAATGCAGAATTCCCTGTTACAGGAGAGAATGGGCCTTTATTAGAGAGTCCAGGGCCTGGAGCAAAGCTGTCTCCAAGTTTCTATGGTATCTATCGCTCATCTCTTGGCACAGAGGACTATTCAACAAAAGGTTGATTGTCTCAACCAAAGTACTTGGAAAACCAAGAGTTTGAGAACGTCTCAGACAGAAATGGGTATGCTTAAAGACCACCTGACTAGTTAATATGACCCCCACTCCTGCTACCAAGGGAACCTGGGTGATTTACTTTGAATATCATTTCTGAATTTGTTTCTAACTGTACCAAAAATAAATGGAATATTTCTAGGAAACAGCTGGTCTCGACCTAAGTACAGAAGAATAAAATCTCACTGTATCACAGGGTCATGACTATACCGTCACAAACCAGGTATTTTCCTATCAACCTTGATGATCAGGGACACAGCAGTACATGATCAGACCAGAAAGTGTATAAGCTGAAAATAGGGTTGGAGACATAAAGTCCAATATATTGCTGGCCACTGTGGTGTCACTGCTCCCGATACAGGTGTAACCTGAATCCCCACTTGGGAGCCAGAAATCAGCTGAGAAGAAGCCTCTGGAGAGAGACTGTCCTGGTCCTGGAGGGTGGATGAAGTGGGGCCTCCCCACAGCTCATCTCACTGAGCAGACTGGACTGAGTTCCTGACTTGCATTTAAAGGATTGGGTAAGTCTCTTCTGTAACATCTCAGAGGATCCCTGAGTAATCTGGAAGTTAGACAAGAGTCTGGCGCTGTGAGCTGTGAGCAGAGCATTTTGAGACAGAGCATACTGAAGGAGAATGCCCAGTTTCTAACTTCCTGGCAGCCTCTCAGCCTTATCAGGGTCTGTCATGTAAAGTTGATGCCTGGGCGCAAGACGCTGACAGCGGTCCGACACTGTGGCCCGAACGCCCGCACACATATCCCAGGGGCTGAGAACCCAGGCCTTCTGCGAGCTTCTCAAGGAGACCTGCAGGCCATACAAGGACCCTAACAAGCTTAGTCCCGCCCCAGGGTCCCGGCTGCTCCTCCCTCCTGGGAAGAGGCGTTCGCTCCACGCTAAGGAGAAGAGGTCAGGGAGGAGTACTCTGCATCTTTCCACAGCGGAGGGGCCAAACCCCAAACAACCATCCCCTTTCCCCAGCAGCCCAGGCCGCGGTAGGGTGGGAGGCGGGCCAGGGCTCCGGTCCGCGGAAACGGAGGGCTCGGATCGGCGGCCCCGCAATCGAGCAGTGTGTGCAGGGGCGGGGAGCCCGGCTGGCGGGGAGAGAAGACCCTCTTCTCTGTATCAGGGAAGCCCCCATTCCGGGATGAGGGTCCCACCTCTCGCTACATTCTTCCGGTCCCGAGCGTCCCGGTCTCTGAGGCCCCGCCCCGCAACCCACTGCTTGCTGGGATTTGTAGTTCCTGGGGGCGGAGCTAGCACTGCCTGTGCGTGGGTGTGTCTGTATCCAGAGGTCCACTGTGGGGTCCCGGTCCTCGTGACCTCCTGCCCGAGGGCCTACTGGACCTGGGGTTGGCACTGAGGTCGCAGGCCACTGCTCCCGAGGACCCGTCCCGTGGCCCACTCCTACTGGGACTTGTGGTTCGGGTGCGGATTCGCGCCTGTGTAGGTCGGGTGGGCGGAGAGTGTCCCACGGGAGCTGAGCCCAGCTAGTGCCATCCTATTCCTCTTTGGCCTGGATCTGCACAGTAGACCCGGAGTAGCAGCTCCGGTCGGGCTTCTGGTGTCTCTTTTTGCAGCCGGCCCACCGCCTCAGCGGCACCTGAAATACCAGCCTCTAGGTGGGCAAATTGAGGCACGAAGAGTTGCGTGCTCTGGCTGCCATCTGCCCTGGTTTCAGGCGGAGTCAGACTGCAGTGTAAACGTGGGAGAGGAAAGGCCAGAGTGAGAACTTGGCCTGGGAGGCCCAGCCCAGGCCTGTGGGCCATTCCGGGCAAGGGGAGGGTCCGGGGACCTTTCAGTTTTTGTTTTTGTTTTTGTTTTTAAGATTTTATTTCTTTGAAAAGTAGGCAGAGAGGCAGGCGGGGTGGGGGTGGGGGCGGCAGGCTTCCTGCTGGACAGAGAGCCTGATGCGGGGCTAGATCCCAAGACCCTGAGATCATGATCAGAGCAAAAGGCAGAGGCTCAACCCACTGAGCCACCCAAGGGCCCCTGCCCTTTCAGTTCTTAAGAGTCTGTGATCAATGATGTCTCGAAATGATGAACAGATTCGCCCAGGACAGACTGAGCACATTAGAGCTGACCAGGGTTGACAGATCAACCCTAGAGAGAGAGATCGGGGAGGAAGGACGTTTCTCCTGAGGAGGAAAAGCAAGAAATGGGACAATCTTGGCCCACAGGTTTCCTTTGAGGATTACATAAATAGGGTTTGGGGGCGGGTTATTATTATTGTTTTTTATTGAAGTAGGTGAAATACAATATGATATTAGTCTCAGGTACAATATAGTGACAGTTCCATATATTAGGGAAGTATCATTATCATTTAGTTACCATCCGGGGATGAGACTGTTTTGTAAACTCTAAAGTCCAGGGCATTGTAAGGGGTTACCATCCTCAGAATTTGAACTTGAGACCCTGGAGAAAAGGCTCTGGTCCTTTAGGACCCTCACTTTAAAAGGGAAGGTACACTCATGTAAGATCTCTCCATCAAGAGAAGCTGGGTGGTAATGAGTCAGGGATGGCCTTACTGCTCAAAAGTTACAAAGCTCTTTGAGTGTTTGTTTGTTGACTGCTTTATTGACTGTACAATTCAGTGTTTTTTAGTACATTCACAGACTTGTGCAACTACCATCACTATCTAATTTCAGAACATTTTCATCACCCCAAAAGGAAACTCCTCCCTATTAGCAGCCACTCCCTAAACCCCACCTTTTTATCTCTTCCAGCCCCAGACAACCATTCATCTATTTATTTCTACAGATTTGCCTGTGCTGGACATTTCATGGAATCATATGATATGTGTTCTTTTGTGATGAGATTCTTTCACTTAGCATAATGTGGTTTTTTTGTTTGTTTTTTGTTTAAAGATTTTTAAAAATTTATTTGAGAGAGAGAGAGTGAGAGAGAGAGAGAGAGCATGAGAGGGGAGAAGGTCAGAGGGACAAGCAGACTCCCCATGGAGCCGGGAGCCCGATGCGGGACTCAATCCTGGGACTCCGGGATCATGACCTGAGCCGAAGGCAGTCGCTTAACCAACTGAGCCACCCAGGCGCCCTACTTAGCATAGGTAGCAGGTAGCAGTACTCCATACTGTTTTTTGCAACTTCTTGTGAGTCTACAATTATTGCAAAATACAACTTCTTTTCTTTAAAGCCAAGTATCTGGAGGGTGAACAGAAGTAGCTTATTACAAGTGAAAGGACTCCCATCTAACATTTGATGCTGCGAAAAGGGTGGGCCCTGGGGAAGGAGGGAGGACAGGGCCTGGTGGGGAGGAAGGGGTCCCTGACTCAGCCCAGCTTCACCTCAGGAGCCTGTGTGCTCTGAGGGTTGGGATGGCCTCACCACCAGGCTCCTAATCCACTCTCTGCCGCTCACTAAGCGGCAAGTTTTTTTGTTTGGTTTTACCTCATTTGGCCTCCATTTCTTCATCTGCAAAATGGGGATAATAAAATCATCTACCTTAGAGAATAAATGGGAAGATTAAAGGGAAAAAAATCGAATAAAGGACAACACCTGGCATATAGTGCCAGCACTCAAGATTGTTAGCTCTTTTTTTTTTTTTTAAGATTTTATTTGTTTGATAGAGAGAGAGAGAGATCACAAGTAGGCAGAGAGGCAGGCAGAGAGAGAGGGGGAAGCAGGCTCCCCACTGAGCAGAGAGCCTGATGCGGGACTCAATCCCAGGACCCTGAGATCATGGCCTGAGCCAAAGGCAGAGGCCTAACCCACTGAGCCACCCAGGCACCCCAAGATTGTTAGCCTTTATCATGAGCTTACAGTGGTATTGAAGACCCAGTGTGACCCTGGCTTTGAGTGGATAAACCAGCCCTTCTTCCTGCCCCTGTCACCCAGTGCCCTTCTTGTCACCACCGTGCACCACTGGAGCTCCTCCTGCCCCATTCTTGCTGGACTGGAAGAGTCCCACTTTCCCAGAGGTCACCAAGAAATTCCACCATGTCACTGCCCAGAATGTCTCTGAGCACCCAAAAGGTTTATTCAGAAAACATGGCGGTCCACACCCCTGGCCATTCCTCAGAGCTGGTTGAAATGATCTAGAAAAATTCATTACAGATCAAATTTAAAGGGTAGATGCATTCCGAGTCAATGCCTTCAAAGGAATATTTTGGGGAATTTGATGTTGGAATTTTTAAGTGTTACAACAGATCCCTGCCAGCTTCCCAGGCTGAGAAAATACGACAGCTCAGCCTGACCTGTGCCTCTAGATTGCATTCCAGGACCCAGAAGGGACTGCTTTGCTGGTGTCTGCATTTTATACATGGGAAATAGACTCAGGGAGGATCATACAACAAGGTAGTTAGAAGCCAGGTTGGGAGCTCCATTAGGGAGACTCTTTTCCAATTTCAAGAAATCCTGAGCCCTGGAAACCAATTCATAAACCTGGGTCCATGGACACAGAAGCAGAGAGCTGGCCATCTTGGATGGCTCCAGACCTTGGCCAGAGACCAAGCAGCCAAATTCAGAAGTCAATGTCAGATGTCTCTCTCTCCTGGTGTTTTTTCAGCCAGATGTTTGTCCTAGAAGTAATTTATTAATAATAATGGTAATAGCACCTTGCATGTGTCCAGGCCTTTATTTTTTTCAAAGAGCTTCCCAAGGATCATCTCACTGCATGCCCACAATACCCCAAGGTAGGATGACGGTGAGAGGAATCTGTGGCTCAAAAGTGTTTTTTTTTTTTAATTTTTAAAATTTTATTTATTTCTTTGACAGAGACAGATCACAAGTAGGCAGAGAGGCAGGCAGAGAGAGGAGGAAGCAGGCTCCCCGCCGAGCAGAGAGCCCAATGCGGGACTCAATCCCAGGATCCTGAGATCACGACCTGAGCTGAAGGCAGAGGCTTTAACCCACTGAGCCACCCAGGTGCCCTGTGGCTCAAAAGTTTTAAGTGACTTTCCCAGGGTGACAAGTATCTTGGGGACACACTAGAATGTGGGAGTTTTGCTTTCTAATCTGCTAATCAGAGTAGAAATCTAGTAAAAAAAATTTTTTACCTGCTAGGTGCTCTGCTGAGTGCTGGCATCTGTAGGGAGCAAGTATTTCTTGTTCTCTTCAAGGTCCTTCCAGCTGGACTAAGAATTAAATTGATGTGAGACAGATTAACAGGAGAAAGTCTAATTTAATAGTGTACATATGGCGAACCTACACAGACTTGGAAATTCCAAGGACAGTCAGGCAAAATGAGATCTAGTTGTCATTCTGAATTAAGAAGGGGGTAGTGTTCTGGGACTTCAAAGGAAAAGAATGCAACTCACAGGAGGATGAAAAAGAGTAAATGTTTGGTCAACAAATGTTTTCTAGGCCACTCAGAAACAACGGGACAGAGAGGACTTTGATCAAATGGGCCCAGGCTAAGTTCCTTCCAGTCTACCATACCTAGTTCACAGTATAATGTTGTTGATGGTGATAGCTGTCTCCCTGGAACAGGTCCTGAACCTAAATTCTTTTAGGCATTTGGGAGGGGAAGGGGGTAAAGAGCTTTTCCTGAATCTGCTGGGTTTTGATTGCTTTTTAACTCAATATGACCTTCATGTTGGTGTGGCCTGCCCTTGGACTCTTCATTTCACAAGAATAATCTGATGTAGCTCCTGGGCTGAGGAAGCCAGCAGTGTGATAGAAGAGGCATGCATGTAGCAGATGATAAAAAGTGATGGCAAGGGGCGCCTGGGTGGCTCAGTGGTTTGGGCTGCTGCCTTCGGCTCGGGTCATGATCTCAGGGTCCTGGGATCGAGCCCCGCATCGGGCTCCCTGCTCCGCGGGAAGCCTGCTTCTCTCTCTCTCTCTCTGCCTGCCTCTCTGCCTACTTGTGATCTCTGTCTGTCAAATAAATGGATAAAATCTTTAAAAAAAAAAAAAAAGTGATGGCAAGAGAACTTTTCAGGGGGACAGAAGTGTTTTATATCTTGGTAGGATATAGGTTTACATGGGTGTTTGTATATGCCAAAACTCATTATGCGTATGCTTTGTTCATCTTGCTGTATATTTTCCCTAAAAATGTAGAAAATGAGAATGCTCTGGGAAGACTATGTCTAGCCAGGTGCTGGCAGGGGGCAACTGTTGGGAAGTGGGCCAGAGGCAAATTAGGTTGCGCATGGGTACAATTCCACCTTTCCTTGTGGGGTGTGGTTGAAAAGTTTTCCCATGGAGGCTGTAGATCAGATGGCCTAGTAGCCTTCATGCCCAGAGCACCTGGGAACTACAGAGGAGGGGGACAGGGATTGCTGCATGTTGCAGGGGACCAATATTTCAACTGAGTGTGCAGGGTGAGCAGTTGGCAAGAGGACAGTTGACAGGGGGAGGGTGGTTTCTGAGCACTGCTCAGTGAAGTGTGGTTGCCTAGCATGGTTCAGATAGAAAGAGGTAGTACCAAGCTTTGAACTGCTTCCCTTCCTCCAAGCCCTATCAGTAGGCCTCAGTGAAATTCAAGCTGGTTGGAATTATTTTTTTAAAGATTTTATTTTTTATTTTTTTTAAGTTTTTTTTTAAATTTATTTGACCGACAGAGATCACAGGTAGGCAGAGACGCAGGCAGAGAGAAAGAGGAGGAAGCAGGCTCCCCGCAGAGCAGAAAGCCCGACTACGACTACGCAGAGCTCTATCTCAGGACCCTGGGATCACAACTGGAGCCCAACCCACTGAACCACCCAGGTGCCCCTGGTTGGAATACTTTTTTAAAAAAATAGGGGCACCTGATTGGCTCAGTCGGTTAAGCAGTTAAGTGTCTGCCTTAGGCTTGGGTCCTGATCTCTGAATCCTGGGATAGAGCCCCATGTCCTCGGCATGCTCAGTGTGGGTCCACTTGGGATTTTTTTTTCTCCCTCTCCCTCTGTCCCCCCCCTGCTCGTGTGCTCTCTCCCTCTCTCAGATATATAAAACAAAATCCTTATTTATTTATTCATCTGAGAGAGAGAGAGAGCACAAGGGGGTGAGGGACAGAAGGAGGGGAAAAGGCAGACTCCCCACTGAGTAGGAGCTCCCTCCCAGGACCTGACCTGAGCCAAAGGTGGACGCTTAACCGACTGAGACCCCCAGACACCCCTAAAAATTTGTTTTAAATTAATTTTATTTATTAATTTTTAAAATAAATTCTACCCCCAACATGGGTCTCAAACTCATGACCAGGACATCAAGAGTCCCAAGCTCTACTGACTGAACTCTCTAGGTGCCCCTAAGCTAGTTGGAAGTTTTTAGGGTTTTTTGTTTTTCAGATTTATTTATTTGAGAGAGAGAACACCTGTGCTAGCAAGCAGGAGAGGGGGGAGGGGCAGAAGGACTCCCCTCTGAGCAGGAGCCCAACCTGGGGCTCAATTCTATGACCCATGAAATCACCACCTGAGGAGAAACCAAGAGTCAGCTGCTGAGCCACCCCAGTGCCCCTAGTTCGAAGTTTTAAAGCTACTTCCAAGAAAGAAGAACAATGTCCTGTTAATCCCCCCGGGGCAGGAGGCCAGGTCCATATCCTGATCGCATTGTGTTTTGTCAGCTGACATCTTTTGGGGTTTGCCGGTGGCTCCTGACTCTCCACTCAGGATCCAGGGTGTAAGTGTGGCCCCTGTGCTGACTCACTTCCTGGAGGGCCTGGCTGACTGTGCAAACACGGGCTGGCCTGTCTTCCTCTGGAGAGAAGGGTGGGAGGTATTGCAGGTCTAGTCCAGGCTTTGAAGCCAGACCAGCCTGGGCGAGAATCCTGCTTCGTGGCTGAACTGGCAATGTGACCCTGGACAAGTCACCCCCTCTGAGCCTCCCTGACCATTCTCTGTCCATGAAGCCTAATGATGAGGGTAGTAGGTCTGAGGACAGAAGCACATCGCGTGTAAAGCCACGGAGTCCACAGTAGGCACTCAAGGGACAGACAGCAGCTGTGAGAGCTTGAGCGAGTCCAAGGCTCAAGGGGCTTGGGGCTGTGGACACTGCCAGCCCTGGCGGAGTTTCCTGCGCGGCCTGCTGTTAGCCTCCTCAATACCCGCTACAATTCTAGGTCCACGTGAGCATCTCTGGCTCCCGACAAGGGACAGGGGCGAGGGACGACTCAGCAGCGCCCCAAGCCGGTTCAGGCCTCCGGGCTCTGACTCGCCCGCGTGCGGGGCGGCGGAGGGTCCCGCCACGGCCACCAGCTACCGGCGAGGCGCTGGCAGGCGAGCAGCGCTCTGGGGTCTGACCCCCGGAGCCAGACTCCGCTACAGGGGTCGGAGGGGCTCTCTTAGCCTGGGGCGCCTCCTCCGGGATCTCGCTTCCCGAAAAAAGGGGCCTTCCCGAAAGGAGAGGCAGGAGGGGGCGGATCCTTGCTAAAGAAATGCTTTATTTTATTCCATCTGTAACAAACTGGGCATTCCCGCTGCGGCAGGCTGGAGGGAGAGGAAAAATGCGAGTCTGGTTAAAAGAAAACCAAACAAACCAAACAAACCACACACACACACACACACACACACACACATACACACACACGGTTTCTGGTTAAAAGAAAACCAAATAAACCAAACAAACCACACACACACACACACACACACACACACAGTTTCCAGTCTGGTCACCAGATGTTTTTGTCGCTCATGGAGTGCTAAGGGGCTTGGATCCCCAGGCTGAGCGACCTGCTCTTTTGTTTTGCCCTTAATTCCCAAACCTCATTTCATGTTTGTGGTAATGGGGCCACCATTGGCCAAGTGAGGCTCAAATGTGGAGAACAGTGACTCCCATTCATCCCGCGTCCTCCGTAACCACAGAGTCAGTACAGAACCAAAGAGCTACTTGTTATGCCCCGGGGCAGACCAGAATCTGTAACCCTTGCTAGGGTGGGACTAAGGGGTGGGGACAAGAGGCGGTGAGGTGTGGTGTGACTTCCCATCCACTTGCCAGCTACACCAAGCTCCTGGTGGGAGGGTCAGGGGCATTACTTCCTGAGGTGCTCAGCACACCTAGTGGGGTCCCCCTACTAAATTCTCTTTTCGGGAAGAAAAATAAGTCTAAGTTTATTAAGCATCTATTTGTTAATTTTATGATCTCATTTAATCTTTGCCTTTATCTTTCTGCCCACTTACAGACTGGGTACGGTGAGGCTCCAGATTAAACATAGCGAGTAAGTAGTCAAACTTTTCAGCTCTTTCTACTCTGCCAGGTTATCTGCCCAGCCACAGGTTCTTGTGGGGACAAAGCTCTTGTGGGTGTTACAGCTCAGATTACCTTGTATTTAAAGCCAGCAGTTTGGGGCACCTGGGTGGCTCAGTGGGTTGAGCCTCTGCCTTTTGCTCTGATCATTATCTCAGGGTATTGGGATGGAGCCCCACATCGGGCTCCCTGCTCTGCAGGGAGCCTGCTTCCCCCCTTTCTCTGCCTGCCTCTCTGCCTACTTGTGATCTCACTTTCTCTTTCAAATAAATCTCTCTTTCTTTCTTAAAAAAGAAAAGGGGAGTATGGGCTCCCCTTTTTTTAAAGCATGGGCTTTAAAAAAAAAAAATGAAAAAGACCAGCAGTTTGACCATGAAGACACTCAGATGTCAGCTAGTCTGCATTCTCCAAATAGTATTTACCATCTTGCTCTGGTCTTGAAATTTTAACACGTGGATTTGACTTCGTTCTGCCTAAACTGCTGCCCCTGGGTGGGGCCTTGCCTCTAAAGGCTGAGCCTTATCTTTAATGAGCCTGTTGACCAGCACTGGGCCAAGGCAGGCCCGAGTCCCTAGAGCCGCATGTGTGGTTGAGTAACTGGGTGCTCACTTTTTCCTGGATCTCGCGCAGACTCTGCATCCCTCCGCATGGATTCAGAAAGAAATGGCAGCTTCCCCCCTTACACTGCCCCTGCCTCCCATTCCTGTGTGACCTGCGTCTTGTCGCACAGGACTGTGGGCAAGCCACTTGTGCTCGCAGGGCCTCAGTCTCCTCCTCTAGAAAGTGTGCAAGCAAGCTGGCCAGACTAGCTCCAGGGTCCTGTGATGTGATGAAGGCAAGATGGCTCCAGGGTTGAGACAGAACCACTCCTTTTTTCTTTTTTTTTTTAAGTAGGCTTTACACCCATGTGGGGCTCCAACTCACAGCCCCGAGATCATGAGTCTACCCATTGAGCCAGCCAAGTGCCCCAAACCACCCTTCCTTTTATTGCCGTCCCTCAGAGTGCCCAGTGCCAGGACTGTGTGTCAGCAAACATCTGGTGAACGAGAAGATGACCCAGGGTAGACTTGGGAGACGTTTTGAATGCAGGACACAGCAAAGAATGTTTTTCTAGACCCCAGATACTCCCTCATTAGTGAGCTTAAAAAAAAAAAAAATCAAATGTATGCATTCAGGGCAAGGAGAAAGGCAAGTCTGAGGGAGGAGGAAGAAGTCACTGCAGAGGCAGTGACCCCACCCAGGAAATATGACTAACCCAGCTGAGGCTGGGGCTGGTAGAGAGGTCCGCCTGCGGCTGGTGAGTGTGGTAGCTCTCCTGGGGCTCTCCTCGCAGGTCCCAGACTCAGAGGCTACCCTGGCCTGCAGCCGCCTGAGGCCACTATGGGGAAACCACCGCATCCGGAGTGGACGTTAGCACCCCATGCCCCGCCGGATGCCAGCAAGGAGCCAAGCTGTCAGCATCCCCTGCTGGGCCCCAGTGCTCGCCCTTCTCCATTGAAGCCGGCTGGCCCCTCAGCACGGCCCCCCTCCCCGGGCGGGAGGGGACCAGGCTCCACGGGGGCGGGGGCGGAGCCAGGCGGGGCAGGTGGGCGGGGCAGCCCCGCCCGGGACCTCGGGAAGTGAGAAGTTGGGTGGGGCGGGCTGGGAGGAAGAATCTGAAAAGCAGAAGTGCCAGGAAGGAGCGCTGCGGAAAGGTGAAAATGGCTGGGAGGGTGAGGGAGAGCCGGCCCCTGGGACTTCTCCCTGGGACCCTCTAACGCGGGCAGGGGAGGGTTGGCTACCAGGGTCTGGAAGCAGAGACTCACATTTCTGGAAGCCGCTTTGTCCGGGACCGGTGTCCCCCAGCCCGCTGTCCTGGCAGCTTTGTGCCAGGCTCCAGGTACATTTATGGTCTGTCTGGAGCCCCAAGGATGCCCCGGAGGAGGGCGGGTTGTGCCTAGGATACTGAGGACGCACTGCTGGGTCAGGCGTGTCCTGCCTGGCTGGAGAGGAGGTGCAGATATCCTGACAGATTTGAGGATGCGGGTCCCTGAGATTGGACTGGCCTGATTGTAGACGGGTGGGCTGCAGTGGTTGCGGGAGAGGGCAGAGAATTTGAATTCAAATTGTAGCACAGCCCATTATTTTGCAAATTCTGTGAGACCTCAGCCGAGGGTCTGCTCCGGAGCCTGGGGTAGAAGAAGGAGAGGAAGTAGGGAGGGAAAGGTGGAGGAGGTTTGAGAGTAGGAGCTCCACTTGGTGTCAGGGAAAAGAGCACTAGCTAGGGATTCCCCAGGCAAGGCCTCTGGACCCAGCTCCCCCCTGCCCCCGGGAATGCCCCTGTCCCAGGCTGGGGGGACCTGCTGTCATTTCTAGTGTTGACGCTTACTCTGCCTCCCTTACTTGAGGAGTGAGGTAGGGCTGTTTCATTTCACAACTAGAGGCAAATGGACCACGAGGTGAAGGGACCTTTTTGGATCAAAAATCAGTGTCTTGAGGGGGGCGGAGATAGCACAGGAGGGCAGGCAGGGACAGCTGTTGGGCGACAGTTGTCAAGCATTGCCTTAAAGGTCTGCATCACAGCAGCTCCCCCACTCCCCAGGCTCCCCAGGCTGTCCTCAAAGGCGGGATCCTAAGGAAGTCAGGGCTGTTTGAGGGCCAAGCCCGTGTGCACCCTCCCCCACTCCTGGCCTCAGGATAGTCTCTCTGGATTCCCCAGCCTCTGCTTTCTGGCTCTAGGGCTGTTGTAACCTGTCCCAGCCTGTGAAATCCCGTGCTCTCTTGGGCTCCCGCTGCGCTGCTCTCGGAATCACAGCCCTACAAGTCCTAGTTATCCTGTATGTCCTCTGAGCTCCCGCAGGGTGCCCAGCACAGGGTGGGGTTTATAGCGGCAGAAAAGTTTTCCCTTCTTCCCTTCTAGATTCTGGTCTAGTACATTGATACAAGACAGATTAACAGGAGAAAAACAGTTTAATCACGTGTATACCTCCTGTATACTTGGGAGAGACCCAGGAAAACACCCTGAAATGATTGAAGCCATTCGAAATACCATTAAATACCATCTTATGTTAAAGAAAAAAGATGTTGGGGGTTAGTTACAGGAGGTTACCAGGAAAGGCATAATGAACAAGGGAAAGATTGTTACGAAGATTTAAGTGGCTGCTTCCCCCTTTGATAAGTTGCTACAGTCATCCCCCCCTCCCTTCCTGATGCCGTGGGGAGACACCCTTACCAAGGGAGATTTCCCTTATAAGAGTAAATGTCTCTTACCAAGGACAACTTCTACTTCGTTTTCAGAATGTTACCTATGTCTGCTACTTCTTAAAAATAGCCGGTTTAAAATATGCCAAAGAGGCTTATTTGGGGATGGTATATTTTGCCCCCATCAGGTTCTAGCTATGTTCAGAGAGGCAAAATACTGTCTCCGCCCCAAGGGCCTTTATAGCCTAGTAGGGGAGGTAGGCAGATCCATAACTCAGAGTACTCCGAGAGTGGGAAGAAGCAAAGGTTTTAAGGTAAGAGGTATTTGTGGAAGAGGCTATCCTGTGAGGTGGTAAGTTCCCCATCACCAGAAGTGTGCAAGAGGAGGATGGTGAGGGATGCTGTAGAAGAGATTCCTGCACTGTGTACGAATGGGCATGTGTTGGGAGGCAGATGCGGAACAGGATTAGATAAGTATTTAGGTCCTTTCTAACGCTGACATCTGTGATTCTATGACATTGCCCACTTAGGGGAAGTTTGTGGCGCCACTGGGTGTGATGGCTCCCGACTGCTCTGTCTCCTCCAGGTAGACCATGAGACATGGGTTGTTCTTTCTCATTTCTGTGCCCCCACCATCACTTTGCCCAGTGCCAAGCTCCCAGTGTAGACTTTGTATGGAATTGCACGGAGCCTGTCTTGGGCTGTTGGAGGAATACAGGCGTGTCAGTTGAGTCTGCGGCTCTGGCTGAGATGTGAAGCTGCCAGATCATCCTAATAGACAACCTGCAGGTAGAGACTGGAGTATCTGCTCCTGAGTGAGAGGGCTGGGAGTACTCCCGGAAAAGACTGCCGAACGTTCTGGCAGGCTCATTGGACAGCTGGGGTTTGGTCTGGGCCTGGAGGGTGGTGGGGCTTCACTGGACTTGAGGGTAGGTATGTGCACACTGGGCAAGCTCAAGCTGCTGTGGGCTTGGGCAGAGTCGCTGGAAGGGAGAGGTGTCTGATGGCCCCTAGAGCAGAAGGCCAAGCGGCAGGGATCTGACGGGATGGCAGGTGTTCCCGCCTCGACCTGAACTTTAGAGTCTCCCTGGGACTTCTCACACCTGCCCTCCATCCCGACTCCACCCTGGGAACTATGATTTCAACTGTTCTGGTGTGTGGCCTGGACACTGGGATATTTTTTTGAACTCGATGATTCTAATGTACAGGCAGGTGTGAGATGCCTTTCTGGCCAGTTAACGGGCAGCAGAAAATCACCTGGAACGTATGTTCAAAATGCAGATGCACAGGCCCCACTCCACACCTCTGTGATCAAAATCTCCAGGCCTGGGGCTGGGGCAGCTGTGTTTTTATAAGATCCCAAGCTAATTTGAACAGGCAGGGAGGATGATGAAGAAGCAGGTGGCCAAGTGGGTCCCGGAGACCCACAGTTCCGATGGGGGGCTGCCTGCTTCGGAGGTATGGCCTGAGCTCCCCGGTCAGGGACATAAAAGGAAAAATAGTAAAGCTCACAATTGGCCCTCTTGTTCACACTATCTCTCCCTGCTGGCTGGGGCGTGGGACAGCCGCCCCACCATTTCAGACCTGAGTCACAGGCTGAGCGGCCTGTGGCAAGGGATGTGGGCAAGCATGTGACCTTTTGTGGAATGGAGGAACATTAAAGGTTCCCTCCCCAAATTTCCCCTCATTGCCTCCTGCTTTGGGAAAGAGTGATTCCAAACAATGCCTTCAGCTCTGCTGTGAGTTAGGAATGGAAAAGAAGTGATGATTCCCTTGGTTTTTGACAGCCATTACCACTGCTCCTGTTTTCCCTCCGTTTTCTGCTCAGACCCAACACCCTCTCCTCTCCTGCTTATCCCCTAAGGATGGCTCTTCACCCTTCCTGCTTCTCCAGGCCCCAAAAAGCTCCCCATGGTGCCCATTTGTCTCTTCACCCTGAAATTCCCCAGGCCCTTACCCTGAGTAACAGATGCTGTTCACCTGCACAGCGTGAATTGTGTTACAGTGCTGGCTAGTGTGGGCTGTGCATTTTAAGCCAAGAAAGAAAAAAAGAAGCTGTGTAGTAATAGGAACATAGGAAACAGATGGTAAGCGAAGCTGTAGCTATTGCATTTGCTGATTTAAAAATATATATATATATATTTTTTTGAAATATTTGCCTTTACCATTTCCCTCTTGAGTAACTTGTCCAAAAAAGACTGCTTTCACTGACCTATAGAATAACATGACATTTGAGGTGTGGGGGAGGAAAAATTTCCTCAGTCCCTCAAGGTCCTTCTAGAATCAGGTACACGCTAATTTTCTTTTCTATAATATATTTATCTTGTTTTTTATATCAGGATAATGCTGGGGGCATAGAATGAATTGGGAAAGTTCTCTCTCCTATTTTCTGGAAAATGGAATTGGTACTTTGTCTTCTTTAAAGTTTTGGTAGAATGTACCATGCCTTGGGGGTCCCTTGGGTGGCTAGTTGAGCATCCAACTCTTGATTTCAGTTCAGATCATGATCCCAGGATCTTGGGATCGAACCCTGCCCAGCAGGGAGTCTGCTTCTCCCTTTCCCTCTCTCTCAAAGAAAGAAAGGAAGAATGAAAAGAAAAAAAAAAAAAAAGAATGTACCATGACTTGGAATGGAGGCAGAGGGTTAAGTACAAATTCAGTTTCTTTAATAGATATGAAAACTATTCAGGTAGTCTATTTTTTCTTGATTGAATTTTCATAATTTATATCCTTCAAGGAATTTTCCCATTTCATATATGTTGTTGAATATATTGGCATAAGTTTTTGTAATATTCTCTTTGTCCTTTTAATATTTGTAGAATCTGTAGTGAATCATTCTCTTATTTCTGAATTGGAAATTTCTGTCTTTTCTTTTTCCTAATCAGTTTATCTAAAGGCTCATCAGTTTTATTGGTTTTTTTTTTTTTTCAAAAACCAGCTTCTTGGGGTACCTGAGTACCCCTGGGCTCAGTGGGTTAAAGCCTCTGCCTTTGGCTCAGGTCATGATGCCAGGGTCCTGGAATCGAGCCCACATCGGGCTCTCTGCTAAGCAGGGAGTCTGCTTCCCCTCTCTCTGCCTACTTGTGATCTCTGTCAAATAAATAAATTAAATCTTTTTTTTTTTTTAAAGATTTTATTTATTTATCAGAGAGAGAGGGGGAGAGAGCGAGCACAGGCAGACAGAATGGCAGGCAGAGGCAGAGGGAGAAGCAGGCTCCCCGCTGAGCAAGGAGCCCGATGTGGGACTCGATCCCAGGACGCTGGGATCATGACCTGAGCCGAAGGCAGCTGCTTAACCAACTGAGCCACCCAGGCGTCCCTAAATAAATTAAATCTTAAAAAAAAAAACCCAGCTTCACTGATTTTCTCTCCATATATATATTTCTATTTCTATTGATTTCTGCTCTTATTTTTATTATTTCATTTCTTCTGATTATTCTGGGTTTAATTTTCTTTTCCTTCTCTGGCATTGTTATGGTGGGAACTTAAGTTATTGATTTTTTACTTTTCTAATATAAGCAGTTATTGCTTAAAGAGCTGTATGTCAGTCAGTCTCGTGTAAGGACCAGAGTTAGGGTTCTGGAAGCAGAGGAGAGGTATGGCTGTGAAGTCACAGCAAGAGAAAGACATTGGCCCAGGAGTCAGAAACCTAGTTTTCACTAGCCTCTAACAAGCTTTGTACTTTGATTTTCTGAGCCTCAGTGTCTTTGCCTGCATAATGGAGCCAGGGTAATCTCTTGGGCTCTTGCGATGAAATTGTTAATGAATATGATAGCATTTGACACCTGGAAAGGCCTCCCCAGACCAAAGTGAAGGGTGGTTATCATAACATTTGTAATCATAACGGCTTCTTCTGTCTTTCTAGAACCGGCAACAGCATGTACACACGCCTCCCCCAGAGGTAGGCTATATGCCCCATCCCCTTTCCCTTCTCCCCTTCTGCCTCAAGGACTGCCCTCCTCACAGCATCCCTCATGCCCACACCACAGTGTCCTGCCCACCCCGGTCCTCCCCGGTGTCTGCTTGGGCCCACTCCTCCTGGGCCCTGGCCACCACCACCCCCCTGCTTCCCTCCTGCAGCGGCTCTCCGTTCCCAGCCTCAGTGCAGGATCCTGGCCTGCATGTATGGCGGGTGGAGAAACTGAAGCCAGTGCCTGTAGCACGTGAGAGCCAGGGCGTCTTCTTCTCAGGGGACTCCTACCTCGTGCTGCACAATGGCCCGGAAGAGCTGTCCCACCTGCACCTGTGGATAGGTAAGGAGGCTGCGGGCCAAGCTGGGGGTGTGGCCCCGGCGGGAGCTGGGGCTGGCATGGGTCTCACGGGCCTTGCCTGCCCTTCCCCGCCCCTGCAGGCCAGCAGTCCTCCCGGGACGAGCAGGGGGCCTGCGCTATGCTGGCCGTGCATCTCAACACCCTGCTTGGGGAGCGGCCCGTGCAGCACCGAGAGGTGCAGGGCAATGAGTCCGACCTCTTCATGAGCTACTTCCCACGTGGCCTCAAGTACCAGGTCAGAGCCCACCTTCTGGCACCCTTAGCCTGCAGCCTCTCTCCAAGCCACTCCTCCTTCCAGCCAGTTCTCACCCTGCAGGAGGCCCAGGCGCCCTCAGGCCTGGGTCCTCCCCACTTTCCACCCATCCCCCGCTGGCAGGGGCTGTGGAGGATTGGGGGGCTCCCATCAGCCTGCTAAGGTTGGCTGGTCTGGGCTGCAGGAGGGCGGAGTGGACTCAGCATTTCACAAGACCTCCCCCGGGGCCGCTCCAGCTGCCATCAAGAAACTGTACCAGGTGAAGGGGAAGAAGAACATCCGGGCCACCGAGCGGGCACTGAGCTGGGACAGCTTCAACACCGGGGACTGCTTCATCCTGGACCTGGGCCAGGTGAGCAGGCTGGCAGGGCTGAGCGCCATGTGGGCACCCGGCTTTTAAGAGTGCCAGAGAGCGGGAGAGAAGCCGCTCCAGCCTTTAGAAAACATCTTAAAAACATTCAGAAAGACAGAAACCTTCCTCTGCCGTCTAGCCAGTGTCTCTAACACAGCAGCCCACCATCTCCTCCTCTTGGAGCCTTTGTAACTCCGAGGTCGTGCCAGCCAGACTTCCCATTCATTTGTCCGCTCAGCCCTTCACTCAGGGAGTCTCTGATGCCTACTCAGAGCCTGCCGGGGGACCACAAATGGCTTGCTCTGGGAAGGCAGCCCCCACAGGCCTGTCACCTGCTGTAATGCTCCCTGGGATGCGATGAGGACTCCGAGCAGGACCTGTGCTGAGGGGTGCTTGGGTCCGGGAGGGCTCCCTCTAGCGGGCGCTGACGCCACTGTCCCAGGCAGGAGCCATCTGACTAGACCGTCTCGAAGGGGGACTTGCCTTTCCCGGTGAAGGGACAGGCGAGGTGAGGCTGAGGCACTGAAGGGGGAGAGGTGCAGAAACACATGCTGACGGCAGGGAGGGGACTAGCTGGGCTGAGACCCTGAGTGGGGACAGGAGCTGTGGGAGCGAAAATTGTTGCGGAGCCTGAGACCCAGGTCCTGAGACTTTTGGAGGAGTCTGGACTGCACCTTGTACTGAAGGCTCCAGGCAGGCAGCCCACCTCGGGCAGTGTGTGAGGAGGGTGAGCAGTAGTGAGTGGAGGGAGGAGACCAGCGCAGCAGGGTGCAGGTGGTGGTGTGAGATACGGGGCTCCAGGGTGCCAGTCACCCCTTCCCTCACTCATTCGTTCATTCTTTCATTCATTCATTCATATTTAATACGTGTCTGGATATGTGCCAGTCTCTGTTTAAGTACTGGGCACACGGCTGTGAACAAAGCAAAGCAAAGCAAAACACTCCTGGCCTAGTGAAGCTTACTTTCTAGTCAGGGGAGATAGATTACAGACAAGATCAAGACTTTATGTATTTGCGGGTGAGCCTTGGGGAGAAAAGGAAAGCAGGAGGGACATAGGCTGGCCACAGAAACACTCGCAAAAAGTGTTGTGTCGTCTTAGATGGTCTTGCCCCCAGGGGCAGGTCTTCAGGACTGCCCCCACACACACATGCGCACAACAGGCTGGATACAGGCAGTTGAGCCTCCCCACTTCCCTCCAGAACATCTTCGCTTGGTGTGGTGGCAAGTCCAACATCCTGGAGCGCAACAAGGCACGGGACCTGGCCCTGGCCATCCGGGACAGTGAGCGGCAGGGCAAGGCCCAGGTGGAGATTGTCACGGATGGGGAAGAGCCCGCTGAGATGATCCAGGTTGGGGGACATTGGGGTGGGCAGCTGGGAGAAGCTGTGGGGAGGAGGGTGGTCAGGAGAGGAGGGTGGGGGTGGGGATGGGTGGTCTGGGGGTACTGCTTAGGGCTATGGCTTCTTACAGGGTGCCTTGTGCGATTTAGAATAAAGTGCCCCTCTGGGTGGATGGACCAGTGCCCTGGCAGGTGGACTGGGCTGGACCCAGCCCTCACTCGCCTCTGCTGGGTGCCCTTGTGCAGGACATGGTTTGCCTCCCCCAGACGCGGTAGCCTCAGGCATGATGGGTTGGGAAGGTCTGGGGCAGATGCCCAGGAGTCCCTGGAAACCTGGCCTGCTGTGGCCCCTCTAGGTCCTGGGCCCCAAGCCAGCTCTGAAGGAGGGCAACCCCGAGGAAGACCTCACAGCTGACCGGACAAACGCCCAGGCCGCAGCTCTGTATAAGGTGGGCACTCTGGGCCTGCCCTGGGCCGGGGCAGGGTGTGCTGAAGGGAGAGGGGGAAGCCCAGGGAAGGTTGGGCCATGCAGCAGGGTGGCTTATCTGGGACTCCGAGCGGGGTGACGATGGGAAACAGATGGATGCCTGGCCCTTCTGAGGAGATAAAGACCACTTCACTTCTCCCCCATTCTTGGAAAAGGAAGTGTGAAACCAATGCTGAGCTTTACTTTTTGGGGTTTGTTCCATTCACTTGTGATTTGGAGTCCACTTAATTTCCTTGGCGCTGCAGTGACTGAGGTGACATGAGGGTCGGTGTGCCCAGTCTCCTCTCTGCTCCTTGGGCTGGGGCCATGAGTGGGGACCTTGAGGGCTGTGGTCTAGGGGCGGAGGTTAGGGCTGTGTGCTGGGGGCAGCGGGTAGGATCTGGCACTGCCCGTCCTCCCCCAGGTCTCCGATGCCACCGGACAGATGAACCTGACCAAGGTGGCCGACTCCAGTCCCTTTGCCCTTGAGCTGCTGCTGTCTGATGACTGCTTTGTGCTGGACAACGGGCTCTGTGGCAAGATCTACATCTGGAAAGGTACACGTGGCTTCTCCATTCTAGCCTGAGGCCCCTGCAGCTGCTCAGACCTGGGCATGCTTCCCATTCTGGGGCTCAGCCTGCCTGATTGCTTTCAAAAACAGCACCAGGGAGCTGCTGAGCCTTTTCTCTCTGCTGTTCCCACCCCTAAATCCCAGGCAGGGGTTCTGAAGTATCAGCAAGCCTTAGAATCACCGGAGGGCCTATTAGAATGGATGGCTGGACACCCCCCCTCCAAAGAATTTGCATATCTAACTGGTTCCCAGGCCTTGCTGCTGGTCCAGGATCACATTTTGGGGCCTGCTGTCCTAGAGCACCCCTAGGCCTTCAGGGCTGTTGGGACCCCAGTCTTGCCATTCTGCCTTGGGGTATGACAGAAACTTTTGATAAATTAAATCTCACTTGGTGCCCTGGGAAATGAACTAGTAGAACTTGTTTTTCCCAAGAAATTACATTGGCTGGAGATAGAAACACTGTTGTGTACAAGCTTGTTCACTTGGTTTAACTCCAAAAATGTTGAAACAAATCCCTGAGTCTCCGACTGACCCTGGGAACTTCTTTCTCCATGCTTCTCTTTTCTCGAGCGTGTCTTACCTCCCTGACCAGATTATAATCTTCCTGAGAGCAGGAACAATATCATCTCCAGTGTTGTGGCGAAATAGCATTTGCTCATTAAATATTTGTGGGGGCAACCAAAGCCCAGAGAAACCTGCAGCCTAGCCTGGGGAGGAAGATGGGGAGGGATTAGGTGGTCCCAGGGTAGCTGCTACTGGCCAGTAATACTCCGGGCTCGGGTAAGAGCCAGAGCAGCAAGGAGCTGCTCTCCTTGCTTTCTGTGAGCTGGGGCGGGGATGGTAGGAGACCGGGCACTGGGGCTGCCTTTTCCCCTCTTGTCACAAGGTACCTTTCCCATGGGACCAGTTCCGAGCTTGAGGGGTTCCCACATGCCCACGGAAGGGAATTTAACCCCAAGTAAAGAACTGAATCATTTTGGAAAGAAAAACCAGAGAAGAAAAACAAATAAAAACAAGAAAACTGGGGCGCCTGGGTGGCTCAGTTGGTTGAGCAACTGCCTTCGGCTCAGGTCATGATCCCGGACTTCCAGGATCGAGTCCCGCATCGGGCTCCCAGCTCCTTGGGGAGTCTGCTTCTCCCTCTGACCTTCTCCTCTCTCATGCTCTCTCTCACTCATTCTCCCTCAAATAAATAAAATCTAAAAAACAAAACAAACAAACAAAAAAAAACAAGAAAACTTGGAGCTAGCAAGAGAAGTATCTTGCCTTACCCAGAGCACATCTTGCACTAACAGGATTGCCCACAGGAGGGGATGAATAACTGTATGGTCTTGCTTTTTATAAGCTCTGGCATCATGGGAGTAAGGTAATAATAAATCACACCCTTTTGTCCTATTTAGGTTTACACAAAAGGCTTGATACTTGCTGATACTCGTCAACAGTACAGTTGACAGATTCCAGCAGTAAGGGGTCCTGGATGGGGCTCTCGATGTAGAGTCTCATGCCATGGGGGAACACTAACTGAGCATCCATGGGGCCCTGGTCTGAGCAGAAGGTTTCCATTAGAGCAGGCAGAAAGAAGAGTTTCCATCCCATTTGGAGCTGCCAGATTAGGAGAAGTCTCCAGGCCTGACTTCACACCTCCAGACTCCTCAGCATCTTAGCACCTCCTGGTCCATTTATTTGAGAAGCTGCCAGCTATCTATGGACTGCCCTCCCCCCATCGCTTTCCTTGAAAAAATGGGATGTATGCTAGAGAGGGTCCCTGCTCTTTTTAAAAAATTCCCCTTCCCATTGACCCAGGGCGAAAAGCTAACGAGAAGGAGCGGCAGGCGGCTCTCCAAGTGGCTGAGGACTTCATCTCCCGCATGCGATATGCCCCCAACACTCAGGTGAGGAGACACCTGGTACCCCCCTCCCCCTCCTGGGGCTCTTCCTGTGGCCCCCTAACCTGCAGAGTGGACAAGAAGGGCTGGAAATCCTCGGGCACAGTCAGGAACAGTCAGGCCTCCCTATGGGCCCCTCCAGGTTGAAAGCCCTTTTAATCCTTCAACATTTACACTTGATCTTAGCCAAAAGGCCGAGAAGCGATAATCCTTCAACATTTAAAAGTACATAGTGTTTTCTCCTCCTTTTTAAAAGATTTATTTATCTGAGTGAGAGCGAGCTCGCACACGAGCGTGATGGGGGAGGGGCAGAGGGAGAGAAGGAAGGAGCGCATCGGACTCTGCTCAATGTGGACTCGATCTCACGACCCTGAGACCATGACTTGAGCCGAAACCAAGAGTCGGATGCTCAGCTGAGACACCCAGGCATCCCAAAAGTACACATTTTCTGAGGGGACGTTGGGCAGCCCTCCTCTGGCAGCCCAGAGAGCCTGGTGCAGGCAGCGTGTGTGCCTCCTCTGGGCCCTGGTCTCCGGCTTGTCCTGCCCCTGTTGCCCCAGCACAGTGACTCCATGAGTCATTCCAAGGGGAGCTGATAAGGCTCAGAGATGACAGCTGCATCTCTTGGACTATGCACCCAAGTGCTTGAAGCCATCTGTTTTCTCAGCTGTGTCCCCTCTCTTGGCTTATTTCTTGGCCAGGAGCATCAGTGACCTGGGCGGCCATGTGGACTCAGGCCTGGCACCCAGTACCCTGCTCCACAGCTCCGCTAGGGCCTTGCCTGGTGGAACCTCGTGAGCTAGACTTCTCCCCCGGTCTTCCTGCAGGTGGAGATTCTGCCCCAGGGCCGCGAGAGCCCCATCTTCAAGCAATTCTTCAAGGACTGGAAATGAGGGTGTGCGCCTCCCTGACCCCCGCCTCCTGCCTGCTTTCTCCTCTTCTGGCTGCCTGGTCAGTGCAGAGGTGGCCCCGAGGCTGTCCAATAAAGATGAGTGCTTTTCTGACCCTCTGCCCTCACCACCTGCCCTGAGCTAATCCTCACTCCCCCGCTTGCCATCAGGGCTCATCCAGGGGCTGGGGCAGAGGAGGGCCCGGCAATCCCCTGTCGTCCCACTCAGGGGCTGGGACAGACTTTCGAAGCAGTGAGGCCCAGAGCTCCAGACAGCTGGTGAGGACTTCGGGGAGCCTGGTGGGGAGGAGGCATAGCCCCGGGCCTGGGCACTGCTTGCCACTGGGGTTCAGTTGCATCACACGTCCCCAGCTGGGACAAGGCTGGGGCAGCAGGCTGGGGACGCAGTTCTGTTTGGGCTGCGATTTTCTCAGCTGCCCTGAGAAACCACGGTGAGGCGGCACCTGAACAACATGCTTGCTGACCAAGAGGACAGCTTATTGCCACTGCACACAAGTCTGGCTTGTCACCTCGGGGGCACATCGCATCACATTAGGCCGATGGGAACAGGGCACTGGAGGGCCAGAGAAACCCCAGGCTAGTGTGGAGAATCACGGACTCTGGTTTGCGTGTTACCATGCTTCTTGGTCGTCCTGGCCAAGCTGCTTTTCCTGGTCTAGGCCATTCTTTCGTATCATGGGGTGGTGGCTGGAAAACCAGGCTAGAGCCAAATGGGAGAACGGAGTAGGCCAGAGTGTTCAATCTGGGGGCAGGAGCAAGGCTGGGTAAGTCTGAACTGGAGTTCAGGAGGCCAGGCCGAGCTGCGGCTGTCCTGACCCACTCCCACTCCTGGGCCCCAAGGGTTATGTCGCTTCTGAACTCTGATCGGCTGGATTCTTCCATCCCCAACAAATTCTAACCAAGTTCATCTTGATTTTGTGCAAAGTAGCACAGGGAAATCAGCTCAGCTCCTCTACGTATCTCCCCGTCTTCTCTCTGGGGAGCTATGTGGGGGTCCACCCGACAGCCTACGGAGACAGCATGTGCCAGGGATGATTCGCAAAGGAGAGCGAGAAGGAGGGGCACCAGATCCGTGGTTCCGACCTTTCTAGGGTTGTGAAGCATTTTACATCTCCTGTGGAAGGCCTAGATAGGCCCTTCCTAAGAAAAATGCACAGGTTAAGATGTTTGCATCTACTTCCAAAGGGTTTCGGCCCCCCTCCCCCTTCCCCAAGAGAACCACAACTTAATCCTTGGACTGTGCTGTTGCTAATGTCCCAAGGTCTGAAGCTGAGCACTCTGGAGGCATTACATGGGGAGTGACTTAGTTAGAAAGGACTCTCGCAGAGGCCTCTGGCCTCCCCTCCAGCTAGAAGCCCACGTGGACTGGTCCCCAGCCATGCTGCGGGCTACTGGGTATTGTCTGTCCCATCTGCAGAATTAGCCTTCTGCAGAGCAAGTGGAAGGAATCTGCAGGGGAGGAGCTACTGAACAGACACTCTCAAGTGGAGGTTGGGTCATAGCCTTTCTGCGCCCCTGCCCCACCAAGCTCAGGATGCTGTTGGCTACCCCTGCAGGCCCACTAAGAGCCCAGATTGGAGGAATTAAAGGGGACGAAGGATTAGTTCAGGTTGGGCCAGGATGGCATGATGCAAACTGCAGTCCATTACCAGCCCAGGCCTTGAGGCATCCTGCTAACAACGGTGCGGAGTTCTCTGCTGAACTGGGGGGCTATGTTGTCTCACCTCAGCAATGCACCCCAGCTCCAGAGGGTTGGACGTGGAGAAGTGTGTAGGGGTGAGACTGTGATCTTCCATGGGTCTACTTGAAGGGGTACAGAGGACAGAGCAGTGTAGTGGGGTCTCCCCAGCTCAGGACACCCTGACCTGGAGCAATGGAGCAATGGAGCTACTAGATTCCCCAGAAGCCAATGTAGGAAAAACACGTGGGGGCTGCACAGCAATCTTAACCAGAGCCAGGGCCACTCTTCCCCCTAGCTAGAGTGTGCAAGGAGTCTGGGCCTCTAAGTGCAGGATAGAAACCACATGCCCTCAGTGGGAGCCTGGCCAGGGCAGAGCAGCCTTCTCTCCTGGAGCCCCTGGCTCTCACCAGGCCCTGGAACAGGACCATAGCAAGGTATGTGGCTTGTCTTGGAGGAAAACACTTGGGGCACCTGACCTAGAACAATTCTTTTATTCAAAAACTGCTGGTGTGTGAATCTCCTCCTTCAACCAGGCCAGGAAACCACCCCTGATGGGAAGTGCACACCTCCACGGGGTAGGGGGTGTGCAGCAGGGGGGTGCCCAGCTGGCAGACAGGCAGGGTGGGCAGCAATGGAGACACCCACCAGAAAGCTGGTTCTGTGACATAAACTAAGGGATAGGGAGAGGGGAGGGTGGGGTAAGTCCAGACCAGAAACCCCCAGGGGCCCGGCTACCAGCTCGGGAGAGGATGGAGAGAAGGCCTCTTGCCCTGGTTCATGCTGCCCCATTGGCTGCTACGATGGCTACCTTCTCCCTTCAAATTCTAGCTGCAGGTCCCTGTCCTGGGGATACCCACAGCCTGAGAGCCCTGCTGCCCAGCGACTCAGAATTCTGGCCCCTCTGTGTGGGAATATCTCCCAGCAGGATACAGGGAACATCCACTCAGGGCCTTCCCACCTCATGATCCATCCGCTTGTTCACCTGGAAACCAATTCTCAACTAACTCAGTTCCAATTATGGCAAATTCTTGCTCTGGAGGTGGGTCTGTGGGGAGTGGGATGGATCTAACTAACCTGAAAGTCTCACTGGGTGAGGGTCCTTGGCCTCCCCAACCAGGCCCAGCCAGGGTACGCCTGGCACAATGCACCACGCACCCTCCCAAGCCCCTCTGGCCCAGCCTTTAAGTGTCTCTGTCGGCCGTGGGCTGGTCAAATCAGCCACGTGCCTTCGGATGAATGTGGTGGCAGGTCACACACGCCTGTGAAGGTGAGATCCTTGGAGTGAGGGGCTTGTGGCCCATAGCACTTCGGTGCTCCCAACAACGAGGCCTGTCCCTTTGACACTCCAGCCAGGTAGATTTCCAGAGTCTTGAGCAGCCGCCTGGGGCTCTTCTTGGCCAACACCTCCAAGTCTGGAACAGAGGATTGGAGAACAAAAGGCTTGACGGGGTTCTGGACTGCACATTAGTCCGGGCCCAGCAGCTCTAGGCAGCTCTCTCATCCCAGACCCCGCGGGGAGAAGGGTGAAGGAGTGTTCTAAGATGGAGGGTCACCAGAGAGGGAGGATGACGGACCAGAAAAGGCCACAGCAACCACACCTCCTAGCTTGACCAGGACAGTCTCAACTTGGAATGGTTAGTCCAACTCTTGGGCCCAGCTTTTGATTCAGAAACCATGACCACCCTAAGTCTGAGGCCAGAAAGGGAGGACAGGTGGCAGAGAAAGGAGAGCTAGCAGGCTCCAGAGGGTGGGCTAATGGAGACTTTGAGAAGCTGGAGCTCGAGAAGGTGTGAGTGGGGGGCTGGGGGGAAGGGAAGCACAGTCCAAACCAGGTTAGCCACCACCCTGGGGTCCCTGAATCTGGGGAGGGGGATGCTAGGGAGTTCAGGCCTCTCCAAGAAAGAAAGAGCACACCTTTGAGGACAAAGCCAGAGTCAGCGATGGTCTTCTGCTGCGTCCTCCAGACATGTGCGAGGCGGAGGAAGGTGGCGGCATAGAAGCTGTTCACCACGGGGATCACTTTCTGCTGCCGGTTACACTCCCTATGGCACAAGCGGGGTGGTGCACTCAGCAGCCGACAGACAACGGCTAACAGCTGGGTGCCTTGGCCAGCCCCATTCCCCCAGTGAGCCATTCCCCACACAGCCTTCGACCCCAGGGCAGGGTTGGGAGACGGGCACGGGCTCCCCAGAGAGAGCAGGGAGAATGGCGTGGGGATGGGAGGGAAGCAGGTTCTGCTGGGTCCCTGTCATCAGCCAGACAGCAGGCAGGACTGAGCAGCGGGGACTCACCTGGAGAGGCTGTCCTCCCTTAAGGCCTGGATTGTGATGCGGGTGATGTTCACGGACATCAGACAGAAGGGGAATTGCTGGAATGGAGTGGGCAAAGGTCAGCAGCAGCCCCGGCTCTTGCCTTCTGGAGCCGCCATCCACAGCCCAGCAAGGCCGGCTGTAAGCAGGGGCAGCCACGGCCCCGAGGCGACAGCTGACATTGCTGATGCCACACTTGATTTTTGCAATAATCATCCCATTTCCCAGATAAGGAGGTTGGGACTCAGCAACCTGAAGTCATCTTCCTGAGGGGCTGCAACCAGGATCCCAACTGAGGATAATTCACTCCCAGCAGGCAGAACCCCCATGCTAGCTCTCCAGCCTCTTCGCCATCCTGACCCATGGGCTCTCCTTGACCTTCATTCACCAGACCCACCATGGTGCTGCCCAAGCACTGCACCACCCCTTGGGGGCAGGGTGAACACAGGAGGGGTGGGGCTTGGTTATCTAACTGTACGGGTTCCTACAATCTCTTCCCCCTTTTTCTAGGCGTCTTTTTATTTGACTGCTCATAAGCACTTCATTCAAAAGTAGACAGCGCAGGTAGAAAGTCAGCCTGACTTGCTGTCACACCCCATTTGTCAGTAACAGAGGCCTGAGAACTAGCTGTGCAGGTCAGAGAGGGGGCAGCATGGGGTTCAGCAGGGCTGCTGCCCCGGAGGGGGGGCCTCAGAATTCCCTGTGGGGTCCACTTTAATGCTTTATTTTTTGGAGGGGCATGCTCCTTTCTTTTTTATTTTTTTAAAGTAGGCTCCATACCCTGTGTGGAGCCCAGTGCAGGGCTTGAACTCATGACCCGGAGATCAAGACCTGAGCTAGACCAAGGGTCAGATGCTAAACCCACCAAAACATTCAGGTGCCCCACCCCTCCCATTCTTTCATAACCAAAAAACTAAGAAAATGAAGAGAGGCTTTTCCCAGGACATTTTCATATATTATATGTTAGTTTCCACCGTTGCACATACTCAAGGACACCCACTGAGAGGGCCCCACAGATCAGTGCACTCATTAGTTTAGAACAAGAGCCAAAGTCTATCCCATCTGCTTCCCCTGAGAAGAAAAAGCCATTACATTATGATGCAAAACTGTGCTGTCCACTATGATAGTAAGTAGCAACACAGAACTATTTAAGTTTATTATCTTTTTCAAAGATTTTATTTATTTATTTGACAGAGAGAGAGAGAGAGACAGTGAGAGAGGGAATACAAGCAGGGGAGTGGAAGAGAGAGAAGCAGGATTCCCAATGAACAGGGAGCCCAATGAGGTGCTCGATCCCAGGACCCTGGGATCATGCCCTGATTAAATTAAATTTAATTAATTTAATTTTTAAAATTAATTAAAAAATTAACATTCGGGTACTTGGGTGGCTCAGTTGGTGAAGTATCTGCCTTTGCCTCAGGCTCAGGCTCAGGCTCCTCGTTTAGTGGGGAGTCTGCTTCTCCCTCTCCCTCTGCCCCTCCCCACACCACCCTGTTTGTGCTCTCTCTTTCAAATAAATAAACAAAATCTCTTTAAAAAAGTTAAACAAACTTAAACATTCAATTCCTTAGTTGAAAAAAACTCAAGTTTTCAGTCCTATTAGTCCTATTTCAAGTGCCCCATAGCCATGCGCACTCAGTAGTTTCTGTATCAGACAGTGCTGATATATGACATTCTCTTCATTGCAGAAAGTTCTGTCTGACAGCACTGAACTGTCGAGGGCCTTCTGCCTCCACAAAGAATTTTCTCAGGGTCTTCTGTGATATCTGGGTTCCAGATCTTGGCCTGGCCACCCACTAGCTTTGTGTCCTTAGAAAGGCCACCTGAATTCTGTGAGACTTAGCTTTCCCATGTCTTAAAACCAAAAAGGAAGTACCTTTGAGTGACATGCTGGAAGAGTTAACACACCAGGCCCGAGACTGCTGTCCTTAGAAAGGCCTGCTTGCAGGGGTGGCCCCTGGCTGGCACCTGGGAACCTGGATTTGGGAAGGGGTCCCACCATTCCCTCAGGATGACTCATGTACCTAAGCTGTTTGTGCAAACAATGCGATTTATGAATATCTGCTTTTTCTCTGTGATTCCAGCATTTGGGTATGTGCCACACAGATGGTATCTGCACAAGTGCCCCCCCCCCTAAAACCTTGGGGACTGAATCTCTCCATAGTGAGCTCCCTGGCTGGCAACATTTCCTGTGCCACACAATTCAATGCTGGAGGAATTAAGTGTGTCCTGTGAGACTCCATCAGGAGAGGACTCTGGGAAGGAAGCCCAGCCGACTTCCTACAGTTTAGTCCCATGCACTCCTTCCCTCTGCTGGTTTTGCTTTTGCTGGACTAGATGAGAGCTGTGTGTACAACTACAGACCAAGTCCCGTGGGTCCTCCCAGCACATCCTCGACCCTGAGGGTGGTCTCGGGGACCCTGCCACGCGTGCCATGCTGGATGGAGTCAAGTCACTAACATCACACTCCCCGAGATAGGTTTTATTACCTACAGTTCAGTTTCTACCATCTATCCCAGGACCTACTCCCAGAGTTACTGTCAGAAGTAATCTAGATCACATATGCAAAACACTAAGCACGGTGCCAGTCCGAGGAGGTGCTAACAACGGTTCATGATCGTCATCCTTGCCTCAACATGAGCGGCTGAGGTCAGTGGCAACACATTTACGCCTTCATGAACCGCCTATCTACCACATCCTTGTATAAGATTGACCTCTCCTTTGCCTTTTCTCAGTCTAAAAATTAATAAGGGAACAAGAATATGGCAGCAACATAATTAACAGAGGATCTATACCTCGTGTTCACTCACTCTTGGGAACATTCTAATCAAGCCCACTTATTAAAAAGCAGAGAAAAACTGGGATTCAGATCTAACTGTCTCCTTTTCTCCAGCAGTTCTGTTGGCCTTGGAAAGTGTTGCCTGCAGCGAAATACCACCAGGAGGCTGAGTTTAGGGAACTGACTGAGGGACAGCAGGGGACATCAGACCTGGACTGTTTTGAGTTTCCATTTAAGATTTCACTTCTCCTCATCCCTCACACTGGGGCTTAACCACCTTGGAATCCTGAAGCAAGGAAGACCAGGTCATCTTTTGTGGGGGCTGCTGACATGGCCCCGTCCCTGGAGATTCAACCCAGTAGTTCTGGGGAGGGGCCTGGGACTCTCAAGTGGGTTGCTGGCTGACCAGAGCTGCCCTAAGGAGCCTGCTGCTAGGCCTGCTGTCAGGAGGCAGGTCCCAGGCCCAGCTTTACCCTTTGCTAGCTTTACCTCTCTGACCCTCACATTCCTTTGCTGGAAAACAGTTTGCAAGGATCACTGCTGCCCTACCTCTTCATCGGCCAGTCATGTTGGTGGAATGAAACGATGGGTGGAAACTGCACAGAAGGCTAGGGGAGTGTGTGTGTGACTAAGTGCGATTATAAGCCGCTTCCCCGCCTGCCCTGAGCAAGCAGCTCATTGTGCCCTGTGTCTCTGTGTTGTAACCTCTCGGCTTCTCAGGGCGGCTAAGCACACCCACCCTGCTGGGATTCCGTGGAAGCCTGCCCCCTTCCCGCCCAGCACTTCTATTTTTGGTCAGCTCCCTTCCAGCAGGATGAACCACAGGTACCTTGAACTTGAGTTCTTCCCTTAGGAGAGAACAGGACTGGTTATGGGCAGGGCTGTGTCCCCAACTGCTCCTCTGATCTCACCATGCCTCCTGGAAAACGGTGTTTTCAAGATTCATAAGGGCTTGAGGTCAAGGTTTACTTTAAAACCTCGGAATTGATGGGGGCGCCTGGGTGGCTCAGTGGATTAAGCCCCTGCCTTCGGCTCAGGTCATGATCTCAGTGTCCTGGGATTGAGCCCCGCATCCGGCTCTTTGCTCGGCAGGGAGCCTGCTTCTCTCTCTCTCTGCCTGACTCTCTGCCTACTTGTGATCTCTCTCTCTCTGTCAAATAAATAAATAAAATCTTAAAAAAAAAAAAAAAAGACTTATAAAACCTCGGAATTGCTTATAGTTCAAGGAATTATACAATAAATCTGGAAAGGACCTTGGAATTTTTTAGGCCAGAGTAAGGCCCAGAGAGGTGAAGTGATTTGTCTCAAATCATAGCTCCATAATAATACCACAGATAGAATGAGTGTCTAGCTTCCCGACGTCTGCACCAGCCCTCTTGTTTTATTAGGTTAAGCTGCAATTCCGTCTTATTGTCCGACAGGCATACTGTGGAGGAGTAAACATAAATCCCAGAAGCTAGCAGGTGAAGGGATGAGAAACACATTGGTCACACTGGTCAGTCTGGGTCCCTGCCTGTCCCTGCTGTCCCTGCTGATCAAGTTCCCAGCATTTCCCCTCTCATCCTGTTGCTCCCTCTGTCTGTGATGCTCCTCCCACAGATATCTGAATGGCCTGCTCCCTCCCCTCATTCAACTGAGGAATTCTGAGCTGGCAAAAACTCTCTATCCTGGCTTCCGTTTTCCGTATTTCTGCAGGAAGCACTTATAAGAGAGCCTTCATGAATCACAAGAAGGGAGACACTGAGGTCAGAGATGACCTATAGGAAATACTGATTAGCTGTGGGACCTTTGGCAAGTCATTTCCCTTCTCTGGGCCTCTATCTAAAATGAGAGGCTGGGGGCGCCTGGGTGGCTCAGTTGGGTAAGTGTCTGACTTCAGCTCTGGTCATGATCTCAGGGTTCTGGGATCAAGCCCCACACAGGGTTTTGTGCTCAGTGGGGAGTCTGCTTCTTGCTCTCTCCCTCCTCTGTCCCTCCCCGCCATTCATGCTCAGGCTCTCTCTCTCTCAAATAAATAATTAAATTCTCTGTCCAGAGAAATGATCCTCGAGGAGTAAAGGGGCAATCAAGACACCCAGGCACACCTTGGCTCTACTTTCTTAAGCCCATGAGCTCAAGATTCTATATCCAGGGGGTGCCTGGGTGGCTCAGTGGGTTAAGCCTCTGCCTTCAGCTGAGGTCATGATCTCGGGGTCCTGGGATTGAGCCCCACATCGGGCTCTCTGCTCAGCAAGAAGCCCGCTTCCTCCCCTCTCTCGCTGCCTACTTGTGATCTCTACTTGTCAAATAAATAAATAAAATCTTTAAAAAAAAATTATACATCCAGAATCTGACCACTACACACCACCTCCTCTGAAAATACCCATCATCTCTGACTTGATTATAAAAGCCCTCACTATAGACTATTCTCAACCTAGCAGCTGATAGGATACATTTAAAAAGTTAGATTGGATCACGTACTCCAGGCTGCGAAAACCCTCACTTTATTTGGAGTAAAACTGGAAGTCCTTACCACAGCCTACCAGGCCCTCTGCCATCTGTTCGCTGTTCGCCATAGGACCTCCCTTCCAATTGCTCTCCTGGGCTCCTTCTGTTCCAGCTTGTTCCCTGCTACCCCTTCACGTGCCAGATATGATCCTTCCTCAGGAGCTTTGCTCTAGTGCTCCCTCTGCATGGAATGTTCTCCCCCAAACACCAACTGGGCCAACATCTTCACCTCCTTCAAGGTCAGGTTTAATTCCCACCCTCTTGTGAGAGTTAGCCTGAGCACCCTGTAAAATACTCCCCACGGAGGTGCCTGGGTAGCTTAGTTGGTTAAGCGTCTGCCTTCGGCTCAGGTCATGATCCCAGGACCCTGGGATCGAGAGAGGGAACCTCCTCTCCCTCTCCCTCTGTCTGCTGCTCTCCCTGCTTGTGCTCTCTCTCAAATAAATAAATTAAATCTTAAAAAAAGGCACTCCTCATATTTTCCTAACCTACTTGTTTTTTCTCCTTAGTGCTTGCCACCTTTGAACATACTCTATCATTTATTTATGTGTTGGGCTCACTGCCCTGTCGTTTCTGCTAGAAGGATCTTTGTACATAGATGTGTCCCAAGCACTAAGCACAGTAACAAGCATAGGGAATACTGAAGAGAAGCTTATTTACTGGATGAATTCCAGGTCCCATGAATGTGGCGTAGGTGAAGGCAGGGAACAGGTCAGATTTGTTTTCTAAAATGGTGGGACCACTACCCTTTACTACCTGGCAAAATCATTAAACCCAACCCCAAAGAAGGCTTGGACAGACCGAAAGCTACAGAAGCCACATCTGGTCTGTCAGTAAGACCATGTGTCCCTTGCCCCTCATAGGTAGATCTCCTCCTCTGGGGCACAAACAAGCTAACTCTCCTCCTTCAGGGTTAAGAGAACCTACTGCTGCTCAAGGGATGTCCTCAGGGATGACAGTGAGTTGACACATTAACATCACAGCTGTGCCTAGTGCTCTGGTACACATCTCATTTAATCTTTCTAATTGTCCAGCTGAAGAGTCCCTGATTTCCATTCTACAGATAAAAAAAAACAAGGCTTTGAGGAGTTGAAGCACTTGCCTGAGACACACACTGAGTGGTGGAGCTCAGATTCTAGTACAGGTCAGGCTAATGGGGGAAACCTGGTCCTGCATCAGTTGTCCTGAGAGCCCTGAGCAACTAGAGACAGCCCCCCTGTGAGGTTCTCCTGGTTGTTCAAGAGCATTCTGTACCAACAATGGCTCCACAGCCCTCTTCTCTAGCTGCCCAGCAAAGCCCCACCTGGATATGGTGACGAGATAGGCGGAAAATCTCCTGGGCCATCAGCAAGGTCTTGGAGTCCATCACCAGGTAGAGCAGGTGTAGGAGGGCAAGGAAGCCTGCTCCTCTCAGGTCTGTGGCTGGATTCGCTCCTGTAACCGAGAGGAAGAACTGAAGGGCAACCCAATGCCAAATGAAGTCCCCCCTCCCTTGAGCTTCAAGGGCTTGGCTACCTTTGTTAGGCCAAGTGGGGAACCTGGACTCCCACTCCTGCCTGACTGTAACGAGGTGCCCCTTAGCTTCACTAGGGTAGTGTCGGCAAACTGGGGAGCCGGGACTGAGCTCCATAACTTTGTGTCGTCAGTGGAGTCCACACAGGACTCCTGTAATGAGTCATGTAATGAAGCACTGGTGCCCCTCTTAGCCAGTGGAACCAGCAGAGCCCAAATGGGGTACCTAAATTTCTACCCCTGCCGCGCAATAACGAGTGACATCCTCCTTCCCCCACTGGCTCAGCATCAGAGGAAGCCTGCTAAAATAAAAGATTTACAGCAGATCCAGAGTGTCATTACATAATACCCCAAATATCCAGGATACCAAAAAAAAAAAAAAAAAAAAAATCACTTGTTACATTAAGAACTAGGAAAATCTTAATTTGAATGAGAAAGATACTTAATAGATAGCAACACTGAGATAACACAGCTGTTGGAATTACCTGACAAGGATTTTAAAGCAGCAGTTACAGGCAAAATAATGGTCCCTCCAAAGACATCCTTGTCCGAATCCCTAGAACCCAGGAGTATATTTTGTTGCATGGCAAGGGGAAACTAAGATCATAGGCAGAATTAAGGTTGCCGATCAGCAGATAGGGAGATTATCCTGGATTCTCTGGGTGGTCCCACTGTAATCAGAAGAGTCCTTAAAAGTGAGAGAAGAAGGCAGAAGCACAGAATCAGGGAAAGAGATGCAAGGCTCAGGGAGATGCTAAGTTCCTGGCTGTGAAGAAGGAGGAGTGGAGGTAGCCTCTAGAAGGTGAGAAAGGCCAGGAAACAGTCTTTCCAAGAGTCTCCAAAAAGAAATGCAGTCCTGCAGCCACAGTGATCTTACCCCAGTGAGACCTGTTTCGGACACCTGAGCTACAGAGCTATAAGGTAATAAGTTTGTGTGGTGAGGAGCTGGCTGGCTCCACAGGAAGAGCATGGGACTCGTGATCTCAGAGTTGTGAGCTTGAGCCCCATGCTGGGTGTAGAGAGTACTTAAATAAATTAATTAATTTTAATAAGTTTATCTAGTTTCAAGCTACTAAATTTGTGGTAATTTGTTACAGCAAAAACAGAAAACTACTATAGCAGTTATCACAAAAATGCCTTTAATAAATAATTACACAGTTTGAAAAAAATTTAAAAAGTAGAAAGTCTCAGTAAAGAATTATTAGGTATAAAGAACCAAACAAAAAACCCTTACAACTGAAAAATATAACTAAAATTAAAAACTCACTTGATAGGCTCAACAGCAGAATAGAGACAACAGAGGAAAGAATCGGTGAAATTGAAGATGGAACAATTGAAATTATCCAGTCTGATGAACATCAGAGAGAAACAAAGCAAAGCAAAACAAAACAAAATGAGCAGAGCCTTGGAGATCTGTGAATTACAGAACAGAGATCCAAAGGAATGAACAGCACAGAAGAACTAGCAACTGTGTCATCAGAGTCCCACAAGAGAAGAGAAAGTATGGGGTTGAGCAAAGTACTTGAAGTATTCATTTATGTAGAATTTAAGAAACAAAACAAATGAACAAAGAAAAAGAGGGAAACAAAAGAACAAATTCTTTTTTTTTTTTTTTTAAGATTTTACTTATTTATTTATTTGACAGACAGAGATCACAAGTAGGCAGAGAGGCAGGCAGAGAGAGAGGTGAAGGCAGGCTCCCTGCTGAGCAGAGAGCCTGATGTGGGGCTCGATCCCAGGACCCTGGGATCCTGACCTGAGCTGAAGGCAGAGGCTTAACCCACTGAGCCACCCATGCACCCCAAAAGAACAGATTCTTAACTGTAGGGAACAGATGGTTACCAGAGTGGAGGCAGGTGAGGGGATGGGTGAATAGGTGAAGGGCTGAGAGTACACTTATCTTGATGAGTACTAGGTGTTGTATGGAATTGTCGGATCACTGCATTATTCGCCTGAAACTAATATAACATTGTATGTGAACAACACTGAAATTAAGGAAAAAAGGTACTTGAAGTAATAATGGCTGAAAATGGACCATATTTGGCAAAAGACATAAACCTATAGGTTCAAGAAGCTGAGCAAACCCAATAGGGTTAAAGCCCAAAGAAATCCACACTAAGACACAACATAAACTCCTGCAAACTCTAAAAGATCTTGAAAGCAGAGAGAAACAACTCCTTACCTCTCATGGAGAAAGAATTCAAATGACAGTAGCTTTCTCATGGAGGCCAGAAGCAAGAAGCACAGTGTACAAGTGCTACAAGAAAAGAATTGTCAGCCTGGAATTCTTTGTCCAGAGAAACGATCCTTGAGGAGTGAAGGGGCAATCAAGACATTCTCAGAGGAAGGGAAACTAAGAGAATTTATCGCCAGCAGAACTCCTTTAGAAAATGGTTAAAGGAAGTTCTTCAAAATGAAAGGAAATGATAAAAGAAGAAATCTTGGAATATCTAAGAACAAAAACAGAGCAGTGGAAAGAGTAAGCATCTGGGGATATACAGCAGACTTAGCTCCTCCTCTTGAGTTTTCTAAATTGTTTGATGGTTGAAATAAAAACTGTAACACTGACATGATTCTCATTGCATATGGAGGGAAATAATATAATTGTATTACAGATCAGGGAAGATAGAGGGATTTTAACGTGTCAATACCAACAGACCAATTAATTATGGGTACATAAAATTTCCTTTTTAAGTGAGGACATTTTCTGGGGCACCTGGGTGGCTCAGTGGGTTAAAGCCTCTGCTTTCAGCTCAGGTCATGATCCCGGGGTCCTGGGATTGAGCCCCACATCGTGCTCTCTGCTCAGCGGGGAGCCTGCTTCCCCTCCCCAGCCCTGCCTGCCTTTCTGCCTACTTGTGATCTCTGTCAAATAAATAAATAAATCTTTAAAAAAAAAAAAGAAAGAAAGAAAGGCAAGCTGGAGCCTTATTAAAAAAAAATAAATGAGGACATTTTCCTATTCCATATAAATGTAACTTGATATATTTTCAAAAAAGAGTAGCATAATCCAAAAAACAGCTGAAATCAATTTGTTTCACTCAAAAAATAAAATAGTATAAAGCAAAATTTTCATCTGTGTTAAAAGGAAAGAGGAAAAAGAAAAAAAAAACAGATTGCAAATCCAACACTTTGATGCTTTCCATCTCTCTTAGAGTAAATGTCTGACAATGGCCTGTTAGGCCACAAGGGACCTTTCCACTTCAGCCACACTTCTTACTATTTCTAAAGCGCAGTAAACATGCTTCCCTTGGGCCTTTGTATTTCGCACCCTCTTCTCCCAGATACCCTGCCTCAGGGCGCTGGCATGACAGGAAGGGGACTGTCTGGGCTCTCACTCTAGTTCTGGATTCAGGAGTCAAGGAAAAGAAGATGATCCATTCCTGTCTCTTACCCTGAAAGCCCAGATCTTCCCAGTGGTCTCCGTGGAGGGCGCAGTCAAACTTGGAGCCAGTCAGCTTCTTGTAGATGGTCTGGAGGACTCGGCCATGCATTGGGTCCTGATTATCCAGGCCACCTGCCCGAAAATACACCCCCAGTCTTTGTCGGACTGCCCGCCCCTCAGGAGAGGACTATTTCTCAGAGAATGGTAATGTACCATTCGAACTGGACTGTACCAAGATAAGATCGAGCTGGACTGTACCAAGAGACTGTGTTCTCCCACGTTTTCACCCCATAGCTCCCGCTCTCCCTGCCAACATGGTGCATGCAAGACCTCAGCAACAGGTGTGCAAACAGTGCTCTCTGCTTGACCACATATGCAGCCCCTGCTCGTGGCAGCACCCGTGCACTCACATTGAGCAATGGTCAGGACCAAGTCCCTTTCTTCTCGGAGGCCCTGGTGGAGTTTTGGAGGCCCAAAGAGGCAGTGCCGGATGGCAGCGAGCCCCGTCCTTCGAATAGTTGGCTGGATTCTTTTCTGGGGAGGAAGTTGCAGGTAATGAGCAAAGGGCTGGGTTCACCTGCTCTAACTTACCATCAGGATCGGTACAGGGACTTGTAGAAGAAAGTAGCTTCCTCAACTAACTGGCTAGTCTCTGGGCCAGGGAAATGGGGTAGGGGCTATGAAGCACAGGCTCCATCTCCAGACACAGGCTCTGCTGGCTCCCAGGATTTTTATTAGTAGAAAAGAGATGTCCCTGGGCCACCTGGTGACTCCATTGGTTAAGCGTCTGCCTTTGGCTCAGGTCATGATCTTGGGATCCCGGGATGGAGCCCTGTGTCTGGCTCCCTACTCAGCAGGGAGCCTGCTTCTCCCTCTTCCTCTGCCCCTCACCTTGCTCCTGCTCTCTAATAAATAAAGAAAATCTTAAAGAAAAGAGAAATAAAAGAAATGTCCCCAAGTATAGGCATTATTAGCCCATTGTCTGCATTTGTTCCTTTGGGTTTGTCTAGAGCTATTTTTCCATTGATGGCCAGAGATAGCTGGCACGGGGACCCCGCTTTGGTCCAATCAAGCCAGGCCAGGCTTCCCAGCAGGGCTGCTTTCCCTTCTATAGGTCCATCTCTTTCTGCAAAGGGCATAAATTACACAGCCTAGCAGTCCTCTCAACCTCCAGGACAAGGGAGCCAGTGAGGAGGGGAGTCTAGTGGGGACTTTTGGAGCTGGATACCTGAGGGATTGCTGGAGCATTCTGTCCATTCCACAGGGGCACCTCCTAAATCAGGTCATGCTGACTTATTGCTCAAGGGCCACTGCCGCAGGCCTTAGAATATTCTGATTTTGGTAGCTTCTGACCCTCTGCATCCCATGAACCAATCTGATTCTTGACTTTTCAGCCTCTCTTGAAGCTCTGAGGTTTTAGGTTGAAGATCTGAAACCAGAATCTTCTTCTTTTTTGAAACATTTTATTTATTTATTTGAGAGAAGCAGAGATAGTGAGAGAGAGCATGAGTGGGAAGGAGAGGGAGAAGCAGACTCTCCGCTGAGCAAGGAGCCTCATGCGGGGCTTGATTCCAGGACTCTGGAATCACGACCTGAGTCGAATGCAGACATTTAACCAACTGAGCCACCCAGGTACCCCTGAAATCACAATTTTTTTTTTTAAAGATTTTATTTACCTGACCGACAGAGCTCACAATCAGGCAGAGAGGCAGGCAGAGAGAGAGGAAGGGAAGCAGGCTCCCCGCCGAGCAGAGAGCCCGACACAGGGCTCCATCCCAGGACCCCGGGATCATGACCTGAGCCGAAGGCAGAGGCTTTAACCCACTGAGTCCACCCAGGTGCCTCTGAAATCACAATCTTCTAAAAATACTCTTAGTCACTCAAGATGCCCCAGAAAGTCCACCAGCTTTTATTTTCCTCAATGTTTCTTTTTCCAACCCCACATATTTTTTAAAATTCCCAGATAACTTCTGGCTCCCTGATAGGTTCAGGGAATGATAGATTTTCCTACAATAGTCATGAATTACTCAGCTTTCTAGACAGCATGCCTTGCTTCCCTAAGTAACTATCTAACATTTGATTCTAGACCTCCCCATCCCTAAGAGGGAAGAGCAGGGAGCAGCTACATAGACCTGTGTATAGCAGGGCCACAAGAGCTCTGGGGACACAGTCCCAAAAAGGTCACTGGGTTCCTGCATGAACCTTGGGTCCTTGGCCACCCCTGATTCTGTGCTCCAAGATTTCTTAGGTTAGGTAGGGTCCTCAGCTGGAAGTTTCCATCTTGCTTGCCTAGTGCCCTAGGTTGGTGGGATAGAAACCTGGCTTCTGGGAAGATGCTTTGCCTGCGACCCCAAACTCCCTACTTTCATACCTTGAAGGAAGAGAGGTCCACAGTCTGGAAATGCTGCAGAGCCTCACTGAAGGAGATCAGCTGCCCAGGCTGGTCTACACTGGCCTGACTCCCTGTGGCAAAAGGGAAGACATTCTCAGATTTATAACGGTTGTCATTCTGTCTGTGCACATTCACTGGGGGCCTTCTGATCATCACCTCTAAGCCAAACACTGGCTTTCAGGGACAGACATCAGATATCTACAGCTAAAACCGACCTTCTTTTAAGGGGCTGGCATTCTCTGCTGGGCCAGGTCCCTTTTTAGACCAGGCTGTTCAGGAGCTTGCTAGACTGACCTCTGAAGTGAGTAGGGACAGATCTGCCCTGCAGGGGGTCCCAGTCCATTCATCTGTGAGGAGGCAAGTCACTGCCCAGAGTAGGTACCCACAGAGGAGCATGCCAAGGTCTGTTTCGGGAACTTTCCTCGCTTCCACTTTGCCCCTTTTCACACCCTGTATATGAATGACCCCCTCTCCAGCCTCTGGTACAGTCCACAGGGAATGAACGTATCCGTTAGCAATGTCGGGGATGACTGACATAGTCCACTATAACGACTTTCTAGGAGCCCAGGTATAGCTCGAGCTCGATATGGGCCCGAGCTCTACCCTCCTGCAGCTTCATCCAAACCTGTCAGAACACGAAGTGAAACAGTATTTACCCAGCCCTCAAAGCCTTCCAGCAGATGGCTTTAGTCCCTATCTCCAGAGACCTCCTTGTATAGTGAACAACCTGCTTACCCTTGGGCCAGGACCCTGGCTGCCTGCCTCCATCCTTCTGTCCAACCTCATCACCCTGCAGAAGCGACCCTGACCAAGGTACTCCCTGTCTTCTCTCAGGTCTGAGTAGATGGCAGCCCTTTTCCCGTGGCATTCACTCCCATTTCCTCCAGAGGTGGAATGTCATGATCTTTGGATTAGAAAGGTACTGTATCCTAAGTCAGGGAGCTAAAATGGGAACTCTCAGGAATTCGGTGTCCTAACCCCAGGGCCACAGAAACGCTAGCCACACGTGGATGGGGCCTTCATTAGCAGTGGAATGCCATTCCTGCGGTTACCTGACTCTGTCTGGATGTTGTCCACAGCTTCCCATTCTTCTTGGGCTCTGAGCACCTCCGCATTCACAACTGTAGTCAAAAGAAAAGGAGACCCTCTGAGACCTGGGGAAGTCTGGATCGCTGCTGCAGCCTCAGCCTTGTCCTTGGGTCCCAGTGCCCTCAGATACCCTCTCCACACGGGGGCCAGAGTGAGCGTTCGAAAAGGCAGATCTTATGCCAATCCCCTGCTTGAAAACCTCCAGGGGTTCTCCATCATGACTCTCTAGATAAAACCCAAAGTCTCCAGCACAGCATCTAAATAATCCCACCATTTGGATATTTCTTCCACCCACAGCTGTGCGCTAAGGGTATCCAGAACTCCTCAACTTCCTCAGCCCCTTGCACCTTCAATGCCCTTGCTCAGACGGCTCTCCCCCTGCAGTCACCCCAGGCACCTGCATCTCCGGTCCCAACCCTTGTGCTGTTTGTTATTCCTCCTCAACCCTCGGTGAACTTTGACATCTCCCTCAGCCAGCCACCTGGCCTGACTCCATTAAGTCTGCAGAGGGAGCCCGTGAGCTTCTTCGAGCCCCTGACACCCAGGCTCCTCAGCGTGGTGACTGTCTCTCCCACCACACGGGGCGCTACACGAGGACACGTTTTCCAGAACCCAGGGCAGTGCCCCACACAGGACAAGGGTTCAACAAATGTCTGCTGAATGAATAAAAGCACCAGGAATGGGGGGGAAAGCAAGAGAGAAAAAGCAGCAAAACAGGTTCTCTGTAGTCCCCGCATAGCCCTTTCTCCAAAACGCAACTGTCACTCTAACCCAGACTGCTGGCGCGCGTCCTGTTGTGGCCTTCCCCATTTGCTAGACAGGAAGTCAATACAACATGGAGAAAACGGAGACCCTTCAGTCCAAAGCCCCAAATCGTGACCCCTTCAGCCTCCAGCCCCAGTGCTAAGAGTGAGAGGGCAGCTCCTCTTGGCCATGCCCATCTTGATGGAGGATATCACAGGGCAATGAACTGTTTCCAAAGTATACTTGAAAATAAAATAAAATACTCCCAGAAACTTAAAACACTAACAGAAATGGAGGCAGAGAAAGTTGCTGGGAAGCCCTAAAGGGCTGCTGCTGAGAGCAATTCCAGAGCCAGACTGCTGGCAAGCACTTCCTGTCTGTGCTCCCCAGCTGCACTTCTGTGGACAAGTACTTAACCCCCGGCCATCACTCCTGGACCTGCTGGAGGATGGTGCATCTCTTCAGCTTCCAGGGGTGGGGGAGTGGGTATATGATGCAAAGGTCAGTACTCAGGACGTGTTAGCTCATGTCACTGACACCAGCTTGGGTTCAGGTCCAGCAGTGCAGGGGCTGTGGAAGCGGATGACATGGGTCTGGACTTCTGAATTCAGTCATGCAAGCCCCAACCTGGGGTGGACGGGGACCCTGAGCCTTGGGGCTTCCAAGGCAGGTAACTTCATCAGGATACAAACTATATGAAGAAAATAAAATTTCCTTCCAGCATACTGGACCCTGGATGATGAAAAGGAGGGAGAAAGCAGCTGAACAAAAAACAAAACAAACAAACAAACAAACAAAAAAAAAAAAGAGAGAGAGGGGCAGCAGCAGGGACTGCTGGTGAGGGCGCTGACGAGGGCTGCATTACCCCTCACCCTCGCTGGCACCTGGCTTCAGACTCTTCACCCTGCACCTCTTTGTTTCAAGCAACTTGGTCAAACTTTTTTTTTTTTTAAGATTTTATTTGAGAGAGAGTGAGAGCGAGCGAGTGAGCATGAGTGGGCGAGGGGCAGAGGGAAAGGAGGAGAGAGAGAGAGAGAGAGAAGCAGGCTCCCTGCTGAGCACAGAGTCCCTTGCAGGACTTGATCCCAGGACCCTGAGCTTACGACCTGAGCTGAAGTCAGATGTCTAACCGAATGAGCCACTCAAGTGCCCCTCTTTTCTTTATTAAAGATTTACTTGTTTATTAGAGAGAAAGAATGAGAGCCCAAGCAGGGGGAGAAGCAGAGGGGGGGAGAGAGAGAGAGAGAGAGGAATTTCAAGCAGACGCCCCACTGAGTGCAAAGCCCAAAGAGGGGCTCCATCTCATGACCCTGAGATCATGACCTGGGCCAAAATCAAGAGCTGGCCACTTAACTGACTGAGCCAGCCAGATGCCCTTCAACCTTTCACCTACAAACAACTTGGCAGAAGGTTGTGAGCTCAGAGCAGAAACCTCACCAGCACCTGGGAATCTGCTGACACAAAGTGCAAGGTCTCAACTAGGAGTTGCAATCTAGTGTCTAAAAACTGGAGACAAACGTCCAAGGCATAGCAAGAGCACCTCTTCCCTTTCCTCTTGGAACCAGGGAGACTCTTCTTCATCTGAAGATGATCCTAACATAAATACTAATTTCCCCCAACAGAAAAAAATGGAGGCAAAACATGAATCTTCAGGATAGCGAATGCAGCTCACATCAGCACAGTTCTCTACTTTTCTTCCTTTTTCAACTGCCTTCTTGATTTGGGCTCTCTTCTACTTATCCATACGGGAAACAGTATCACTGAGTTAGCAAGCCTCTCCATCTATCTACCTACCTACCTATTTATTTTATTTTTAAACATTTATTTATTTTGGGGGGAGAGGGAAAGACAGTATTAAGCAGACCTCTGTACAGAGCACACAGCCCAACATGGGCCAGATCTCATGACCCTGAGATCACAACCTGAGTGGAAACCAAGAGTCCAACGCTCAACCCACTGTGCCACCCAGGAGCCCCATTTATTTATTTATTTTTAAAGATTTTATTTATTTATTTGAGAGAGAGAGAGAGAGAGAGAGAGAAGGAGAACTCAAGTGGTGGCAGAGAGAGAAGCAGACTCCCTGTTAAGCCAGGAACCTGGCACAGGGCTTGATCCCAGGATCCTGAGATCCTGACCTGAGCCAAAGGCAGGTGATTAATTGACCAAGCCACCCAGGCACCCATTTTAAAGATTTATTTTTTTGAAGTAATCTCCAACATGGTGCTCGAACTCCCAACCCAAGATCAAGAGTTGTATGCTCCATCAATTGAGCCAGCCAGGTGCCTCATAAGCCTATCAATTTAAATAAGCTGAGAGCAATCTGGAAGAAAACTGCAATTTTTTTTTTTTTTAAAGATTTTATATATCCGATTGACAGTGAGAAAACACAAGCAGGGGGAGTGGCAGAGGGAGAGAGGGAGAAGCAAGCTCCCCTCCGAGCAGGGAGTCGGACATGGGGGCCTGATCCCAGGACTCTAGGATCATGACCCAAGCCGAAGGCAGATGCTTAACGACTGAGCCACCCAGGTGCCTCAAAGACTGTTGTTCAATACAACTAAAAATATGTGGGACAGAGGAGCCTCGAGTCTGACTTCAGCTCAGGTCGTGCTCATCTTAGAGTCTGCTAGAGACTCTCCTTCTCCCCGTGCCTGTTCACCATGCTTGCTCGTGCACATGCTCTCTCTCTCAAATAAGTAAAAAATCTTTAAAAAATACCTGGTACACAAATGTTACTTGTACTGAAATATAAAATATTTTGGCATTTAAGGCAAAATCTCTAATAAATGTTAGGTTTGTCACTACACAGCAAAGATACAATTTTATTAGAAGAAACTTCATATGAGGCACCTGGGTGCTCAGGTCATGATCCCAGGGTCCTGGGATCGGGCCCCACATTGGGCTCTCTGCTAGGCAGGAAGCCTGCTTCTCCCCCTCCCACTCCCCCTGCTTGTGTTCCCTCTCTCGCTGTGTCTCTTTCTGTCAAATAAATAAATAAGTTAATTAATTTAAAAAAAAGACTTAAGAAGAAACTTCATAGATCTCCAGATAACTTTTCTGTAAGTCCCATATTCAAAGAGATTACATTTTCAGTTTATAGAACTTCAAGATAATAATACATAGCACTGAGCATCACTACAGATTTACAGTCTGTGCACTACGTACTTCACCTTAGCTCATGTAATCCTTACGCAATTCCCATCACTCAGGTTCTGACCAATTTGTTTTAGAGATGAACTAAGTGCAGTAAAGGTTAGAAGGTTAAGAAACTTGCTCAGGGTCCTATAGTTGGTGGGTGAGAGACGCAGGACTTAAACCAGAGATGTGGGACTCCAGAACTGGTTATTTCTCACCTGGTGAGTGGACCTTTCTGTGTCATAAATCAGCAAGTGAAATGAGTTTTAAATAGAGTATATGAAAGAATCATGTAAAGCAGATAAAATAGGATACTTTTTCAAAGCCTCTTCACATACACTCTCATTTCATTGTTACAATATCTCTCTGGGGACAGAGAAGGCACTGATGTCTTCAAGGCAGACATCTGATTTGCCCAAGGCACATAATAAGCTGCTTGCAGCACTAAATCAGGACTCGAATCTTTTGACTTCTAATCCAGTGTTGATTCTAATTTTCCTTGAAGAATGATAAATTTGTCAAATTCTATAGGACATGTAGTGAGAGAAATTCCAATGATGAAAAGCAGACAATGGGGAGCTCTGACTTGGGCCCCACCCAGGCTCCAAGGGCCCTGAAGGGGACCTTACCACCTGGCTGCCATCCGTTGGCTTCTGCTGTCAGGGCCCGGAGGATGCCATGATTCTTCAACTCTGAGATCTGCAGGGGCAGATGACCTTCGGTATGAGAGTGAGACCGTACCCTCCCAAGCACACAAACGTACCCGGCCCACAGTACAGAATGTTCTTGGAACTGGAGGTCAGAAGGATGGCTTTAAAGCCAATCTTAAAGAGAGACACATGGAAAACTCTAACTCTGATGTACAAGTTGGGTGACCTGGAGACAAGCATATGTTCTCCTTAAAGAATAAACAAAAATTCACACAACTCAATTGAGACTGTGAGGTGCCTTTGGTATTCCCACTGCACTTTACATTCTGCTTCCCTAGAGCAATTATCTTACTAGCTAGAGGTTGTTTTGCATGTTTGTGGCCCACAACTCCACCTCCAAGTGTGATTGGGGTCTCTGCCGTCCTGAGTCCCTGGTTTCTGGCCCCACAGAGCGGCATGCAAAAAAAGGTGGTATGGGCAGGAAGTCCTGGGGTGTGGGTGACACATACAGGAATTCCTCTGAGAGCCCGAAGAACACCGGTGTCCTTGTCATATGGTAAAGGATACGCAGCACACACACTTTCAACCTGTAAGACAAAGAAGGGTCAGCTTCTTGGGAACGTATCAGTCCTCTGAAGCTGACAGCTTAAATGTCACACCTTTTCCCAATACCACCCACACAAAGACGAATCAACTCCTGAGAACTCAACTGTAAGGAATCCTGGAAGGGAAAACTTCTGCTTAACCTCGTCTTAAGAAAAACTACAAAAGGCTTAATGTTATGGCAGATTTCTTGGCTCTGTGAAAGGTCTCAGGTGAAAGGTCTCAGGATTCTGAGTTTAGTGAAGCAGTTTCCTTACTTTTGGCCTTTTTGTTCAGCTAAACCTTTGCCCAGTAGAGCTTAAAAAAAAAACACTTGACCGGGTGCCTGGGTGGCTCAGTGGGTTAAAGCCTCTGCCTTCGGTTCAGGTCATGATCTCAGGGTCCTGGGATCAAGCCTGGCATCGGGCTCTCTGTTCAGCGGGGAGCCTGCTTCCCCCTCTCTCTGCCTGCCTCTCTGCCTACTTGTGATCTCTGTCAAATAAACAAATAAAATCTTAAAAAAAAAAAAACCCACTTGGCCAACTTCAAACAAACAAACAAAACAAAACCACTTAACCAACTCAGATTATCAAATACAGAATGAATTTTCCCAATATGTTGAAAAAAATCCTATAAATCAGTTAGGAAAAGAAACCAAACCCAGTAGAAAAATGGGCATGGATATGGATAGCTTACAGAAGAGGAAACTCGCACTGCTCTGAAACAAACACAAAATGCTCAACTTACTCATATTAAGAGACATGTCATATAAAACTGTTCTGAGGGGCGCCTGAGTGGCTCAGTGGGTTAAAGCCTCTGCCTTCAGCTCAAGTCATGATCCCAGGGTCCTGGGATCGAGCCCCGCATCGGGCTCTCTGCTCAGTGGAGAGCCTGCTTCTGCCTCTCTCTCTCTCTCTACCTGCCTCTCAGCCTACTTGTGATCTCTGTCAAACAAATAAATAAAAATATTAAAAAAAAAAAAAACTGTTCTGAGATAATATTTGTCACTTATCACATGAGCAAATTTCAAAAAGTGTGAAAACACACTGTGTTGGCTAGAAAGTCAAGTGTTTTAACACACTGAAGAGTAAATTGTTCCCACCTCCACTGCTTGACAATACTTGACAAATCGTACATGCTTTGTGCATTTTGGGCCCTTAACTGCATTCTAGAAATTTATCCAACAGATACACTCATCTGTGTGCAAAAGGACATGCTTACAACGTTATTCATGGTAGCACTGTTTGTCATAGCAAAAAGCTAGAAAAACCCGAATGCCCACTAATGGACTAATTCCACAAATAAAAGCATATTAACTCAATGAGCTCTGATCTAGCCATAAAGAAGAATAAGAAAGTGTTTCATGGACAACATGGAAGAATACACATGATATATTAAGTGGAACAAGCAAAGGACAAAGTATATACACTGCGTCATCATTTATATTTTTAGAAAATATAAACACAACTATATATGCTTGTCTCTGCCAAGACTATTTCCAGACTTAAACCCAAGGAAGCACGATTTTGCCTCCAGAAGAAAACTGGGTAGCTGGGAGACAAGAGGAGAAAGCAGTTTTTCACTATAGTACATGCTCCCTACTTTTTAGATTCTGAACATTGTGAATGTATTATTTTCTCTAAAATAAATAAGAGGAGGGGCGCCTGGGTGACTCAGTGGGTTAAGTATCTGCCTTGGGCTCAGTTCATGATTCCAGGGTCCTGGTACAGTGTCCTCCATCGAGTTCCCGGCTCAGCGGGGAGCCTGCTTCTCCCTCTGCTGCTCCCACTGCTTGTGCTCTCACTTTCTCTCTCTCTCTGACAAATAAATAAATAAATCTTAAAAAATACAAGGGAAAATATTAAAAGAAAATAACAAAAAAAATCAGTGCTATGTCAAGGCCCCAGAATCCCAAGGCCCCTGTTACTCTAATCCCTCTTACACATTTTTGCCAACTACTACTCCTTAAACAGAGCTGTGATTTCTTTGTGACCCAGACACAAGAATGGATGCCCGAACATAGCACAGCTGAGCAGACTCCTCTGTCGCTGGCCTCCTGATGCCTCCTCACGAGTATTTCCCACCTCAGTCCAGCGAACACACTTGCTGCAGCTCCTCTCACCTCCATCCCTTGGGTCATGTGGTTTTCCTCCAGAAGACACCCCTACTGCCACCTTTTCTGTGTCCTCCCGTCCCTTCAAGATCGGTTCTACCTCCTCAAGGTGGCCTGCCTCCCCTGTCCCCGACCCTGGGGCTACAAGGGTCTCTCCCCTTCTTTCAGTCCTACAGCCAGCCCTTCTACCGGGAGCACACGTCCCTCTGCAACAGGCCTAAGTGATGAGAAAACGGCTATTCAGATTTGCTTCCTACGTGTTTGGAGTATGACAACCCTGCTCACAGCCAGAACCCAGACATTTAGATAAGCGCTCGAGTTTAGGATTCCTGCTACGAGTTCCTGCCTTGCTTTTCGTTGGGCACTTTTTAAAATAACCACTTAGTGTTGAGCCTGAGAAAAGCCAGTGACCTTCCCCCTGTAAGTAACAGGGGTGCTTGCTCCCCTACTCCCTATCTTCTTGCTCATGATCTGGAACTGAGGACTGTCCCTCCCTTGGCTCACTGCCCCCTCCACACACTCACCCCTGCCACATTTCTGGAATCTGTACATAATAAGTCCCGTGACTCCACTTTTTTGAGTGTGCTGAAACTGCACAGTCAATCAAAACAGCCCTAGAGTTCTCACTTCCTCCAACATAGCCTATCTTTAAATCAGGCCCTGTGGCTTTGAGTGAAAGAACGTTCTTTTACACTTCTTTTTTCTATTCCTGACACCCATTAGCACAGTACTAGGCACAAATGTGTTCTCAAAAATTCTGATGATTCACTATCCTGAACAACTCCTTGCAGAGGCCCGTGTGCTCAGGGTTCATTCCATCCTTCCTTTCCGTCTCCAATTCAGTCCCCTCCAGTGGCCAAAGTCTTCTCTCTGGGAGAACAGTTCACTTTGTACAGGGAAGAAAACCTCCCTAGACTCCCAAAAAGGCTTTGTCCTACAAGCTCCATTAAGACCACTTCTGGACCAGATAGGGGGAAAGGTAAGGAAGGGAGGGTTAGCTGCCAGGCTCACACAAAGACTTATCACACAGGACCCAGAGTCTGAGGATAATCAAGCCAAAGCATGTGTTTGACAAGGGTCAATAAGGTAAACAGTCCAAATTGATAAATTACAAATAGCTTGGGGGGATTCCTGTTGACATTCTCCTCTCACCCAAACAAATCTGAAACAAAATGCCATGACTCACTTAGAAAATAAGCTACAAGCAAAGAAAGCATATGACTCTTGATCTCGGGGTTGTAAGTTTGAGCCCCACACTGGGTGTAGAGATTACTTAAATGAATAAACTTTAAAAAAAAAAAAAAAGGGAAAAAAAATTAAAAAATAAAAAAAAAAAATAAGGGGTTGGGGGAGGCTGTGTGGCTTAATCTGTTAAGCAGCTGCCTCTGGCTTGGGTCATGATTTCATGATCCTGGGATCAAGCCCAGGGTCAGGGTCCCTGCTCAATAGCGAGTCTGCTTCTCCCTCTCCATCTGCCCCTCCCTGCTCCTGTGCACACACACTCTTTCTCTCTCACAAATAAATAAATAAGCTCTTTTAAAAAGAAAAGATGCCACTAGCAAAGTCAATTGACTTAGAGGTGAATGAACAGAAGCTCCTCTTAATAGAACAAAGAGCATTATAATGAGGGTTTTCCCAAAGCATTTCTAAAGTTCTACATTCTCTTGATATATTGGGTGTTATTACTAATAACAATATATCCCAAATGAATACCTTTTTTCTCAAATAGAAGTGCTTGCTTACCTGTCCATCTCTTAATTCTTTCTCATTGTGGAAAGAGCAAGAGTTTTCATTCATGACTCAAAGTCATTTGTTCAAGTGAGCTTTGTCCTTGGCTCAAAAAAGAGTTTAATAAGGTCTGAGATTAGAAGTACGGGGGGAGCCAGAGATCCGACCGCTCTACCTTTGTCTTCCTTCTTGACAGTCATTCAGACTAAGAGCAAGTAAACAGTCCCCATGTGCCATCACCAAGGCTAGGAGGTTTCTGTGAGTACTGAAAGAAGTCTCTGGAGTCTCTGAAGTCTCAGCTCTGAAGAAAAAAAAAATTACAAAATAAAACTAGTTTCATCATCCAGTTAAGCTGCTGTTAAGAAAACCTGACTTTTTTTTTTAAATTTATTTATTTATTTGGCAGACAGAGATCACAAGCAGGCAGAGAGGCAGGCAGAGAGAGAGAGGAGGAAGCAGGATCCCTGCTGAGCACAGAGCCTGATGTGGGGCTGGATCCCAGGACCCTGGGATCATAACCCGAGCCGAAGGCAGAGGCTTTAACCTACTGAGCCACCCAGGCACCCTGAACACTTAACTTTAAAAATCTTAAAGCAGGAGCAGCTGGTAGCCCAGGAGGTTGAGCATCCCGCTCTTAATTTCGGCTCAGGACATGATCTCAGGTTCGTGAGATCATGTTCCCAGTACAGTAGGGCTCTGTGTTTAGTGGGGAGTCTGCTTCTCTCCCTCCCTCTGCCTCTGCCCCTGCTCGCATGCTCTGTCAAAATAAATAAATGAATCTTAAAAATAAATAAAAATCTTTAAGCAGCTGTGGATTTTTTCTGAATAAATTAGCTGCTTTAGTCAAATGCCTAACTCTTGGGATGTGTGGGTGGTTCAGTCAGCTAAGCATCTGTCTTTGGCTGAGGTCATGATTCCAGGGTCCTGGGATCAAGCCGCATCAGGGTCGCTGCTCAGCAGGAAGCCTGATTCTCCCTCTTTCTGTTTCTCCCCCAGCTTGTGCGCACTCTGTGTGTTGCATAAATAAATAGAATCTTTTAAAAAATGCCTCTTACTTTCCATGCCACTGGATGGAAAGAAGGGGATGCTATAGAGTCTGAGGGCTGGATTCTCAGTGTCCAGAAGGCAGCAGCACCGCTGTTAAGTGGTGAGGTCTGGTTCTGACAATGAAGTCATTCGATCTGGGAACAGCTTATCAAAGGGATGATGCTAATGTGTGGCATCCTGTAAGTGGTCTTAGCTGAAGTGCTCAGGCTTTGCTTAGGTCTCAGACACAGGTTGGGTCTGGGAGCTTAGAATACTAGACCCGATATCTATGGTGATAGAAAATCAAAATGCAACACATTGCCTAGCCTTCCTCGGTGAACACTAGTATTGCCCATGTTGCAGCCGTTTAGCCAGTTTGGCCAACTCTGACAGTCATCCCACAAGCTCATCTTGGGAAGAGGGCTAGACATGCAGGAATTGTACAACCTGGATGCCTGTTACGACAACAATCTGGATCGTAAGTCGGCAGATAGCCCATAAACAACTGACGATCACATTTCAGACTTGGAGAACTTAGGAAGGAGGGTGGCCTCTTTTTGAGGTCAGCTCCTGACCTTGGGAACATGACTTGGATTCCCTAAGCATTGGCTGCCAGTAACAAACTGGAATCTGTCAGGCGCTAGAATGCACTGATTCCTAGCACCTAGAATGGGAATACTTCCTGGCTATTGTGCTGGACATTTGGGTCACTGTAATTTAGTGGGAAGGACAGTGCTCCCTGGTCATGGTTCCTCAGGAACTAGCTCTCTCTCATTGTGTCCTCTGGGCCCTCATCCCTTTCCCTTCCCTCCTCCTTGACCTCCATCACACCATGTAACAAAAAACTCACACAGCCAACCTTGGGAAGGTGACAGGCAGGGATGGTACTAGTGATTTCAGAAAGCCTCTTCTGTTTCTGCGTATGACGTGAATCAGGCAGCACAGAAGCATGAGCAGCTATACACACCTGCTAGTGCCTCAGTTCTGGCTGGAGCTCTGAGGACTTCAACAGGGACAGTTACTATCTGTACCAGAGAAGAAAAGGGCAAAACTCCACCAAATAAGCCAGTAATGCAAGTTATGAGGTCACTCCCACCAACAGTAGGCAAATTCTTTATAGCTGGGGCCCAAAGAAATGGTCTTCCATAAGTATGGGTCCTTTTCTGTATTTTTTTTTTTAAGATTTTATTTATTTATTTGACAGAGGGAGACACAGCAAGAGAGGGAACACAAGCAGGGGGAGTGGGAGGAGAAGCAGGCTTCCCGCAGGGCAGGAAGCCTGATGCGGGGCTCCATCCCTGAACCCTGGGATCATGACCTGAGCTGAAGGCAGACGCTTAACGACTGAGCCGCCCAGGCGCCCCAGGTCCTTTCCAAACTAAGTATGGTACACCCACTTTAGGCAAGGAGCTACACATTAAGAGGTAACTTCTTGTTGGAGCTTCAACTCTCTGAACAGGTAATTAATCGCGACACTGGATCTACAACTTCAAATACAAATGCCCAATAGGTCTGACAGCCCTTCTCTGATCCTTTCATCAGGCTTGTACCTGGGCGGCTCCCCGGCCCCTCACTCCCCTCCACGGAAGGCAGGTACCATGGGGCCCAGGTAGAGGCTTGGGGGCACCGCCCGGCCCCCGCCGCAGCCAACGCCATCCCAGGCGGACGCCGCGGCCCCCGGCAAAACGACTGGCCACCTGGGGGACACAGGGCCGGGTGCTCGCCGGGTGTGACGCGCGGATCCCGGCGGGAATCTCACTCTACCAAGGTACCCCGCCAGACTGGGGCTGTGTGGATTCCGGACGGAAACCTCCTCACCAGCTGGTGCGGAAAACAGGTAAGCAACTTGCCTCGGGTCAATGGGCGAGCCCACGGCACCGCGCAGGGCAGAACCCAGATCTCCTGGGTCCCGGGAGGGATTCTCTCTCAGGCTTGCAGCTCCCAGCCTCGTCTCGGCCCGGGGAGACCATCTCCTCCCCACGCCCGCTCTGGGTTTGCGGACCGCGGCCCAGAAGTCCGGTGCCGCCGCGTCAGAGTCTAGACGCCGGCCCCGCCTTCCCGCGCGTGCGCACCGCGTCCCCGCGCCGCCTCTCCACCGCAAGCTCCCCACCTCCCCGCTGCCAAGGACGCTTGGCACCGCGAGAGCCTTACGAGCCGCTGGGAGGGTCAGTCTGCGCCGGACTCAAAGCTCTCTGCCAGAAAGGTCTGGCTTATCAGTGGTCGAGACTGCCTCCGCCTCCTCCCAATCCCGGTCTCCCCGCCCAGCCCAGAAGGACTCAGAGGCGCGGCAGAGTCCCCGACGCAGAAGCTGGGCGCGGAGGCTGCGGACCCCGTCCTCGGACCCCGTCCTCGGACCCCGTCCTCGGACCCCGTCCTCGGACCCCGCCAGCGCCATGTGGCTTTCGCTGCTGCTGCTGCTGGCCCTGCTGCTGCTGGCGGTCTTCCGCAAAGGGCACCTGCGCCTGTCCGCAGGCGGCTCCCCGAACCCCTTCTCCGAGGACGTCAGGCGTACCCCCGCGCCGCTGGTGACCGACAAGGAGGCCAGGAAGAAGGTTCTCAAGCGAGGTCAGCGGGAAGGGACCCTGAGCTCCAGGGCTGCACTTGGGTGGCTTGCATTCCCATTCCGACAGGGCAAGCCGCTGTCTACTTGGGCCTCAGTTTCCCAAATGTAAAGCGTTAGGAGGGCTTCCTTGCACGGGGAAGCGTCCCGCCTTAGTATCTGCTACCGCTGGGAGCCTTAGCCCTGGCAGGCCCTAGGCCTTAGTGGCTCCATGGGCGCGGTCCGGTCTCAGCATCCCAAGGTCATGGTATACCCAAGAACAGGTCCACGATCTGCAGGATAGACAAGAGACCTTCCCCCCATTTAGTTTATAGGACCTTAACTTTTTTCACCTACACTACCTCAATGGTTCAGAGGCGTGGAGGAGCTGCACGTTTCTTACAACCTGTGTGGGAAGTTGTATTTTGCCCATCAAGTGATTTGACTGGTTATGCCTCCTCCCAAATTATATGGTCAAACTCTGGTTCTAAAACTTTGGAAGAACCTCAACAGGATGCCTCAAGCTCAGAGCTTCTCCTTGGTCAACCAGAGTATCTTCACTCTCATCTTTAGGACATATTTTGGGGTTCCTCAAAAGCTTTAAAGAAGGAGTTCTGTCTTAAAAAAAAAAAAATAGATCTCCTCTTTGATCTCCAAGGCCCCTACCACTTGTAAATTTTAGAATTCTGTGTGACACATCTTGTGATACAGGCGGCCACAATACTCTTTTAAGTGGAAAGACTATTAGTCTGAACTTCTGAGATCAGGGTTTTAGCTTGAACTCTGTCATTAATTTACTGCATAACCATTCGCAAGTCACTCCACTAATCTTGGGTTAATCTAAAAATTAGGTGACTAGTATAACTTTTTCACACTAGGTTGTCATCTATCAGTGGGTCATGAATTCGATTTTGCGGTTTGGATTTCAAAATGTGATAGAATAGAAACTATCAGAGTCATCATACATAGTTCTGGGAATTGTTGAATTGTGAAACTCCTGTTTCAGGTATTTATATTATATACTTATTTATAACCTGGGTTGTGATATAAAATGTGCTTGTTTCTCTAAAAATGTTTGAAAAGTTTTCCAAGTTGTTTTTTTTTTTTAAGATTTTATTTATTTATTTGACAGAGAGAGATCATAAGTAGGCAGAGAGGCAGGCAGAGAGAGAGAGAGAGAGAGGAGGAAGCAGGCTCCTTGCTGAGCAGAGAGCCCTAATGTGGGGCTCTATCCCAGGACCCTGAGATCATGACCTGAGCCGAAGGCAGAAGCTTAGCCCACTGAGCCACCCAGGTGCCCAAGTTTTCCAAGTTCTTGTGCAGTCTGAAAAATTCCAAATCTCAATTCTTCAGGAGTGATCTTTAAAGAACAGATCTTGTGTGACCCCTTAGTTCTGCCTCTAGCCTTTTCTGATATTAAGGGGGTGGTGCTATGATTTCTCAGCTCTGTCCTGCTCAAGCTTCTGCTTGGGGATCGTGAAGAATCATCATAGGACCAGGCTGCTCCACTGGTGCCAACAGACCCTGTGTTTTCCAAAGATAACCAGCTTGTGAATGGACAGTTCCGTGAGCCAGCAGCCTGCCCACAACACTCTCTTCTGTCCCCCATCTCCTCGTTTTCTTTCTTTCTCAGCTCTCTATCTGCACTGAAGTTTCTCAGCCTGTATTACTGACAGCTTTCTGGTTTTGTTTGTGTTGTGGTTTACTGATTCCTACTTTCTTTGATAGTAGGGAGACTCCCCAGGTACATATGGGTTTTGATTACATCAATCTAACTCAAACCAAATCACTGTCTTTAATCTGCCTGGCTGGTCCCTGAGAATTTCCCAGGTGAACGGGTGGAGTTATTTTAGTCAGTCACTCCATGCCGAACTCCCTAGAGTTCACTTGCATTGTATAAGCGAGTGGAGTCTTCCTTGGTTTCTATCTCTTTGCTCTCTCGCTGCCCCTGCCTGAGAAGCTCACCCTCTGACTCTTCCCTCTGCGGTAGCTTTCTCAGCCAGCCAAGTGCCAGAGAATCTGGATGCAGTGGTGATTGGCAGTGGCTTTGGGGGCCTGGCTGCAGCTGCGATTCTGGCCAAAGCTGGCAAGCGAGTTCTGGTGCTGGAACAACACAGCAAGGCTGGAGGCTGCTGTCATACTTTTGGACAGAAAGGTGTTGAGTTTGACACAGGTAAGGTTTATGTGGGAAGGGGCTGGGAGCATGGCTCTGTCTTCAGGAGGCTGGGGGAAGCCATTATGGGAGGATTCTCCTTTTTGACAAGGCTAGCTTCTACTTGGTCAGATCACAGGCTTTTTTACTTCCTCTGAGATTAGGTGGGATTTTTCAAAAGAAATTTGGTCAGAAAACTGAAAAGCAGAGAAGGTCTTATCTGAATGTGGAATGGGAACAATGTTTCGGAGGCACCACTTTGCCTGATAGCCATAACCACTGGGTATGGAAGTGGGCAGAGATTTGGTGGTTTCTGTTGCAACTCCTCCCCACGGAAAGGGTCGGTGGTACCCTCCGGGCGGGGGACTCAGACAGGCAGGACTACCCCTTTCACCTTGCTTCCTTATCCACCTTTCCAGGGGTCAGTCCTCTTATCTCATGACACCTTTTTTTTCTGTCTCCCAATAGGAATCCATTATGTTGGGTCCATGCAAGAGGACGGGATTTGCCGTTTGGTCTTGGACCAGATCACGGAGGGGCAGCTGGACTGGGCTGCCTTGTCCTCTCCCTTTGACATCATGGTACTAGAAGGGCCCAATGGCCGAAAGGAGTTCCCCATGTACAGTGGGGAGAAAGCTTACATTCAGGGCCTCAAGGAGAAGTTTCCCCAGGAAGAAGCTGCCATTGACAAATATGTAAAGCTGGTTAAGGTAACATGGCCATAATGAGGACCCCTGTTTATTCCTGACAAGGCTGACCTTCTTCATGAGTGGAGCGACTCCCTGGCAAGAAGGGAGAAACAGTCAAGTCTGCCCTGAACTCAGCCACTATCCCTAGTTGGCCTCAGTGCCTAGTTGGGTCCAGTCTCTGGACCCTGGGCTTGGCGGCTGCCATTCTCACTCTGGCCTCTGGGGGGCACCCTGGTCTCCTTTTTGACAAGGCTAGCTTCTACTTGGTCAGATCACAGGCTTTTTTACTTCCTCTGAGATTAGATGGGATTTTTCAAAAGAAATTTGGTCAGAAAACTGAAAAGCAGAGAAGGTCTTATCTGAATGTGGAATGGGAACAATTCACGGAAGACGGAATTTTAAAAACCCAAGTTCAGCCAGGTCTAAGTGGTGCTGGGCCCTGCTTGGGGGCTGGTGCTGGCTATTGGAATGGTGACTTCCTGACAGTGTTCTAGATATGGGACCTGTTCTCAGGGCTCATGTTTTCCCTCAGGTGGTGTCCCGTGGAGCTATCCATGCCGTCCTGTTGAAGATGCTCCCCTTGCGTTTAGCTCAGCTCATCAGCAAATGTGGGCCGCTCACCCGTTTCTTTCCATTCCTTCGTGCGTCCACCCAGAGCCTGGCTGACGTCCTGTGGCAGCTGCCTGCCTCCCCGGAGCTCCGGGCGGTGCTGAGCTATATCTTCCCCACTTATGGTGGGTATTGGCCTTGGGTCCTGGGCAGCTCCTGGAGGAGGAGGTGCTGCCCTCTTGGCTCTCAGTCTTTCTTCCTGAGCCTGCTTGACTAACTGAGATGGAGCAGTATATACCCAAGGCCCTCTGGAGCTTCCAGATAACAAGTCTGGCCACCTACCTTCTGGACTCCCTGGTAAAAGATTCTGTCATCCGTGCCCTGGATGGTTTTCCTTTCCAACCGACAATGTCCTCCCTCATCTTGGCAACATGGCACTTTGCAGGGAGGACATTCCCACCAGCCCCAGGATCTGTCAGTTGCCCTCTATTTGAATGGAAATAGGCCGTCTGGCTGCCCTAACCCTGGGAATCATGTGGATCCTGGGATGGGTCGACTCAGGCTGTGTGATTTTTGACAGGAAACTGTGTTCCTTTCTAAATGGTGCTGCTGCCGGCTCTCACCTCATCACCCCTTCCTTGCTTCTGTAGGTGTGACCCCCAACCACAGTGCCTTTTCCATGCATGCTCTGGTGGTTGACCACTACATAGAAGGAGCCTTTTATCCCCGAGGGGGTACCAGTGAGATCGCTTTCCACACCATCCCTGTTATTCAGCGGGCTGGGGGTGCTGTCCTGACCCATGCCACTGTGCAGAGTGTGTTGCTGGACTCAGCTGGGAAAGCCTGTGGTGAGAGCCCTACATCCTGCTTCCTGGTCCCTGGGCTAGGGTGGGACAGGACTGGGGTCCTGAGAGAATCAAAACTGTGGTCACAAGGTGGAGAAGAACTGATCACAAGGGGAGTTCAAGGCTGAAACTGCCCAGAGCAGGGGCTTGAGGAGAGGGATTAGTCTGGAGGTGAAAAAAGGAGGCAGGAAGAATAAAGGGTTGACTGTTCCCCCAAAGGACAGTATATAATCATTTATTCAATAGGTAAAATAGTTATCTGGTAATCCATAACCTCCTTGAATATAGGGGCTGTATCTCTGTTATCTTTGTAGATCTTAGCACATAATGGAGGCTCAACAGGTTCCTATTCAGTGACGGAATGAATAAGTAACGTACGCACTCCAAAGGGCAGTGTGGAGGCCAGCCAGATGCCCTGGCTTCGGTCTGTAAATGGCAGGTGGAGCCAAGAATCTCGTTAGCCTGGCTCAGGTCTTTCCTGGTGCCTGCACAGAGAGTCAAAATTGCGCTGTGGATTAATTCTGTGAGGGGAGGGTGTATGCAGGGAAGGACTCAGAGAACGAACAGGCCATCCCTGACTAGGGGCTGCCTGAAGCAGCAGGGAAGGAGACAGAGAGAGGCCTGAGAGAATAGGGCTGATGTGACAGTGAACTCACCAGAGGAATCTTGCAAGGAGGATTAGGGGAGTGGATGGCCTAGTACATACACACACACAACACACACACACACACAACACATACATCAAGGGAGAAAAAGCCATGAGCAGTCTCTGGGAACGCATGTGTAGAAGAGACCAGGAATTGCCGGGATAAAAAAGAGGTGGCTGTCAGTTGTGCGAGATTTTCTCTGATGTCCAGAGCAAGTTCTTCCAGCCGAAAGAGGTTCATGAAGCAAGGGTTGATGGGTTTAATTAGATTCGGTTCAGAATATTACTTATATTTTTCAGGTACAAGGTGATAAAAGATGGAGATAAAAACATAAGATGGCTATAAAGAAAATCTGTAACTCAAGAAGTTTCCAGCCTCATAGGGGAGATCACTGAGACACAATTTAAAGTGTCAAATAGAGACACATACTAAGGATGGAGGAAGGAGTGGTACGGTGCCTGAGCCTGAGCCAGTGGAAGAACAGCTTGTAAAGTGTGAGAAGAAGCTAGCCCGAGGTTTTGGGATGTTATTCCAGGCAAGGGGAATAGCATGTGCAAAAGAACAGATGTATGAAAGAGCTGAGTATTTTTAGACATCTGGAAGTAGTAGCTTGAACCCTAAGAAACTGCCTTTTATTTTTTAAGTAGGCTCCATGCCCAGAGTGGAGCCCAACGTGGGGTTCGAACTCACAATCCTGAGATCAAGATCCAATAGATGCTTAACCAACTAAGCCACCCAGGTGCCCCAGAAACTGCCATTTTTATAGGTCAAATATGGTTGAATATCAGCTGCTTCATATGCTGTCCTCAATAGGTTAGTGCGTACGGCCAGAGATGGGACTGGAGACATAGAAGGGCCCAGACCTTGGAAGGCCAGTATAAGACTTTGGAGTTTATCTTACAGAGGTTGTGGTGACACCAGAGGTTTTCAGAGTATTTTGGAGATAGAACTCTGGTAGCAGTGAAGAAGGGCCTGGGATTCCAGTGGAAGAACTTCAGCGCATGAGCTTTGTTGGGGTCAGTGTGCAGGTTGTTGGGTTTGGCTAAAGAAAAGGGTACCTACATGGGGAGAGAGCCAGGGAAAGTAAGGGCAGGAGTGACTTGGGCTAGGTGAAGATGTACTCACTTTGCAGTTTGGCCCAGAGCCTGCCCACCTGGACCTGGGTGGGCTGGATGCCCAGGTCTGAGAACATGCAATGTAGGCTGGGAGAGATGTGTGCAAGATCTGGACCTTTCTTGGAGTGCGCAGAACCTCAGCCAAGCTCTTGTGCCTGTAGGCGTCACTGTGAAGAATGGTCAGAAGCTGGTGAACATCTGTTGCCCCATCGTGATCTCCGACGCAGGACTCTTCAATACCTATAAGTACCTGCTACCTGAGAACGCCCGCTGCCTGCCAGGTAAAGACTGGGCTGCGTTGCTCTTCCGAGCTCCCACCAGCACCCCTCTGGGGCTAGCCTGCCCAGCCCGGCTGGTGCTCTTGCTCTTCCTGACTGCCCTGTGACCGTCCTTGAGCAGAACAGGTGAGCACGAGCATGCCGTCTCCAGCATCTCTTCCCAGCATGGCCTCTGTGCGTAGGGGTTGGGAAGCAGCTTCCCTTGTATTGTGTCACCCCCCAAAGAGCCCTTGGTCCTTCTCTCTCATTCCATTCTTGGCATATTTACCCTCTCTCCCTTATAACCTCACTTACTTTGCCCTCTCCTCTTTCAAGGCTCCATTCCAGATTGCCCATTTCTAACTTCTCCAGATCTTAAATCATCTCTCTCACAGTTGGTGAGGGTGGGTGGCATCCTAAAGGAACATTTCTTGGGTTTTCACTAAGTTTGTGGTATGAATCCTACTTTTCTCCTTAATTTCTCACTTATTTTGAATGGGAAAGCCTCGTCTGACAGTATCAGTAAGGGAAGCTAAGGCCGGCATGGAGAAGAAGGTCTTGCTATAACTATTGTGTGTTTTATTGGGGATCCAAAGTTATATTTTTTGCCTCTTTCAGGAACCAGCTTCTTATTGGGGCTGAGGCTGCAGGAGGAGTATCCTTCTGGCTTTCTTCTGTCCCTTGAGCTCTGGGCTTGTGCTTGAAATCTGGGACCCAGACAGAAATAATACTCAATGTGATCATCTCTTCTGATAGACTGTGTCCAAAAATCGAGAAGCCTGATTTTAGGGGCGAGGGGTCAATAGGCATAGCCACAGGTGAGCCCTCCCTTGGTAAGTCTGTGTGAGAGGCTTTCCCTTTGTCATTGACATGACATGATCCTCATTGCCACCTGGGAGATGTCATCATCCTAATGTTTACGCAGCATGTGGAGAAGTGAGGTGAAGTGACTTCCTGAGGCCACCCAGGTGAAAGTAGCCAAGTTGAGATGAGAACACTGGTGTGTCTGACTGGCTCTTGGCCCACTCTGGACCAAGGAATGTGGAGCTTCCAGACAAAAGGAAAGAGGCAGGAGAGCAGCCAGCCTACAGGGAACAGAGTAGCCGAGCCAGAGTTGAGTGAGATGTTATGATTTTGAATTGGACTTTAGAATGTCACGTACTAGAAGCTACTGGTATGATCTGAGGACAGGAGGCCAGTTGGCGGGGAGGGGATCTGTAGTCCAGGAGGGTAAGAGACAGTTCTAGATAAAGGCCTCTGGCTGGGGTGGGAGGTGAGAGTGAGGAAGAGCTCCAGATGTGGTTGGGGTGGAAACCATGGCCTTCATTGGTACATGGGGGTGCCCAGAGAGCAGTGGGAAGGAGCTCTCCCCTCCAGAGGGTGGGCCTGTGGCTGCTCTGGAGGAGCCAGGGAAGGTGGGCAGCACAGTGGGTTCAGTAGAAAAGTGATGTCCTGGGTCCTTCCAGGGGAGAGGACAGGTGGCAGCCATGATGGTCTCTGAGGCACGAGATGTGTATGACCAAAATCCAGCCTTCTCATCTCTTGGCCTCACTTAGCTGGGCTTCAGCCAGCATCTGTGCCAGCAAAGGCCTCCCTTCCCTCACACCACATGGGCTGAGTGGGCTGAGGCAGACTGGCCAGTGGCAGGGCAGCTGGGCAGGGCTCTGTGGACTGATGGACTTTGCCTTTGGTACTTGCTGCCTGGCAGTCTCTCAGGAACTCTGAACCCTGGCCCTGTCCTCTGATGGGTCCCTGTACCCTCCCCTCTCTCCCACACCTCCTCCCCCAGCAGCCATGTTGCTCTCCCTTCACTATCTGGTTACAGTTACAACATTTGCTGCTTTATGTGTCTTATCTAATGGCACCAGGCCCACCTGGCAAAAAAAAAAAAAAAAAAAAAACAATTGTCCTACTTGGGTGGGGAGTTAAATGCGGCCTCAGATGAGTCCAGTCTGAGAACATTTCAGTTCTCAGTGGCAGTGAGGATGCCTAACTCAGCACACCCCAGGTGCTGGGACTCCTTTGTTTCCAGCTGCTCTGGGCTGGGGATTCTCATGGGTCTGTCTCCCTCTCAAAGATGAGAACTGGGTGGCCTCTGGGGCAGGCAGTGCCAGTTGCCGTCAAGTGTGGAGGAGGGGCGGTCAGGCAGAGGGAGCCTGTGTAAATGGGAGCACTTTTCTTAATTCCACTGCTGAGCCTTGAGGAGGTTTCTGGGGATGGTTTGGAGGGGAAGTTGTCTGAGTGGGGAAGACTGGTCTGACAGTACCAGTAGGGAAGCTGAGGCTGGCCTGGGAAAAACAGCCTTGATGTCATCCTTGTGTGCCTGATTTGGAACTCTAGGCTCTTGTTTTCTGCCAGGTATGTGGTTTGTGGATCATATCCTTCTAGTTGGAGAAAAAGGAAAGGAGGGTCTGGCTGGAGGTGGTGGCCATTCTTAAGGGCCTATGAGACCTAGACTGTCTCATTCCCTGTCCCCCCCCCCCCCCCCCCCCCCCCCCCCCCCCGTCTTCCCCATGACCACCCCCACTGCACCTGGTGAGGGGGGAGCTGGCAGTGTAGTCAGCCCTAGATGCTGGGATGCGGGTCACCGGTGCCCCTGCAGCTCCAGAGTAGCCCCAGGCGCCCTCCTGTGGCTCTGGAAGCCCGCGCTCCCCTTCCCCCATCAGCGAGCACCTACAGTCCCGCTGCCATCGTTAGCATGCCATAGGCTCAGAAGTGGCCTGTTTTTCTATGTGCACCCTACACAGATTGCTCAGTTCTTTGTGGCCTCTGTGGGGAAAGCCAACTTCTTTCAGGAACAGTTGCTGTTCCAGTAGACAGGCTTTGTATCTGATACCCTGTAGTGTCACCAAGGCCTAGGAGAGGACCTGGCACATTTTAGGTCCTCAACAAATACTTGTTCAACAAGTTAAGCAGAGCAGCCAGTGGGCGAGTTACCCTTCAGGCAGGTGATGGTCCTGGGAATGGGAACGAAGGAGAAGACTTTGTGGGAGCCACTTCCAGAAAATTGGTCTGGGGTCATTTGTTGAGAGGTGGGGAAGCTGCTTAGGTCCAGGGGACATCAGATAGCCCTCAGAAGAGTCTGTCACCCTCCTCCAGGGTGCTCTTCCCTCCTCCCCTACCTGAATTCTAAACATTAGGTGTCAGTAATGCTGTTTGCATTTGTTCACATGCATCGCTTACCACGTTGAGGTCTCGTACTGCCTGAATGGATCATGAGGAATTATGCATAGTCATTCATTAGATGGCTTGTATTAAATGTTATATGGAAATCAAGGCTTGTAACAAAGTGCTGTGCATATGTGTGGTCTGTATAGTGTGGAGCACAGTAGTCCGCTCATGACTTAAAGCCATCAGGGGGAGGCTGGAGGCAGTAGGCCTGAGACTGTCCTGTGACCCTGGGCCAGCTTAGGGAAGCTGAGCCTCCCGGGCTTCTAGGGGTGTTTCGAGCAGAGGTGGGAGAAGGCAGAAGAGTGGGAGCCTGGGGTTGGGCTCTTTACAGGCAGGAGACGGAAGAGCAGCTCCCTCCCCCCGCCAAGTCAGTGTTGAAGTAACAGCTGTGAAAATGGCCCAGGTGCTAGGCTGGCTGCCGAGGGTAAAGTGAGCAGGCATCCGCAAGGTCAGGGCAGGAAGCGGCCACCACAGCCCCAGGTCACGCAGCCCTGACACTTTGGCAGGTGTGAAGCAGCAGCTGGAGATGGTGCGGCCTGGCTTGGGTGCCTTCTCTGTTTTCATCAGCCTTCGAGGCACCAAGGAGGACTTAGGGCTACAGTCCACCAACTACTTTGTCTGCTTCGACACAGACCTCGACAAGGCGTAAGGCGTGTGTGCACATGGGGGGGGAGAGGGGGTCAGCAGGGGCCTGTGGCCCACAGGGCTCTTGCTTCCTCCCCTTCATGCTGGGAGAATCCGCAGCAGGATGTGGACTAAGACTCAGCTTTGTCCCTGGGGAGGGGTGTCCTTGGGGGTGACGTACCCTCTGGGCAGTGCAGTGGCAGTGAGCGAGGCCTGGGGATTGGCAGCCATGCTCCTCCCCTGCAGAATGGAGCACTACCTCTCGGCGCCCAGGGAAAAGGCTGCGGCACACGTGCCCATCTTCTTCATCTCTTCCTCATCAGCCAAGGACCCCACTTGGGAGGACCGGTTCCCAGGTGGGGCTTTGGGTCCTGGGGGTGGGGGTGGGGGCTGGAACAGGGAAGGGGCCTGGGGTTAATAAGCCCGGCTCTGTGTCCCCAGAACGGTCCACGATGATCGTGCTGATGCCCACCTGCTATGAGTGGTTTGAAGAATGGCGGGAGGAAGCAAAGGGACGGCGGAGCAGTGACTATGAGACCCTCAAAAACTCCTTTGTCGAAGCCTCCCTGTCGGTTGTCATGAGGCTGTTCCCACAGCTAGAGGGGAAGGTAGGACAGTAGACTATATGCTCATGGCAACAAATTGGTGACAATTCTGCTTTTTCTTTTGGGGAGGGCAGTAAAGCCCGGAGACAGCCAAGCTTGGGGAAGGGAAGGGAACCCATGCCGACAGACAGCTCTGTCAGGGAGAGCAGAAAAGGGAGGAGGGGAGGGCCTTATTAGGCCCCACTCCCACCTCTTGGTTACCTTTTTTGTCTCCTCAGGTGGACAGTGTGGCCGGAGGGTCCCCACTGACCTACCAGTTCTATCTGGCTGCTCCCCGAGGTGCCTGCTACGGGGCGGACCATGACCTGGATCGCCTACATCCTCACGTGATAGCTTCCATGAGGGCCCAAACCCCCATTCCCAACCTCTACCTGACAGGTACGTGGACTGCCCCATTTCTCCAGGGCCTGAGACCCTGGGCGTCCCTGTCACCCCAAGTACTTTGTTCTGTCCTTAGGTCCTACTGTTCCCTACAGCCTTCCACACGTGGATGGGCTGCCCCAGCAGGCTTGGATCTGGGGTGGCCTAGCTGGGAGGGATGACCATGACAGCCCTTGCTCCCCATCCTCCTTGTGGGAAGGTGCTCATGGGCCTTTGCTCTTGTCCCCTAGGCCAGGATATCTTCACCTGTGGGTTGATGGGAGCCTTGCAAGGGGCTCTGCTGTGCTGCAGTGCCATCCTGAAGCGGAACTTGTACTTAGACCTTAAGAAGCTTCACTCAAGGATCCATGCACAGAAGAAGCAGCATTAGTTCAGTAAGCAGTGGGTCTGAGGAGTCCCACCAGCGCTATGGCTCAGCCCTTGATTAGCCATGGTGTCCTTCTGTCCTGTTCCTTCCTCACATAAAGCACTCTAATTTGTTTTATTTCTGACTAGAGGTCTGACACACAGGTCACAGTCCTTAGATCATAGTTCTCAAGCTACGGCTCTTCCAGTTGGCCGATGATGAGCTCTCATGCCTCCAACATGTCCCTGCTGAAACACCTGGTATGGGTGGGTCAGTGCCTTGCAGAGCTCCTCTTGTCAAGCAGTGCTTTGCATACCACACTCTCATACCTCCCAGCTCCAAGCTGTCAAGAGTCAAGTATTCTTTTGGTCAGGTGGAGAGAACCTTCAAAATCATGGGCCAGCTGAAGCAGCTTGGGCCAGCTGTCCCGAGGCTTCTCCTCTCCCATTCTCCACGCTGCGCTGCAGGAGCTCCACATAACTGAGGGTAAAGAGGGCCTGAACAGGCTTTTGTCCAAACCTGGGCATGGTTTTGGTTGTAGTTCCATAGGTTCAGAGGCCCCCAGACCCCATTTTTGTTGGTTCCAATGGCTCTTTCAGAGGGTCGAGGAAATGCCTATGATGGGCTCGGTGTGGGTGTGGAGGTAAAGACATTTGCCAGCAAGGTATATGTTAGCATATCCAATTCATACACAACAGGCCCTAGGTTCGTCTTACTTCCAAGGTGACACTGGGTCTTCATTGGGTCTGCACCAAGATATGTTTACGGAGCTCAGTACCTGAGCCTTAAGGTTTATCTTCCAAAAATCCACAGCAAAGGGTAACATTAGCAGTGGGGGCAGAGGAGTGGAAAGATGACTTTACCGGGGTTGAAGCAGGCTGAAAGAGCATTCCCGCCAAGCGTATAGCAGAGGACAATCACAGAGGTAACTGTAAGACACATTAGCCAGCTACCTACTAGACCCAGAACATGGGCTGCCTGTTAGGGAGCAGTGCGGCTGGAAATCAGTCAGGATCAGAATGTGGAAAGCTACAGAATGTGTGCAAAGGCCTGGGATGGTGTTCCTGTTTACTGGTACACACATGGGGATTAGATAGGAAGATTAACAAGGCTTTAAAAAAAAATTACCTTTCACTTATATTAGCCTTATTTCTGTCAATTTTATTACCATTTTAATAAATGTAATGATTTTGCAGCTTTAATATTTGAAGTTTATTTTGGTTTCTGTGCAATGATACAAAGCTACATTGAAATGGCATTCAGAGGAGCTCAGTAAAACATTATGTACTGAAAAATACTTATCATTAGACCAAATAAGCTTTTAAAAAAATAAAAGTAATTATATAGTTAAGTTAAAGCTGAAAATATAAAACATTGCAAAAACAGTGGCACTGTACTAATCAGGTAAACAAAAAGGGAAACAACTCCAGTCATTTATTTAACATGAGAAAATTCTGAACTAAAGGAGTATCTATGAGTGTGAGGAAGCTGGCTTTTTGGCAGCTTGAAACTACACAGCTCAGATCTAACACCTTTACAGAGGAGTTTCTCAACAGGGACATTTAGGAAATTCACACGGTTACTTGTGGGACTAGCTGAGCTAAGATTCAGTCTTTCTCTGGATAAGCAGTTAAATGAAACCTGAAAAATCTCTTCCCAGGATTCTTCCTTTAGTAAGGCAGTGTCAAAAACAACCTTCCCAGCAAGAGTTTTCAGAAAACAGCTGGTAGAACTAAAGGGTCTGGTGTCTGGTGTCTAAAATACTTTCCTCCCTGTTCAAATGATTCAGAACATGTGCAAAGCGTGCTAGCTTTCATCACATACACATAACAGCATTATATATCAAGTTACCCTGTAAAAACAAGGAGCAGGCTTCCTTTTTTTGATTTAAATGACATGAAGTAGAGGAAAAAAATAAGAATCACCATCAGGGGAATTAAAGAGGTTTATAATTCTATCACCAAATGTTTCATTAAAAGCCATCACGGGAAAAGAAATGTCAGCATTTATATAGCTAGTTGTCCAGTCTTTCCGAGCTGTTACAGCCTTTCTACATGGACAGGCCTTCACTCCCCCCGAGTCTGGAAGCGGATTCTTTAATTCCTCTCAGTAATCTGTAGCAGGAAAACAAATCCGTCTATTGACATCCATGACTAAAGCATAGATTCCTCCTCATAGAAATCACCCTGCAACCAAAAGCTGGGGCAGGAAAGCAAGCATGTAGCTGTCTGGATAGGGGTGCCTCTCATGGCTCCATGTGCCTCCCCTCCCCTCACCAGCTTGAAAGACCTGCCTTAGCCAGTTCATCCTTCTCCACATCATCCCTAGAAAAACATGCTTCCAAGAGTTCATCTTCAAAAGGACAATTCCTGAGGAAACAAGTTTTCCACAGGGGTGAGAGAGTTCCTTCAGTGTAATTTCTAAAGTGAAACTTCAATTCAATCGTACTCTTAGCACGAGAAACAATACTTCTTGGATGCTCAAAAAATGGAACTATGAAGACTCCACAGAATACTTATTTTGCATCCACTTGGTGCCAACCCTCTTGGTTCCTGAAACCAACCTTTCTGTTCTCCTTACAAGCAAAATCCATCAAAAAGGGACAGCAACCAGTAGCCAGGAAGAGCTGTGTGAGACCTTACTTAAGTTACATTCATATGTCCTAAACAAAGAAAATGTGTCCTTTGCATGGAGACACTGAACTGAAATACCAGGGAACGTCATTATCCTGTAGGCAGATATGCAGACGGTGCCACAAGCACTCCTGCAAACAGCTTAGTTTTGGGGGGAAGAGACCAGATAGAGACATCAGATAATGTCTGCCCTTTTTTGTTGGGAGTTGCAAAATTTGTGACTGGCATTATTAGGAGTTCTTAGAGTAGAATGAAAAGAGCCAATCCTCTGTAGTGGGGGCAGTGAGGAAGGTGCGTGGGAGAACCTGAGCTGGGCCCTGAAGGAAGAGTTGGGGGAGACAAGCGGAAGAATAGAAGGGAGTGCACCCTAAGCAAAGAACAGCCAGGGGAAGCCAGGGAATGGAGGACACAGCAAGAACAAAAAGGCACAGAAGCCTACATGGGACTGCCCAGAGGAGCCTTTGGCCTGGAGAGTATGCAGATCTACACAGTCCTGAACACCAGAGTCATAAAAGCTTGCTTCTCTAAGCCATGAGAGGTAGACAGGGGGATCCATGGTTTTATGGAATGCTAGGAGAACCTGACAGAAGATTCCCTAGAGAGAGGAAAGCATTTTAAGGTTGGTGCACAGGCAGAGAGAATGATGCAAGAGCATTCATTCCTTCCTTATCTCCATAAATCTCAAGTCAAAGCCATGCTCTGTTTTAAGCAAGGTGCAAGATAATGTGACAACAGGCTGGTCCCTTCTGCAGACCGGCTTCCTCGACAGCACAGAATTCATCCTACTGCCATCACTTTCCACATTCTTTGTATTTCCCTGAGATCAGCTATTCGATTTCCAATTTTTCTCTGCAGAAACAACTCTCTCTAGGCTACTATGGGGTAGCACAACTAGAGCAGATTTAAGGAGAACTTCAAACCACAGCAGGATCCAAGACACTACCTCAGTTACCCCTGAATTTCTTAAATTTTAGTAATGTCTGATATGGGCTAGAAGGAGAAATTTTACGAATTACCCTTGGCATTTTGTATCAATCAGAGAACCATTAACTAGATTAAGGTAAAAGACAGTACAGTTAGTTTCTGATTACAGGTCTGTTTTGTCTAGTTTAGGCAACAAAGGCAAAGCAGAGTTTATGGGAAGCCTTTCATAAAAGCCCTTTGAAATAATGCAGATCAAAACCGAAACCCTCCTGTACATCTTCTTATGCAAAGCCTGAGCTCACCCTATTTTAAAAAATTTGTTACAATTGTGAGTATAGAAGAACAAAGCATTTCAAAAATCATAACTATATTTTTAAAAATCTATAACGGGAACCATGGCTTTACAGCCTTACTTCCAGAATCCCCAAGTTCAGTCAGTACAACCAAATGGAAGTTTTGTCTTAATATGAAAATATTGGAAAAACGTGAAGAACTTACTCTAGACATGTTGGACTTAACAGGCAATAAAGCACTTTTTAAAAGCTGTTTTGGTTTGCTGCTGGAGCCTCTCCAGAGAGTTATGTGTTAAAGTCGCCCTTTGCCTGTCATCATTCACCTCTTCATCTTTTGTAAAGGGCACAACCCCCCCAAGTAAGAGGCCTTGGTACAAGAGCATCTCATCCTGCAGAGAATTTTCCTAGGTCTACAAAGATAGTAGTGGGCACAATGCTATTTTCAAGGGATAACTACTAAATGACCAAGACCCAAGGGAACGCAGTCGGCAGCAGTAGCCTGCCTGGGGCTGAGCTCCCTTTGGTCACAGTTGGCTTCCCACATACTCCCTCTACTCACATTCAGAGGAGGTAAGGATGGAAGACACGAGCAGAGATAATGGGGACACAGGAGTACAAGGTCACAAAAGTGCAGGTGCAAAAATCAAAGCAATCCCCTTGCCTCTGCCAGCCCAGACTTGCCACCAAATCCTAGAGGAGGGGGTGTCTCTTAGGTCACAGTACTTTTTTCTTCATCTCTCCATTTAAAAACAAATCAGCAGGGAGGACAAAGTTCTCAAGAATGGAAAAATCAAATCTGAAACAAGAGCAACACAATTCATTGGTAACATTAATCTCTTTCCAGAAGGAATATACCTCACTATGATTTTAGGGGGAAAAAGATCTTATTGGGGAACCTGGGTGGCTCAGTCAAACATCTGCCTTTGGCTCAGGTCATGATCCCAGGGCCCTGGGACTAAGTCCAGCATCAGACTCCCTGCTCAGTGGGAAGCTTGCTTCTCCCTTTGTCCCCTTCCCCCTGCTCATGCTCTCTCAAATAAATAAAACCTTAGAAGTCAGTTTGAAATCAAACATATACCAGAAAGATGCACATTTGGTGGAAGAACTATGGGAACCCTGGCTTCTGCTTTGTGCCATTCTGTGTTGTTCTGAATTGTTTATATGTGCATTTTTTTAATTAGAAAAAAATGAAAGGGAAATAAATTCTTAAAGTCAATTATCTGGAACAGTAGTAGGCCAGGGCTAAATTGAAGCTGACCTACTAGGCTAGTTAAAAAAGATGTTCTGAGCTGAGTGGCTTATTCTGGTGCTGGTATGAGCCATACATGTAAACTGTGTTCCCTTTAGGAAGTCAGGCCACCAACCACTTTTTACCAATGTCCCGACTGTCCCTACACAAAAGGGGAAAGGGTGAGTGCTGGCAGCAAAAGGCAGTGGAAGTATCCTGCTCCCATTCAGACAGGCTGCCTCTGGGGAGAGTATTGCTCAGCTCCTGCATTGTGGGGTGGAAGGAAACCTGTTTTCTGACAGGCCTGGGATGGCCACACTCAGGAAACCTAGTCCACAGTGCTTAGTAGGGCTGATCTGGGGAATTGCAGGTCTTTTTGTTTCTGGACCCATTTGTACTCATGGAGTGTAGTCTAATGCTTTGCTACCTAATGCATGGTTCCCCAGCATTTGGCATCACCTAGAAACTCCTAGAAATGTAAAAACATAGCTTCCACCCAATAGGTAAGGATTCAGATTTTGCTTTTCCATCATAATTCCCAAGGTGGTTAAAATCTGCGAAGTGCTGATTCAGTGCCAAAAGCACAGGACAGGTGTCTACAGACTTGCCATCAAATGTTAATTTTGCCACAAACTTGCAGTATGAACTTTGGGGGGAAAAATCATGTTTCTGGGCCTGACTTTCCTCATCTGTTGAGGGAGGAGGCTGATGTAGAACATAAGAGGGAGGGAGCTGATGTAAAACATATCTAGCTCTCATGTTGCAGACATGTATATAATGGATGTCTCTGCTCTGTGGTCTGCAAAGGGATAGGCAATGGCGGCAGCATCCCAGAATCAGCTGCTGCCTCCATGTCAAACGCAAGTGCACTGCTGGGCCTATCTGAGGCTGCATCTGCCTCCCACACGCTTGGGGCTCCCTTCCTTACCTTCTGGTCCAAACGCTGGTAATCACTGGCCTTTGGGCGCCGAGTGACTTTAGATCTTTTTCCTTCTAGGACAAAAGCAATAATCTGGGGAAAGGAAAAAGAAATTAACAGGTGACTCTACAATGGCATATTTCAGTCTCTAAAATCAGAGGTCACCACCTGGTAGTACATTTGTTAATGACCCTGACAGTGAAAGAGCAGTACAACCACAAAGAGGCCTCTTTAAATTATAAGTTTTCAGTTACATCAGAATCTATTATACTGTCAAACAGGAAATGACAGATGAAGGAAGACTGTGCTGGGCTTTAGCTTGTGGGAGTCTGTATGATTTACTCAAAAGCACAAAGATCTGCCAACTGTGCCCCAGACAGCTCTAGGATAAGACATTCCTTTTTTCCCCACAAGCAATAATTATTTCTTATCTGCAAATGTACTTTTTCTCCTTGTTTCATTTTAACCTTACCATTTTCACATCTGAGGTTTCTGTGTGATAAGCATTTGGATGTAGCCTAAGAAACACACCATATTATTAAACGTCTTTCCTCATTCCTCACACCCACAGGCAAACTGACATCATGAACTGAACTCTCCAATTTCAACCAGGCTATAGAAACTACTGAGTTCTTAGGGCTCAATGAGAAATGCCGTCATTTCGTCATCAGAGTGGTTGCTAAACAACAGATATTACTCCACACCAAACCCTGCTATCACAGTAGAAGACGAGTGTAATCATGCAATTTATGGCCATTCTTCTAATCAGAAATTCAACTGACTGTAGAAGATAGTCCTGGGCTCTCTGCTGTGGCTGTCAAAGACTAGGTAACCACTCTTTCTGCGACTGCAGATGGAAGATAGAAGCTCGGGTAAGGAAATCAGAAACGATGCACCATCTTCAGAGTGGAAACAGGAAAGTAAGTACTCTACTTACAGACTGTCAGGTACTCAGGTTCTCTGAGGCAGTAAACGATCTAAGTTTACAATTTCGGGAGGAGAACCCAATTAAGGTCCTCACTTGGCACCTAGGACAGCAGCAGAGGGTACTCAAAGGAATCTGACATGAAAGAAGATGATCTATAAAATGAGAGTAAACGCCCTAGGAGAATCTGAGGAAAAACTGCAGTTTGTCTTAAAACCCCCAGTGCTCACAGGCTGATGAGTGATAGATATTTGCGCACGCACCAAGAATTCAGGATGGAGGAAATCCCATTCCTCTTCTTAAGGCAATTCTTGACTTACCTTCCGTTTGTTGTGATAGGCAATGTAGAGCACAGCAACAAGAATGGCTGCAGTCACCAGATAGGCAAAGAAGTGGCTGCTCTCTGCACTAGCACTTCCAAGATTGTCCTTAAAAAGGTCATCATTCTCCCTATTCATGGAATCTGAAAGTGTCCCCTCATGGTTCTCACTGGAGGCAAGGCCAGGCATTTCTTTCTCTCCTTCGGGTGGTGAATTTTCAGGTTCTGTCTCCCCTTCCTCAGCCTTCTTGGCCTCCACATCTGTAAGCTCTGAAGCCTTGCCATCTTTCTCCTGCTGTGGAGAAGTGGAGTCAGAGTCTAGTAATTCTCTCTCCCCAGATTCACTTCTAAAAGCATGCAGAGAGGTATCTTTGCCAGCTGGTATGTTTAGGTCAAGCTTGGTAGGCTCCTCCTTAGCAGAGGATGGGTTAGAGACCAGCTTATCAGGGCTGTCTCCTTTGGACTGTGGCTCAGGCTTCTCCTCTTTAGGGCCATCTCCTATGGACTGCGGCTCAGGCTTTTCAGTGTTAGGGTCCTCTCCTGTGGGCTGTGTCTGGGTTTTCTTCTTGTTAGGGTCCTCTCCGGTGGTCTGAGGCTCCGGCTTTTCCTTCTTAGGGTCCTCTCCTGAGGACTGCGTCTGGGGCTTCTCCCTGTTAGCACCGTCTCCCCTGGACTCCGTCTGGGGCTTCTTCTTGTTAGAGTCCTCTTCCGCGGTCTGAGGCTCAGGCTTTTCCTTCTTAGGGTCCTCTCCTGAGGACTGCGTCTGGGGCTTCTTGTCAGAGTCCTTTTCCGTGGTCTGAGTCTCGGGCTTGTCCTTCTTAGGATCCTCTCCCGTGGTCTGAGGCTCGGGCTTGTTCTTCTTAGGATCCTCTCCCGTGGTCTGAGGCTCGGGCTTTTCCTTCTTAGGATCCTCTCCCGTGGTCTGAGGCTCGGGCTTTTCCTTCTTAGGATCCTCTCCTGAGGACTGCGTCTGGGACTTCTTCTTGTCAGAGTCCTCTCCCGTGGTCTGAGGCTCGGGCTTTTCCTTCTTAGGATCCTCTCCTGAGGACTGCGTCTGGGACTTCTTGTCAGAGTCCTCTTCCGTGGTCTGAGGCTCGGGCTTTTCCTTCTTAGGGTCCTCTCCCGTGGTCTGAGGCTCGGGCTTGTCCTTCTTAGGATCCTCTCCCGTGGTCTGAGGCTCGGGCTTTTCCTTCTTAGGATCCTCTCCCGTGGTCTGAGGCTCGGGCTTTTCCTTCTTAGGATCCTCTCCCGTGGTCTGAGGCTCGGGCTTTTCCTTCTTAGGGTCCTCTCCCGTGGACTCCGTCTGGGGCTTCTCCTTGTCAGAGTCGTTTCCCGTGGACTGAGGCTTGGGCTTCTCCTTGTTACGGTCGTCTCCCGCGGCCTGCGGCTGGAGCTCCTCGTCAGGGCCCTTGCCCGTGGCCTGTGGCTTTAACTTGTCGGACTTTTCTACTGGTAAGGAAACTGAAATAAAGAAACCAGTTGGTTTCAGAGCCAGAAGAGACTGAGGCAACAACCAAACGGGCAGGCGGGTGATGACAAGCGGAGGGGTGGCTATGGCAGGGAAGACCCGCGGTGAGGGTGGTGGGTCTGGGGGGTGGCAGCTGGATTACTGGGGGCACGGGGGGGGGGGTCTCACCCGTCGCTGCGACGCTCAGCAGGACCAACGCAACCAGGAACCGCATCCTGCACAGGCTGTGCTTCCGCCCTCTACTGCTCTCGCGAGATCCGTCCGCGAACTCTTAGTATTCTTAGCTCCGCCCTTTCCTGCGTGCGTCTTTCCGCCGCAACCCCGGTGAGGGGAAGTGGAGAGGTAGGAGAGGGCCGGACCGGCTGGTGCTTCCGCTTTGGCTGTATTCGTCCGTGTAGAGGTCCTGCAGTCTTTCTTTTCCAGATTTTTTCACTGCCTAGCCGCCGCCGCAAACGTCACTCCCCTTTTCCTTTTTACCCCCCTTGTATTTCCGAGACAATCTTGGCAGAGCCAGAGCTCCCTGGCCGGCAGATGGCCCCACGGGACTGACGTCGTGGGGCCTGACGTCGCCGGGACCCGGCGCCTCGGCTCCATCCTCAGCTCACGTTTTTAACTTCTCCCTTTCTCTCGGTTCTTTGCTCGTAGCTCACAAAGGTTTTGCGCCCAGGTCTCTCCCATCTGGAAACAGAAACTCATCCCGTCACCTTTGTAGCGGGAGCCATCCCATTCCCACGGGGACTGCCCTCCGAGGTCCCCAAAGATCTTTTCTAAAAAGTAGGGCCTTTTTCTTGTCATGAAAGTTATTCATGTTCGCTGTAGAAGATTTAGTGAACGTATTTATAGAAATAGGAAAAATCTTTATCCCACTCTTACGGGATAATCACAAGGTTTTAGTGTATTTTCTGCCTTGCAAACGTTCTAAAATTTTTGATTTTGGTATACATTCTAGTGGTTCAGAAACCAAAATGAAATTAAAAAAAAAAAAAAAAAAAAAGGTATACATCAAAATTCTTGATCCCTACCATGCTACAGATTACCACTAAGTGTATTGTGTTTCTATGTAGTGTTTTATTTATTTTCTAGGCTTTTTTTTCCTTTTCCTTTTTTTTTTTTTTTTTTTTTTTAAAGATTTTACTTACTTATTTGAGAGAGAGGCACACACAAAGAGCACCAGCAGGGCGAAGGGAGAGGGACAAGCAGACTCTGGGCTGAGTAGCGAGCCCAACCTGGGGATGGATCCCAGGACTCTGGGATCATGACCCAAGCTGAAGGCAGACACTTAACCAACTGGGCCACCCAGGTGCCCGCCCCATCTAGTGTTTTGTTTTTAAACAAGTAAGAATACTTATTTCTCCCTCTGTCTTAATGGGTGTATTTTTTTGTTCTGTTTTTACATGCATATTCATTTTCCTCCAAATTGGTATCATTGGGTAAATAGTTTTGTATCCCACTGTTTGAAGTACTGTTAGTTTATACGTTAATTGCTGCTTGAGATCTTTTGTAATCATTGGCCAGCTTAGAGGCTTGGTAGATTGGTTTTAAAAATGATAGGTCCTCACTTCTCTGTATCGTTCCAATTTTAGTATATGTGCTGCTGAATCAAACATGATAGGTCCTCACTTAATGGAGCATGGAATCTAGTGGAGAACACAAATATTAACCAAATATTTATACAGTTGTACTATGTGTGAATGTATGTTTGTGTGTGAGTGCACATTCAAAGAAATGCCAAGAAAACAAGGTGCAGAAACTGTGAGCTCTATTGAGACAGGGACCTTCAAGTTGAGGACCAGAGAGTGTAGGTATTTCCCAGGTGAGGTTGAAGGGAAATGGTTTACGTGACCTTGGGCAATTCACCCGTGTTAAGTATTAATTTCATCATTATGTAATGGGAATAAAAGTATTGAGAATTAGATATTTCATATGAAGTATTTAACCTAGTATCTAGCATATAATTAAGACTCCCCAAAGTTATTATCATATGTTCATTATATAAAAATTTTTATATAAAGATAAGCCAAGGTAAGAAAATAAAAATATCTTGTAGTCCAGAGCTATTGTCATGATTATTTTGTTGATTTTCCCCTTTTTTATGGGTGTCTGTGCATATGATAGATTATTAACTGAAAATAAAGCAAGTTACAGAACCATACATACAATTCTTACCTTACAGGTCCTCTTTGTAGTTTTAGTGCTACAGCTAGTCATGTCACTTGTCTTCTGGTACACTATGGGCTTGTTTTTCATGGTTTCTTTACTCAACATCCTTTGAGGGCTTTCAATTGTCATAGAACTGAGTGTTTCTATGAGGAAAGTGAAATCAACAGAATAAAATACAGCACAGTGGTGAAGTAAGATAAGGAGTTAGATATTTCAGTAGAGTGTTGAGGGCAAAACGTGTTTGCAATGGGTTATGTAGTGAATGGAAGGTAAATAGTAACTACCCTTTTCTGGAAGTTTGCATGTGAAACAGAGGGTTTCAAGTTATATAAGAGGATTGAACTTTTTTGTTGACTGAGGGGAAGAGCTCATTAGACAAAGTGACCAAGATTACAAGGTACAGAGATGAACAAGGCCAGAGATGAAGGGTTGGGTCTAGGGAGCAGCAGAGCTATTGACTTTGGATTGAACCACAGGTTGACTTTGAGACCCGTGGAAAGGCAGTTAAAAATGATTAGAGGGTGAGTGGAAATTTAGGTGGGGATGTGGGGGATCAAAATGGAACATTTCAGCTGGCCTCAATTTTCTTGATATTCTAAGAGGCAGGGCAGTCTTCAAGAGTGGGAAGGTGGGGATTGAGTTGGGGATTTGAGAATGGTGATGTGTAGTTGTTGAGGGGCTTTGGAGAGGAGCTGACAAAGGCCAATCATAATAACCAATGAGTGGCATGGAAGGTCTGGCTGATGTTTGGCATCACAAATCAATTGTGGCACCTAGTTCATTGTGTGGTTCTTCTTTAGGCAGATCTTCTAACTGGAATAGGATTAGAGAAGGCAGATGCATCACCAACCCCAAACCCACACCCATTTTGGTTTAAGGGAGTGGTAGCAGGGATTTTTAGTAAATCTTAAATTTTCTTGTACCCCTGCAAGATAAAAACACTTAAACTAGGAAAAGAAGGGAGCTTTCTCAATCTGAAAGAGGGCATCATACAAAAATCTCACAACTAACATTATACTTAGTGGTAAAGGACTTGAAATTACCCTCTAAGACAAGGAACAGTGATGTCTACTCTTACGACTTCCACTCTGTACTAGATGTAGCCAGGACAATTTGGCAAGAAAATGAAATAGAAAGTATCCAGATCGGAAAGGAAGAAGTAAAACTATGTTTACAAATGGTGTGATCTTGCATATGAAAATCCTGAGGATTTTCTAAAAATTCATTAAAACAAGTTCAGCAGTGGGGCACGTGACTAGCTTAGCTGGCAGAGCATGCAGCTCTTGATCTCAGAGTCGTGAGTTCTGACACAAGACACAAGTTCAGCAAGGTTATAAGATGTGAGACCAATATACAAAAATCAATTGTATTTTTTTTTAAGGTTTCATTTATTTATTTGACAGAGAGAGATCACAGGCAGAGAGGCAGGCAGAGAGAGAGGAGGAAGCAGGCTCCCCAATGAGCAGAGAGCCCGATGTGGGGCTCGATCCCAGACCCTGGGATCATGACCTGAGCCAAAGACAGAGGCTTTTTAACCCACTGAGCCACCCAGGCGCCCCTCAATTTTATTTCTATACATTTTCAATACACAACCTAAAAATGGAAATTGTTTAAGAAACAAGTCCATTTGCTATCAAAAAGAACGAAAGAGGTAGTGGCACCTGGCTGGCTCAGTCAGTAGGGAATGAAGCTCTTGATCTCGGGGTTGTGAGTTCAAGCCCCATATTGGGCATAGAGTTTACATTAAAAAAAAGGCGGGGGGAGTAAAATGGTGTTTAAAAAAAAAAAAAAGTGCAGGGGCACCTGGGTGGCTCAGATGGTTGAGTGTCTGCCTTTGGCTCAGGTCATGATCCCAGGGGCTCTGCTCAATGGGGAGCCTACTTATCCCTCTCCCTCTGCCATTCCCTCTGCTTATGTTCTCTGGCTCTTTCTCTGTCAAATAAATAAAATAAGTAAGATCTTAAAAAAAAGAAAAAAAAGGAAGTCCAAAACTTATTCTCTGGAAACCATAAAACATTATTGATAGAAACTAAAGACCTACATAAATGGAAAGACATCCCATATTCATGGGTTGAAAAACTTAATTTTGTTAAGATGGCTATGCTCCCCAAATTGATCTACCAACACACTCCCTATTAAGATCTCAACTGACTTCTTTACAGAAATTGGCAAGCCAATTCTTAAGTTTATATGGAAATGTAAGAGACCTAGGATAGCCAAAACAGGCTTGGAAAAGAGCAAAGTTGGAGGACACACCCTTGTCAAGTTTTATTTTTTTTTAACTTTTTTTTTTTCTTTTCTTTTTTAAAATAAGCTCTATCCACCGTGTGGGTCTTGAACTCTCAACCCCGAGATTCAAGAGTCACCCATTCTGACTGAGCAGGCTGGATGCCCTCATACTTCCCAACTTTAAAATTTATGACAAGTTACAATAATTAGGACAGTGTGGTACTGGCTTAAAGACCTATAGATGAACTGAATCAAATTCGAAGTCCAGAAATAAGCCTCTACACTGATGGTCAGCTGATTTTAAACATGGGTCCTAAGACAGTTCACTGGGGGAAAGAATAGTCTTTTCAACAAATAGAATACTCTGGGACAGCTGTCTAATAAGCATACGAAGAAATGCTCAACTTCACTGGTATTAGGTAAATACAAATCAAAATCACACTGAGATCCCGCTTCATAACTACCAGCACAGCTATAATAAACAATGGACAAAACAGAAAAACATGTGTTGGTGAGGATGTGGGGAAACTGGACCCTCACACGTTGCTGGTTGAAATATAAAATGGTGCAGTCACTAAGCAAAACAGTTTGCTAATTCCTCAGAAAGTTAAAACACAGAATTATCATATGACCCAGCATTTCCACTCCCAGGTGTATATCCCAAAGAATTGAGCACAAGAACTCAAACATTATACTTACATGTGATACTCAAGGCAGTATTATTTACAATAGCCAAAAGGTAGAAACAACCCACGTATTCACCGGAAGATGAATGGATAAACAAAATGTGGTTTATAAACACAATGGATCATTTAGTTATAAAAGGTAATGAAATTCTGACACATGCTGCAATGTAGATGAACTCTGAAAGCATTATGCTAAGTGAAATAAGCCAGATTCCAGTTATATGAGGTACCCAGCATAGGCAAACTCATAAATAGAAAGTGATCAGAGCTTCCTAAGGTCTGTGGGGAAGGGGGTATGGGGTGTTAATGTTAAACAGGTAGTTTGTGTTTGGATGATGAAATCATTCTGGAAATTGACAGTGGTTATGGTTGCACGATATGAATGTACTTAATACCACTAGATTGCCCATTTAAAAAGTCAAAATGGTGAATTTTATATGATATATATTTTACCATAATAAAAAAAAGCTGTGTCTGAGTAGGGTAAAAAAATCTGACAAGTACTCATTAAAAGGCAAGGGAAGACAGAAGTATTATATCTTTTTTTTTTCCTTAAGATTTTATTTATTTATTTATATGCCATAAAGAGAGCGAGCATACAAGCAGGGGGAGTGGCAAGCAGAGGGAGAAGCCGGTTCCTGGCTAAACAAGGAGCTGGGTGTGGGACTGGATCCCGGGGCTCTGGGATCACAACCTGAGCCAAAAGCAGATGCTTAACCCACTGAGCCACACAGTGTTCCTTATCAAGTCTTTAAAAAAAAAAAAGGCATGAAATGCTAATCCATCCTAGAATACAGACAGCCCTGGAGAACAGTGCGCTAAGGCAGGCACAAAGGGCAGATGATTTGGATTCCACTTACACAGACTATTTGGAATAGGCAAATTCATGGAATGAGCAAGTGGATGAGCCCCACCGGGGGCAGGGGGAGTGAGGCTAAGGGGGCTGATGACCCAGTAGTCATATAGATTCTGCTCAGGGAGATGAAGTTTTGGAAGTTGTGGTTGTGTGATACATTGTGAATGGAATGAGAGCCACTGACGTGTACATTTACAAATAGTTAAAATGGCAAATTTATTTTACATATATTTTACCATCAAAAATAAAGGAGGGGTGCCTGGGTGGCTCAGTGGGTTGAGCATCTGACCCTTGGTTTTGGCTCAGGTCATGATCCCAGGGTTGTGAGATGGAGCTCTGCATGGGGCTCTGCCCTGGGTATGGGACCTGCTGAAGATTCTCTCTCCCTCTTACTCTGCACGACCCCAAAATAAAGATAAATGAAGTGCTGATACATGCTGTACCATGGATAAACCTTGAAAATAGTAGGCTGAAAGAAGTCAGCGAGAAAGGACCATACGTAAGGCATGTGGCTGGCTCAGTCAGTAAAGCATAGGACTACCAATCTCAGGGTAATGAGTTCAAGCCCCACGTTGCGCGGGGAGCCTACTAAAAGCAAAAAACCCACACACAGACACACATACACTCAAGTACCATATGTGTATCATCCCATTTATTATTTTTTAAGGTTTTATTTATTTATTTAGGTTTTATTTAAGTGATCTCTACACCCAGCATGGGGCTTGGACTCACCAGAGATGGGGAGTCACATGCTTTTCCCACTGAGCCAGCCAGGCAGCCTCTATATGATCCCATTTAAATGATGTGTCCAGGATAGGCAAATCCAGAGACAGATAATAGATTAGTGGTTGCCTGGGACTATGGGGGTAAAAGGAGAAAAAATGGGGGTGAATTTTAAAGGGTCTGGGGTTCAAGGTGATGAAAACAGTAAAATTGACTGTGATGATGGATACACAACTCCATCGAATTGTACACTTTCAACGGGTAAATTGCATGTATGGGAATCATAGCTCAATAAAGCTGTTATAAAAGGAATTTCAGTGCTAGGTATAATGCAAAACAACCAAAGGACGCTGTTTACATCATGGCAATCATAAAAAGACAAAGACAAAGATTGCTCTCTCTTTGGATCTCAGTCACTGATACTGACTGGTCTCGGGACATTTGAGGCTGGAAGTTGGGTTGGATTTTTCTGTCAGGCATGTTTTCGTATTCTCCCCTCCAAACCCCTGCAAAAAGCTACCACAGGACTTGCTATGAAGATGGCGGCTTGATTCAGCAAAAGGACTGAAACACTCAGAAAAGGTCTTGCAACTGCAATTTTATTTTCTTTTGTGAAAATAAACAACTGGAAGTTTAAATTGCTCCAAAAAACCCCATAAAAACAAAAAGAAATACACACAGAAGAAGCATGTGAGGTGATAGGGGGAGGGGGGAGGGCGTTTAGACCTTTGGCAGATTGTGCTAGCACTGACCCAGGGGACAAGAGCCAGGCCTTGGGGCCAGGTCCCATCTGCCACTCTGGGACTGTGAGGGGAGGTCTTGACTGGTGAGGGGGTGGCACAGAGACTTCTTCACCGAGGAAGTGGCAGGCACCTTGAATCCCTTTCAACGTGGGGAAGAACCATTTCAGAGGACATGTTTGCCCACCAAAAGCTGGAGGCTGTTGCGTTAGGGCCCACTGAGGGAAAGGGGACGCTGGTGGAGACAAAATCAGGCAAAGGTGGCTTCTCGCGTGATGACAGTCTTACACTGGGCAGAGGACGAAGATGAAGGCAGTTGAGCAAAGGAGAAAAACTTGGCGAGGTCAAAGGGAATGTCCAGGAAGGGGGTCTAGATGAAGAGGTAACAGGCCGGAAGTCCGGCCGAGGCCGACATGCGGACTGGGAAGGGGCGGAGGGCATGTGGGAGCGCCGAGAAGAGGGACAGGGCAGAAAGGGAAAGAGGTAGAGAGAAAGGGGTCTTCTGCCCAGGTCCATCCACCACTGCACATACAGGAAGAATAACACACTACTTTTCAGTTCTCTTTCTTTTAAAGATTTTTTTTTTATAGTTTTGTTTTGTTTTTTAAAAAAGCCTTAAGGTCAGCTACTGGTTACATCTACAAAACGTAAAGTGCTGCTGTTACCAGTCACTTTACAGAACAGTCCAGAGTGGTCAAATATTGACCAATAAAGTTTCCTTTTTTTATTTTCTCCTTTCTTCTGAATCATTACTACTCGACGAGTCACTTGACAGCCTGCATGGGTCAGGGGGCAGCTCAGTGGGCAGACTTGGTGACCAAGGAAAGAGGCTGGGCCTGGAGGACTGGAAGGGCCTGGTGGGCATGGAGTGCAGCCGGGAAGGACGGAGGAGAAGTCAGCAGAGCTGTGGGCAGGGACCCGAGGGGGAGGGGTCGGGAGAGGAGCGGGGGCTGGCTGCCCATCTGGCCAGAGGAGGTGGCTGTTGCCTTGGCTGACAGGAAGGCAGCCGAGTGTAAAGCCAGCTGGGCCCGGCTCTCCGGCTTGGTGGTGAGGGAGAGGGGCTGGGCTTGCTCCGAATGGGTCGCCGCAGGGGCAGCCGGGGACGCCAAGGCTGCGGAGGGGGTGGCGGGGGAGTCCAGCATGCTGCCGTGTGAGGAGGCGGGGCTGTCACAGGACTTCTCAGGGGGCAGGTACTGGACACATGGCTTCTTGCTTTTGGAGGCCAGAGCACCTACAGGGACAAACCACAAGGAAGACTGAGCAGCTAGTACCGCGGGTGAGGCCGAACACAAGATTGCCTACTGGGAGGTGGTGGGGGGGGTGACCCGAAATCCAGCTTTCAAGATGCGGAAACCATACTGAAGGACTCTAGAGCGTCCAGAAGGGGCAGTGCCAAAATGCCTATTCAGTATCTGATAGGAGGGGACATAACCTAGGCGATCCTATCATTCCCTTCCCTGCCTAAATCTCAGCACTTCTGGACGTAGATCTCCATTCGATTTGCTTTAAAAATTCAGGCTTATGTGCTAACAGAATGGCAGGGTGCCTGCTAAGCGGTGAGGTATCCGGCGGACTTTACATACTTCACTTATGTGTACTCCTGTGTAAGCAAATATACAAACGACATCGATGGCAAAGAGAGAGGGAGGGAGAGAGAAGAGATAAGCTTCTCTTCAGCTGGTCTCAGAAGTTCTGTGCTTGTCCAGAGTGAGCAGGAGAGAAGAGGTCACCATGCTAGGTGGGATTCTGGGGCGAAAAGACGTGGTACGTAATTTTGGCACAAAGTGGCCCCAAGACCAAGCAAAGTATTTCTTTGGGTGCTCAACCAACCATATCTTGGAAGAACACCTACTTCTACTGGGTTCATGAATAGAGGGTATGTCTATCTCTACTGTGCCCCTTCCTGAGGGAATTCCAAAGATAATTTCAGATACCATTCATTTTTGCCCGGTATATTGATCCCAGAACCCCTGAGTAAGACGCAACCCAAGTGAGTTGAAAGGCGCAGAGGTTCTGAAGTGGGAAAGTGCTGGCATCAAATTCTGTCTCTGCCATTTAACAAGCAGAGTGACTGGGTCATCTCTAAAAAGGGAGTAATAGTAACAACCCCCTGAGTATGCAAGAGCCGCCCCCCCCATGAGGCAGAGGCCCTGAGAATGGCAGCTGTGATGACACAGCACTGTCGCCGAACCCCACAGAGACCCCGGAACGAGGCGCAGCAGGTGCCACTGTGACGGTGGTTCGAAGAGCCTGTGCCTTCCAACAACTCACCCTCAGCCTCTTGGACTTGCTGCTGGGACTGTGTCTGTGACAGCTGCTTTTCTCTCTTCCTCTTCTTTTTCTTACCCTGAAAGTTAGGCCAAAGAAAGGGTAACCAAGGGGCAGAATAACCGACTCTTTAGGGGGATGCCCAGATAGTGGGGGAGTATGGACCCCCATACAGTATGGACATGGCCCATACTGCTCTTGACCCTCCCTGGGTGAGGGAGCTGGGGGCAGAGGGGAGCCGCTCAGGTCACACAGCCGACGCCTCCGAGGAGGCAGAATGAGCCACCCTGGAAGGTGCCCTCCTTTCCCCCACTCGGTCTTTCCCTCCAGCTCGGTGTCCTGGCCTTCTTGGAAGGCCTCATCCCTTCAGTGCCCTGGGGTATATGTTTCCATTTTCCTCCCTGGAACAGGGTGGCTCTTGATCTTTTCTGAGGAGACTCAGTCCCCACTGAAAATCTAAGACAGCTTGGAAGCCTCTCACCAGAAATAAAAAGCAAATGAGAACAGACATAGAAAATTCGGTCTAGTTTCAAAGAGTTATTAGAAATGCCAGCTGAGGTTCAGAGCCCTTGGCCAGCAACACCCCCACCACCAGAGCCCGAACACAGCTCGCACTGCGTCCTCAATTACGGAATCAAAGGCTGAGTCTGCTTCAAATGAGAGCGCTACAAATTTACATCGGTCCTTAGGACGCCAAAGCCATGTCCTTGTTGATCTCCTGAGAATGAAAATGCCTTCCTTGTTTCTAGAGACACATGGCCTCCCACTGGCCTTAAGAGGCCTCTATAAACAGTCTTCTTGTTGCCCGCGTGCAGTCACGGACACCTCTCTCCAGGGCCAAGGGGGCACTTACGTAGTTGTCCCGGGCTGACCAGGTCGGGTAGAGCTGGGAGTGAAGCTGCCGCTCCTTCCGGGCCAGTTCATAGTACTTGGCCTGTTCTTCCCGGGACAGGTTGTGCCACTGCGGAGAGAGGGTCAGAAGTGACAGGGAAGGAAGAGTGCAGGGGACGCGGTGCAGCCGCGGGCGAGAGCGGGCCTTACCTTTCTTCCCAGGATCTGGTTGATGGCCGCACTTTCCTTCAGGGTGCACTCAGCCACCACCTTGGCCCTCATCTCCTTCATATACAACATGAAGGCATTCAGAGGCTTTTTCACGTGGGGTTTCTTTTCTTCCTCCTTTTTCACCGTGACTGGTGATTTCCTGGGAAGTCACAGAGCTATCGGTCAGCACGTGTCAGGGCCCCCCAGCCCGCCATCCCTGCCTTTCACTGACGCTCAGGGCTGCCTGCCCTGGACGGTTGGTGGTGAGGGGGATGAGCACCCTCCACAAGGGGTCCCCAACCTCGGAATGACCTCACGCCCTATCTCTGAGGGGCCAGTTCCCTGAGGAAGGAGCAGGGGGTGGTGGTGAGGAGCGCTGGCTGCAGGTGATAGAGGAAAGGGGGCAGGGCACTTTGGGCAGAAGCAAGAGGGGGCTTTACTGCACCAGGGGCTGCTGACGTGGGCCCTCCCGCTGGCTTTGGAGCTCAGCGGACGAAGCTGGGGCCATGATGACAGTCTCAGCCCTGCCACTGGTAGCGGTGTGGGCCAGAGAAAATCCTCCCTTCGGGGCTCCCACTTCTCTGTATGTGAGGGAGGAGGAAGGATGCCAGAAGCGTTCTCAGGTTCTCCTTCAGCCTCTAAATCCTGTCAAGCTTTCCTGACTGGGAGCAAAGAAAGATGTGTCTCTGAGAGGATGGGAACACAGAGTCAAGGGAGCAACTGCCAAGAGAGAAGAGGATACAGCAGAGGGAACCGCTGGCTGCCCGCTAAACGCCACCAGGAGACAAGAGCAAAGGGTATTTGCTGCTCAGAGACTGGCCACCCCGGCAACCAGGCCGCCTGATACTCACGCGCTCACCGCCGGGCTGAGGCTGGGGGGCGCCGGCTCCTGCTTGACGATGGGGGAGACGATGGCGGGGTGGGGAATCCCTGAGGTGGGCAGACCGGGATGGGCCGGAGCCACCATGTGAGGAGAGAACCGACTGGAAACCAGGCTGTGTACCAGGTGGGAAACAAGGAACAACAGAGGGGCTCAGGGTGAATGTTTGTCACCCGGCAGAGGACATGGCGGCTGCCTGCCCTTACGGCGGAGCTGGGTAATAATACCTCAGCTGTGGCAGGCCTTCGAGCAACGGGAGCCCATTCATGGACCCCAACAGAACCAGGTTTGGCGAACACCCAATAAACCTCCCCTTCTCCCACAGATGCACAGGGTTTCCCCTATCTGATGCTGGAAGCAGGTAGCATGAAAAACACAAAAGAAGGGGTAGTGGGCCAGAGGCCAGGGTGCACGGGGGGAAGAAGGGCGTAGCCTGTGGGTTGCACTTCCTTGTCACAGAGGAGCCCCTGTCATGTAGATCTGGCCCCTGAGACAGAAGCCCTCTTTCCTGTTCCCATTTCAGGAATAATGAATCTTCTCCCAGTCTCTGGCATCAGTGCCACAAAGCCTAGTGTTGGGGGGGGGATGTGGCGGGAGGCTAAGGGCTTTGAAATTCTTCCCTCAGAGAGGTGGGGAAAGAGTGAGCCAGTCTGTGGTCTCCATTCTGACCACGGGGCATGAGGAAGAGCCTTAGCAAAGAGGGGTGGGGAGGAAAGGTGAGCCCGTGCCTCCCAGTTAAGGGCCAAGAACAAGTTTTAATGGTCAGAAATGGCAAGGACACTCATAGAGGACCATTCCCTGCAAGGCCAGTCCACACTGCCAGCCCCAGTCCCAGGACTCACCTGGACATTGAGGCGTTCATGGCGAGGGCAGGGTAGGGGTGCCGGAAACCACCAGGAGGCAGGGAGTACATGGGCTGTCCTTGCCTGTCAGGGCCAGGAGCGAGGAAATCTGGTCAGCATATTGGCTACAGTGGGACTGTTGCGGACAGGGGAGGCCGGGGGCTGGGACGGTAGGATGATAAAGGGCAAGAAGGAGGAAGTAAGAGTAAGAGCCATGAGCTTTGGGGAGAGGACCCCAATGTGAGGGGTGGGGGTGCTGCATACAGACCCGCCCCCTCCCCGCAGGGCACACCGCAGGTATAGGAGGCAAAGCACAGCACAAAGAAAGACGGAGGGTAAGGGAGGCGGTGAGTTTCCTTACTGCGGGACGAGCCAGCCGAGGGGATGGGGGATTTGTCCAACAGCTCCGGGAGACAGTGGGTAATATGGAGACAGCTCAGATGGGTGAGGGGGCCGGGGGATTCCTGCTTCAAAGAGACACATGTCAGTCTGTTCCCTGGCCCTACCACAGCACCCAGAAGTAACACCAAACCGGAAGTCCCTTGCCCCACGTCCCCAGGCATGCTGGAGCTTGGAAGGCCTTTCTTTCAGTATCTTGGCCCTGTCACCTCCCAGCTCTGCTGGGGTCAAGGACATATCCAGGGAAGGCAGGACTAACACAGCTTCTCTCTGCTACGTGGATCCCACCTCTGTCATCAGGCATAATTTCCAGGTGTTCACATAGGAGTCATCCAAGAAAGGGACTGAGAGACCCCAGATATCCCCCAGAGCCATCTGCCAACTAGTCTTCCTCTAGAAAACCTGCCCCATTCATAGAGAAGTAAACTTTGGATGACTTCTCCACATTTGTCCTCATTATCTGTAACGTACAGTAACTGTGATTTCTCTAAAGAGGGGCTCCAAAAATGCTTTGAGCCATGACCACTCTGGGGATTTGATGAGGCTATGGCTCCCTGGGCTGGACAGTTCTGGTGAACAAGTTCAAAAAATAAATAAGTTAAAGCCGGCTCAACCTCAGCACTTTTTGCTATACTCAGAAGTCAGGCTAGAATGGTTACGTTTGAAAATGTTCAGTATTAAGGCAAAGGTCTTGGTTAAGGGAGGCACAGCCCACAGCTGGGCTAGACTTCAAGGTCAACACAGAAGATTTACCCCCACTTCCAACTCATGGCACCCCCTAAGTATTAACAGATTCTCACTGTGGAGCCAGGCCTGTGCATGGCCTCGTGGGATTCCCTTTTATCCTCACAATGCCTCTATGGTATGAAAGGGACACAGGAAACAGATGAAAAATCTGAAAAGGCTAACATTAGGCGGCAAGGTTATGGGCTCCTGGGAGTTAGACATGTGACCTGAACCCAGGGTTGCCTGATTCCAGGGCCGTGAAGACAAGCCTGCCCCACTGGAGCCCTGCATGGGGGCCAGCCTGTGCACTGGGTGACTCACCTGTCTTTGGGTCGATCTCTGGGGAGAGGTGCGTGGGAGGGGAGCCGGGGGAGAAGTGGTCGTTGCTGTAGGTGATGAGGGGCGTCAATGGGTGCATGTGATGTGGGGGCTGAACAACAGGAACTTTATTAGACTGAAAGACAGAGAGAAAAAGACTAGGCACAGTTGCCAGGGAGACAGAGAGCACAATCTGCTATTATTTACTGTGTTCAATACATGCCAGGTATTTTCCACGCAACAGACCATCTAGCCTACGGACAGCCCCGGAGAGAAAAGAGCAGTCTACACAGCACCAAAAGTACCAACAGAATTAGAGGAGGGTGACACCCACCCCCCAACATCCCCTCTTCAAAATAACAAACACTTCGTGTGTGCTGTATGGTGCTAAATGCCCCAGGCCACTGAGTTATCAACTGTGCTCTCTGTAATCTGTGTGGTTTAAAAGGTCCAACACACCCTTTCCAAACAGATTTCACAGAAATAGTAGCTCACAAGTTCAGGTCTGAGACTGGGAACAGACCAGTGGGGAACTGGTCCTGATCAGACCTCATGGAACCAGCTGTCATGTTCAGCTTTACAGACACAATCCAAGAGCACTTAGAACAGGTCTCTCTGTAGTTCTTCAAACACCACTAACCTAATTACCACACTTCCTTTAAACACCAGCAAATGTAAGAAGAACCATTATTTATAGAACTGCTAAGAAGGAAAAAAACACTGGCATGCCACGGACACATCATGATTTCAGATATTAAAGTGGGAAAAACCTGTGTGTCCTAGCACTGGTGAACCGGATTGTTTTAATATCATCTGACTTAACAATAAGGAGTTCTTTTTCGTAAGATTTTATTTACTTATCAGACACAGACACAGCAAGAGAGGGAACACAAGCAAGGGGAGTGGGAGATGGAGAGGTAGGCTCCCCATTGAGCAGGGAGCCTGATGCAGGGCTTGACCCCAGGACCCTGCGACCATGACCCGACCCAAAGGCAGACACTTAACGACAGCCACTCAGGCGCCCCAACAATGAGTTTTATTATAAAAAGAACTACAATGTTTTAAAAAAGATTTTATCTATATAAGAGGAAGGGAGAATTAATGCACAGGCAGGGGAATGGGCAGAGGGAGAGGGAGAAGTTGACTCCTGGTTGAGCAGGGAGCCCAGCAAGGGACTCGATTCCAGGACCCTGAGAACATGACCTGAGCCGAAGGCAGCCATTTAACTGACTAAGCCACCCAGGTGCCCCCACAGAGCTACAGTTTGCTGAACACCCCACTACAAGCATAGCGCTAGGCAATACATCTCATTATAACAGAGAAGAAGTCATGATTAACCCCATTTGAGGGATGAGAAACTGAGCTCAGAAAGATTAAGTGGCTTAGCCCACTTATTACAGCTAATTAATGGTGAACTGGATTTGTATAGCCCTTTCCAGGTCTAACAAACCAGAGTGTTTTCTCTGGTACTATCTATGTGTGCCCAAGAGCCCAATCAAAATATATCTGACAGAAAGAGCTGACATACAATTTTTTTTCTTTGCATAATAAGGTAAATGAGTTACAAGTGGAGAAGAGATTTTCTCTAAAGATATCTGCAAGATGGATAATGACTTGGAGGCAGTCCAAAGGCTAGAATTCTAAACTGCTGTCTTTCCATTTGAATTTTTCGTTTCATAGATTCTTGGAGCCCTTTTTTATTTGTCACAGCGCCCATTTGGTACTCATAATGCGAAATCCAATCTGTACATCTACGCACCCATGCTGATGGTATTCTTGCTCTATTTCCAGTAGGCTAAGCACAGACAAGAGGCAGGGTACTGGACAAGGTCTGCAACCAGGAGTCTAGCTCCCAGACCTGAGGATGGGAGGCAGAGATTTCAGACTGTTCATAACCATAACCACTAGGTGGCGCCAGCACATGACCAGAGGCTGCGGGAATGGCTTGGAAGAACTTCCTCTCACCGCCCAACGACAGTGGGCTCCTTTGACATGGTCTACAAACTCTTCAATTATTTTCTTCTTATTTTTTCACCTCTTTTCTTTTATTTATTTATTTATTTATTTATTTATTTTTTAAAGATTTTATTTATTTATTTGACAGAGAGAAATCACAAGTACACTGAGAGGCAGGCAGAGAGAGAGAGAGAGAGAGAAGGAAGCAGGCTCCCTGCTGAGCAGAGAGCCCGATGTGGGACTCGATCCCAGGACCCTGAGATCATGACCTGAGCCGAAGGCAGCGGCTTAACCCACTGAGCCACCCAGGCGCCCCTTTCACCTCTTTTCTTACTGGCTTTTGAAGGTATCTCCACGTACATGAACAAAGAGCACAAGTAAGAGTATAAAAAGAGTATAAAGAGTATAAAAAATCAGATTTCTTGGAACCTAATGTATCTAAAATGATGCATTTTGGTTTCCTGAAAACAGCTTTGTCTAAAGGATGATTTTTAGTATCAGAAAAGCAACAGAATTATTACTAAAGTGATAATAAATGATAAAAGAATTACACAGAATGATCACAATTTTTTTTAAAGATTTTACATATTTGGGGGAGAGAGTGAGTGAGTTGGGAGAGGAGCAGAGGGAGAGGGAAAGGGAGGAGCAGAGGAAGAGGGAGAAGCAGGCTCTGAGGAGTGCAGAAGCCCAACGTGGGGCTCAATCTCACGACCCTGAGATCATGACCTCAGTTGAAATCAAGAGTCAGATCCTTAACCAACGGAGGCACCCAGAAGCCCCTAGAATGATTACAGTTTTTAAAAAATACATAAAACTCTATGTTTAAAAAAAAAAGACTAGAAGCACATCAAAATGTAAACAGTAGGTATGTTTTACAATAGGTATGTTTGAGGGGTGGAACTAGGGGTGACTTTGTTTTTCTTGTTTCTATTTCTGTATTTTACAGCTTTATTTATTTATATTTAAAAGTACACTTCTGATGGATAAAAAGAAAGAAATACAAACTATTATAAAGCATTTAGAAAACACAATCAGGGGCACTTTGGTGGCTCAGTTGGTTAAGTGACCGACTCTTGGTTTTAGCTCAGGTCATGATCTCCTGGTGGTGGGACTGAGCTGCGCGTCAGGCTCTATGCTCTGTGTGAGTCTACTTGAGATTCTTTCCCCCTCCCTCTTTCTCTCTCTGCTCTTGCCCTTGCTTGTGCTCTCTCTAAAATAAATAAATGAAATCTTAAAAAAGAGAGAGAAAAGAAAACACAATCACAGTAGCCTAACCCAGCCCCTACTCTCATTTTGGTATATCTCCATTCATTTCTACTTCTTGTAGATAATGGTTTTTTACTTATATCAAGTAACATCATCTACAGCCATCTTTTATTAACATTTTTCAGTTTTTTAAATTAAAAAACTTAAAAAAATCTTATTTATTTATTTGACAGAGAGAAAGAGAGAGCACTCACACAAGCATGGGGAGTGGGAGAGGGAGAAGCAGGCTCCCCACTGAGCAGGGAGCCAGACACGGGGCTCGATCCCAGGACCCTGGGATCACGACCTGAGCTGAGCCACCCAGGTGCCCCTCAGCTTTTTTTTTTTTTTTAAGATTTTTTATCTTTTATGTACTTGAGAGAGAGCAAGAGAGAGAGAGAGAGAGAGCGCGCGTGCACACAGAAGGAGAGGGAGAAGCAGACACCCTACTGAGCAGAGCCTGATATGGGGCTCGATCCCAGGACCCTGAGATCATGACCTGATCCAAAGGCAGATGCTTAACCTGACTGAGCCACCCAGGTGCCCCCATTTTTCAGCTTTAATGAGGTATAACTGACAAAATAAAATTGTAATATATTTTAAGTGTACAATGTGATTCTTTAATATATGTATCTATAGCCCCCTAAAAATACTTCATAATATTATGAGATCCTGACTGCCCACGTGCGGTTGAGTCCGGCCTCATCAGAAGCTGGCACACAGCACCAAATAGGTAGCAAAGTACAAGGAGGGAAATGTGAGTTCTATGAAAATGCGTATGTGTCCTCACGTATATGCTCTGTGAGTTATTCTTGGTTCCCATTAGGTGGCATCATTGTCTAGAAAATGGACTGGGAGGTGGTGGGTTCACAGAAAGAAGAGGAGGGTAAACTCTTCCTAGGTCAGTCTGGGAAGAGGCAGCCTCTGGGATGGATAATTAAGAACTGCTTTCTTTGGAGCTGACCCAGGGTAGGCCCTCCTTGGTGGCTACCATTCCAGTAAAAGTTTCTGCTTTTTCCTCTCCTCAGCTGCCCTCAGAAGCAGGATGTCTACAGCACACGCAGGCCAAGGGTAGGAAGGCTGGGAACCATTCTAACCCTCTCAGTGGAAAACCCCAGAACAACGTGCACGGGTGCTGCATGGGGTTCGCTCAGCACCACAGCCGAGTCCAGATCTATCTGGAGAGCATTTCAGAGCCATCTCGGGCCTGAATCCTTCTGCAGTCAATGTAGACCCAACCTTTTTCCCGTTCAAGTGCTTCTCAAATGTTTTAGTCTGTTACTAAAGTTAGTCCAGGTGAAAATTTTTCTTTAAATTCCTTGTCCTCGAGGAAGCAATGCCTCATCTTCTACCATCCAGGACTTAAATTCAAGGTCAAAGTAAAGCTAGCACCATACAATTCCAACACGGACGGAGAAGTCAACTCTCCACAAGGCCCCTCTCCTCCAGCTGCTCCTCTAAGGAACTTTTTGGAAGCCTCCACAGAGCCTCCTGGCTCCTACTGGTCACGCACTATTCTCTTTTCTTCCCAACCCTGATTTCAGAGAGCAGAAGGATAAGGTTTTGTAGATGAGGTAAAGATGAGCCTTCAGCTTGCGGGACCACTGACAAAGCAGCCACAGACGCGCCAACAGACTGCCCAGGGAAGACACTGAGCGCTCCTCTGGGCTGCTGACTGTATCTGATTTTATACATTTAAGAAATCTGTTCTTTTGGGATGCCTGGGTGGCTCAGTTGGTTAAGCAGCTGCCTTCGGCTCAGGTCATGATCCCAGCGTCCTGGGATCGAGTCCCACATCGGGCTCCTTGCTCCGCAGGGAGCCTGCTTCTCCCTCTGACTCTTCCTTCCACTGTCTGCCTGTGCTCGCTCTCACTCACTCTCTCTCTCTGACAAATAAATAAATAAAATCTTAAAAAAAAAAAAAAAAAAGAAATCTGTTCTTTCTACATCCATTTGTCTGTTTACTGCTGGAGGCGATCTTCTCTGTGGGAGCAGGAAGGGGATCTGTTTCCCCCAAGACAGGGCTATCTGCTGAGAATACTCAACAGCCCGAGAAGGAGGATTTCCAAGGACTGGCTGGCCCCAGCTGCAATGTTCAGTGTGACTCTGATTCTGTCTGTGACAGATGGTGACTTAGGCTGGGGTGGGGGGGAGGGGGTCTCCAAACGTTCTTGGTCATAGAACCTAATCGATAAAAAGTATCGGTTCTGCCCTGTTTGGTTGGCTGGCTGTTAGGTGGTCTGTGCTTTTTAAGCAGTAGTATTTTCAATCTAAGGATATGGCAGGAATCTTTGAAGCTACTTGTATATTTCCTTACAGGATATTTTAGTTAAAAGTCAGTCATGTGTAAATCCAAGTAGCTGAGTTCAGATGACCGGCCCTATGCTGAACACCAACAAGAGGGGAAGTGCCTGCCACAGATACCCTCATGTTCCATACCTCAAAGATGAACTTTTTCCTGGTGACTTTAGATTAAGACACAAGGGACAGTGTTTTCACCCCCAACCCTTGCCCTCAATGGAACATCGTGTGTCTGCACAGCTTTTCAGAGATAACCAATTGGACTCACTGCTCAAGCTTGGGCAGAAAACAACTTTCTTTGCATGTGCCCCAACACAGGTGCTAAGAGATCTTCTTCACGTTACTTCCACGATTCTTTCCTATCCCTATACCTCAGTATATCACGTAAATAAGTATTTACTCTACCAAATGAGGGCTCATCAAGTGTGGGAAGAGAAATACCTTGTTCTCTGAGATCTTCTCTTTGTTTCCCTCATTGGCCACAGTCTCTGGACTCCTATTTTCTGGACACCTGTCTCTAAAGTACTCCCATGTCTTCCTTAAAATTAGTAAAATATTACAGAGGGAGATGGCTGGTTGGTAGTGCAGAAAATAAGATTGAAAGATTTACATATAATAGAACCAGGGCCCTATAGGAACCTAATTTAAGTTGGTGGGACCTCACTTCTCTCTCTGTATGGACACACAACACACACACACACACACACACCCCTCTCTAATAAATACTACTTGAAAGGCAACACATACGCTCTTTGCCACTCTATCCCATTAAGGAAAGGAAGTCTGAATGTAGGTTTCCTCTACAGAATTTTCCTCTGCTGAGAGAAATGGAAATCCATGCTTTTATTTATCAGATAAATGTTTGTGGAGACTGTCTACACAGCAGGCACTGAGTTGGGCGGCCCAAGGGCTGGAGGCCTTTCGGGCAGAGACAGAAAGAATCTGGGTCTCTGATAACACGAAATGAATTGCTGACTGGCCCTACAGGAAACACCAATCCCAACAGTAATGGTGACCCAATAAATTCCTTGCTTGTTTCCCTGTGGCTCCCTCCTGGGAGCAAGTATTTCTGTTGTAGCTGTGCTATGCCAGGTACAGCTCCAGGCCTTGTGAATGCACCAGACCCAACTATGTAGACACAAATTCCTACTCTCATGGTACCCATGTTCTAACTGGAGAGATAAACAATAAGCACAACTAAAAATAAAACACAGATATTGAGAAATGCTAAGGAGAAACACTAAGTCAGGGCCAAGGGCAGTGGGGGTTATGACCCGGGTTGAACAGGGAAAGTCTTGAGGAGAACAGGACTTCTGAATAAACACCTGAGGGAAGGGGGGTGGGGCGGGACCTTCAGACAGGTGAGGGAGGAGCAATTTGGCAGAAGGAACACCGGAGTGGGGCTGATAGACAGGCAGTGTGCTTGGCATGTCTGAGGAGCCCCAAGGAGGCCAGAAAGGTCTCTATTACCGTATTAAATGCTTTCTGAGCTCTTCATCAGTGGGAAGCCACAGAAGACGTAAAGACAAAGCCAGGCAACCAGTGAGAGAGAAATGTTTAAGGAACTGGAACGTGTTTCAGGTCCTTCTAAGCAGTGCCAAATTTTCGAGGTCCTTGCAAACAGGGCTGCGTATAAAATTCTTGGGATAAATGTTTCCTTTTCTTCCCGCATAAATGCTTGTAGGAAAAAAACAAAACAAAACGCTTAAACCTTCGCAATTCAAATCTTCTTCGGGATGGGCATAGGTGAACGCCAATTTTCATTTCTTTTCTAGAATTTGGGTGAGCTCTTCCAAACTATGAATTCAAGTGTTTGTTTTTAAAGCCGAGTTTCACTTCTTTTATTTATTGCCTTTTGTTGTCTCCATCGGCTTGGTCTCTTTGGCAGGAACACTTATTTGTGGACTGGTGTTTTGGTTTCCGTCCTCTATCCGTTGTCATCTTTTCCATGAGGGTCATTAATCCATGGATTGGGCTTGCCACCATGTCCATTCTGCTCTACAGCAAGATTCATGAGCGGGAAGAGAGGAGGAAGAATTCCCCAAAGCTGGATTCTCAGTAGCAGAAACTAACAAGGGGATGGAGGCAGGTCCCCATCAAGGTTTGATGAAAACCAGGACACCTATATGGCTTCAAAGCCTCTCCCCACAGACAGCGCTCATTAGGTACAATCAAGGAGCAATGTAATGGTGGAAACACACGGCGGACGCCACCTTAACTGAATGAATGAAGCTGACATCCTCGCAATGGGGACAAAAGGACACCGTGGACCTGCCTCCCAGTGTGAGGCTCTCGGAAGGACATGGCCTCAGTGCAGAAGTGTTCTTGCCAAAAACACATGACCGGAGTCCAGCCACAAGGAAACAGACAAACGCAAGCAGAGGAACAGTCTATAAAACAGCTGCTCTGTGCGTCTCAAAAAATGTCAAGGTCGGGAAAGACAATGGCTGAGAAACTCTGCTACAGCAAAGGAGACAAGGGACATGGCAAGTAAATGTCACGTGTGATCCTGGCTTGAGCTCTGGCCAGGGAGAAGCACATGGCCATAAGGACACTCTTAGGGACATTTGCCAAAATTCTGAATATATATTAGAGAGGAATATGAAATGTTCATTTCTTGATTTTGATAACTGTACTGTGCTCATTGTTAGGAAATTTCATTGTTAGGAAATATAGCCAAAGTACTCAGGGGTAAAGGGGTATAATGTCTCCAACTGACTCTCAAATTGTTTTTAAAAATCCCATACATATATGTAACATGTGTTTATACACAAATATATATATGGAGGTGGAGGGAAGCATAGGGCAAAATTTCCAAATCTGGATAAAGAGCACATGGGAGGTTCCTTGTATTATTCTTGTAATTCTTCTGCAAGTTGAAAAATTATGTCAAAATAAAAAGTTAACACTGGGCAGTAAGAACCGAAATCAGTACCGGAGGCAGACAGGGCAGCGGCGGGCTGCAGGAGGAGTTTTGAAGTGCTTGGGCCCACAGCAGGTGTGCTGTGGAGAAGATGGAGAGATGAGGCACTATTTTAAAAGGGAAGCCTCAATAAATGTTTGAAATTGAGAGGCGGCACGCTCAGCAAAGCCGAGAAGCTGAGCAGCAAGGGGGCCCTCCGGGAGGATGGCTTCCGGCCACCGGCCAGCCAGTCGGACCTCGGACATGAGGCTTGGCAAGTTGCTCCCGAGAGTGGCCCAATGTTCAACAGCAAAACAGGGTGTTTACTCTTTAAAGGAAGCGTTCTGCTCACCTCCTAGAGAGCACCTTACAGGAGCAGGTATCACAAAGTGTGTGCGGGCTGTGGGATTAGAGGTCTTTTTCTGCACACTTTGGCGTCTTCCTAAGTGTTCTCCATAGCACAAGCCCTACCTTCATGGTTTCAAAAAAGGCTTAGTTTAAAAAAAAAAAAGCCCTATAGGAGGAGAGGGACTGAAGCAAGAGGGAGAGAGGGGCTTACAAGGGCTAACACCTTTCCCCTGAGGGGTCATTCTTCCCTTGATTCACAGAGGTTCCCCAGGCACCTTCTCTGTGTTAGGCGTTCTAATGGAGCAGGGTAAACGAACGTGAGCAGAGCAGACGGGATTCCTGTCTTCAAGTTGGTTATGTTCTAGAAGCACATAGACTGGTTTCGTGTACAGGGTACAGTGTTCCAGGGAGAGAGGAGGGAAAGGCGGGGGCCAGGCACACAGGGGCCCAGTGAGGGATCTGATATCAGTCTAGATGTAAGGAGATTACAGTGAACAGATATTACAAGTAGTTACATATAAAATATCAGAGCCATTCCGTTTTTTAGAGCTTTTTTTTAAAGCATAAAATCCAAGTCGTAAGAACACTTAACTCCATCCCTACCTGGCCCAGTTACGGCTTGTTTATACACACTTCCTTGACAGGTAGCTCTGTCATGACTCACTCCATCTCTGCCTAGTAGGCAGGCTGTTTCCTTTGCTTGCCCTTCTCCCAGGGCAAACCTCATCTTAAAATATTTTGCTTGTGCTTCTAAATGAAACCTCCTAATTGAGTGTTTTCAGTTTTCTAATAAAAACGCCAGTGTCCAGACCTCTGAACACCTCCAAGCCCAGCTCCCAGCTCCAGCCTCGAGAAGCGAGCACCTAGTGAACTGGAATCGAGCACCTAGTGAACTGGAATCGTCTCGAGCTCCTTCTCCCCATTTGCCTCTGATTTACAATTTGTGCAATGATTCTCCATTCTGTCTGCCCCTTAGAATCTCCTGGGGACCTTAAAAAAAAAACAAAGATACCAACTGTACCCCAGACCTAGTAAATCGTATCCTTGGCAGAGCAGATGAGAGTCTACGGACTCCTCATCTATTACCTTTGCGATCTGTCCACTTGAACTGACCCCTAAGGCAGGCCCTCACCACCTCTCAGTCAGCGAATTAAACAGTATTTTAATCGCTCTCATCTTCAAAAGAGTAGCAGTGGTGACAGGCAACAGCAGGGAGCTCATGGTCACGGAGGGCTCACCCCGTGGAAGGCGCAATTCTAAAATCCTCACAATGCATTGGCTCATTTGCACACCACACTTGAGGTCAAGACCGCTTCTGGTTCCCATTTTACAGACAAGGAAACCAAAGCAATGTAAAAAGCAATAACTTGGCTAGAGCTGCACCAACAGGAAAAGGCAGGGCTGGGATTCAAACCCATGGAGTTAACATCCTCCAACACAGAGGCGGTGCTCCCCAGGTGTGTCGGGCTTTGCTCCTACACACACGTGTATCTCAGAATCGGAATGAGATGCTCTGGCGGGAAAACTGAGAATGAAGGTCTTCTCCCAATCTGTAGCATTGGAAGTTAACGTTAAGGTCTCCCCCCATAAATGTTTCTTAAAGCTTTCAAGGCCTGTTTCTGCTTTTTTCTTTTCTTTTTAAGATTTTATTTATTGAGGGGCACCCGGGTGGTTCATGAAGTGTCTGCCTTTGGCTCAGGTCATGATCCCAGAGCCCCGCATCAGGCTCTCTGCTCAGCGGGGAGCCTGCTTCCCCCTCTCCCTCTCCTCCTGCTTGTGTTCCCTCTCTTGCTGTGTCTCTCTCAAATAAATAAATAAAACTTTAAAAAAAAAGGATTTTATTTATTGAGAGAGAGATAGAGAGCATGCGCATAAGCAGGGGGAGGAGCAGAGGGAGAGGGAGAGGCAGACTCCCTGCTGAGCAGGGAGGCGGATTGGGTCACTACCTGAGCCATCCAAACACCCCTCTGTTTTGTTTTGTTTTTAAGATTTTAAAGACTCTCTTGGGGCTCGAATTTACAACCCCAAGATCAGGAGTCACATACTCCACTGACTAAGCCAGCTGGGCGCCCCTCTGTTTTTCTATTTTAGAATACACAGTGTGATAATATACACCTTACTAGAAAATGAGCCATTTTGTTACCTACACTGTAGTGTGTCAACTGTTCACGCTTCTCCACTCTGACAAAGTGAGGAGCCCCTGCTGCACCCCACACTGAATTAGTGTCCGTAGAGCACGTATCTGCAATGGACAAATCCGTCCATCCATGGTTGTATATATTGTATAATCCATCCATATGTCCATGGATATATTTGCTTGGCTGCTGGAGCTACAGGCATGGACCCCTGTTGAGAGTTTAGGGATTTCGTGTATCTTTATGTCACTCACACGGGAGACCGTAAGTGAGAACAAGGTACCTTAATTTATTTAAGGAAAAGAGTCTAGAAAGAGAATGGAGGCTTAGAGAGGGCAAAGAACTTTTAGAGTCTCTGGGTCCAGTCTCCTGGAGAGGGGAGAGGAGGAGTCCAGGAAGCAGAGGGCTGTAAACACTGACCGATGCCAGTGGCCGAGCTGAGCCAGGCTTCAGGGGACCAGCAGAACGAAGGGGGCGGTGATGGAGGTGGGGGTCTGGCTCTTGCGGGAGAAGCTGGGAGTGAACACCGCCAGTGAAGTATAAAAATGCTCGCAACAGGAAGAGGGCGGGACACAGGGTTTTTATTTTCTTTTTCAGAGATGGAGGGCTTTGGGCAACAGAAAGGGTGGGAAGCTCAATGGGTACCCGTGCTAATATGAAAGGGAACTCACTTCCTTGAAAAGTAGATGGAGATTTTAGACAATATGCACAGAGACAGTATGGGGGTGGAGGAAAGGAGGGAGGGTCCTGCATGTTAGGGTCCACTGGAGTGGGCTGGGGGAGGCCGCAGGATCGGCGGGGGAGTGAGCAAAGGTTTGAAACTGTTAGACAGAGAGAGAGAGAGAGAGAGAGAGAGAGAGAGAGCTGTGCCAGGAGGGGACTGGCCAGGTCTGTGGCAGGGTGGACGTGGGACGCCCTGTACTCCACCATGACTGACCGCTAGGGGGCATCGGGACCTTGCACTTGGCCATCCCAAATGGGTCTCTGGGGGACCAGAGACACCCCCCTGGCCTATTCTTGGGGCTGTTCAGCCTTGGTGAGCGGCCACAGAGCCTCTCAGGGGCAGCCCACACTGGACTGGACTGTTCCCTACAGTCACTGGTCTCTCCTGGAGAGGGTGGGAATCACCTCTTCCCACTCACCTCCCCAGTGGATAGCAGTGACCATCACCTGAGAACCACACAAGACATTCTTTATAAACCTCCAAGGTCTCTGCCTCTGTGAGCTGCTCTCACGATTACTGCAAATCATATGGGCTCCATGTATCTTCTTTCTCCTCAACCAGATTTTAAGCTTTTTAATGAAAAAGGGCTGTCAGGGTATTAAAATGTCCTGAATGAGATGAAATGATATGCCTGGAATTTACTTTAAAACAACCCAGTGTAGGGGCGCCTGGGTGGCTCAGTGGGTTAAGCCGCTGCCTTCGGCTCAGGTCATGATCCCAGGGTCCTGGGATCAAGCCCCGCATCGGGCTCTCTGCTCAGCAGGGAGCCTGCTTCCTCCTCTCTCTCTGCCTGCCTCTCTGCCTCTTTGTGATCTCTCTCTGTCAAATAAATAAATAAAATCTTAAAAAAAAAAAAAACAAACAACCCAGTGTAGTAGAAGGAGTATGGGTAAAGGAAACAGGTGAAATTTTCCATAACAATGTTTTATTTTATTTATATATTTTTAAAGATTTCATTTATTTATTTGCCGGAGAGTGAGCAAGGGAGCACAAGCAGAGGGAGGGGCAGAGGGAGAAGCAGACTCCCCACTGAGCAGGGAGCCTGACACAGGACTGGATCCCAGAACCCGGAGATCAGGACCTGAGCTGAACGCAGACGCTTAACCAGGTGCCCCATAACAATGTTTTAAATAAGACCATCTTTTCCTAGGTCTCTTTGTCTGTAAAATGTGTAGGTCATTCCAGTGGGCTTCCTTCTGGCTGCACCCTCTAAGACTCTGAGGCTCACTGTACAGTACATAACATCAGTTAGCCTGCAAGGCTGTGTGGGTCTCAAGGCCAGGGATCCTCAAGCTCCCAAGAGGAATCTTGGAATGCAATGTCCCAGGCCCAGCTCTTCTGTAAGTCAGTCCCCTGCCAGCCCCGGGCAGGTGAGACCTGCTCGGACCCCACTGCTCCCCTCTCCCAGGTCCATCCCGATCTTCTTCCCCTGGGGCCCGAGCTGCCACAGGGCTTGGCACAAAGACCTCTGTGGCCCTGCTGGGGTTTTCATTTGTATGTGTTTTACTTAATTCTCTCCTATAACATCCTGTACAAGAAAGCCTCTTGGACTGTCGCTGCCTGCACCTGTGAGGACAAGGGGCAGGGCAGCAGGAGCTCCAGTAGGGCGGAAGGATGGCACTACTGCCCAGGTGGAGGGGGCGGCGGAAAGGACCAGGGTCGGGCCGCCACTGCTAACCACACACGATCCTGGGAGGTATGTGCGCGTGTGCTGAGGTGCAAGGCGTGGAGGGGCACATAGGTGATGCCATTCCACCCCCGACAGCTCAGCCCTTCCCCCGAGGCACACACACTTGAAGCTACCGGACCCCATCCACTTCGGGACGGCAGAAGGGACGCAATGCCATGGGCTGAGGTGAGGGACAGAATCTCTCCAGTGCTCAAAGGGGAAACAGACTTACCAAGTGTGCTGGGGATGGTGACCTGGTGTCCTTGACCGTGGCGCTGGAGGGGACATCGAGGAGGGGCCATTTCATCTGCAGGTACTGCACAGGGCACAGAAAACACAAGATAGCTGGTGAGATGGGGTCTCACTAGCACCCCCAAGTGAGCAGGGAGGCTCCTGCTGGTTCACTGCACTGGCAGGAGCTCCTGGCTGGTCTGCGTCCAAACGATCATCTCCAGGGACAGCATGCGCTTACAGTCACCACCAACCAACGTGTCCAAAGATCCGATGGCTGAGGGTCAAGTTCTGCTTGCTCTAGTCATGGGACAAGCAGGGCTCATCAAGGGACCAAGGGCTCCCAGATGATCCTGCCTCCTTCATCCCCATGGCTTATAGCACCACACACAAGACTCCCCAAGACACGGCCTCCAGGAGATTCTGGGAGTGAAGGAATAAAAACCATCTGCCGGACACCTGAAGGGTCATGGGTAATAACCGTCCAGACTCTATGATGCTGATTTAACATCTAGCGTTTCCTGACCCTGAAAAGATTGCCCAGTACCTTACCCTGTACTAATCCAAACCCAACAGTAAATCCTCTACACACACACACACACACACACTTTTTTTTTTTTTTTTTTTTTAAACAAAAAGCCTCTCTTCAACCCTGGCCTGGCAGTTTTTGGGGAGGGCCTGGAAAAGGATGAGTGGGGAGGAGGGGAGGGACCCTGGGGTCCAGAGTCAAATGCTCACGGGTTGAGGGCCTCACTCTGCCAGTGTAGGTTGTGCAACCCTGGACAAGAGTCTTGACAACTCCAAGTCTCGATTTCTTCATTGTAAGGCAAGGCTAGGTCCAGAATTTAACTGGTTGTTAGAAGGCTTAGGGACCATGTCAAGTACAGAACACAATGCTTCCCACGTGGGAGACGTTTGATGAAGGGCAACTATCATTTCCATAAGCAAACCATTAGTCTTCGCTGGGGGCAAAAGCACACATGTTGTCTTAGTGTCAACACTGATATGGTGCTTCTGGGCAGCGGACCAGCTACACAGCCTCTTCACAGAATTGAGGTTACTTTGAAAGCTACACCTCCAGTAAGAAATGCTGGTCCCAGGAAGTTTCACAGAGAGACAGAAATAAGTCTCTGAGTTTTAATTCCTTGCTCTGGTCATTCAATTCCAGGGGGAAAAAGAAATCGTGATGTGGCCTTGAGCTATGTGCCCAGGACTGGGAAAGTGGGATGGGTGTGCCCCTCTGCTCATCATCACCCACAAACATGGACTGAGAGGGCAGGGTCTGGGCTTTCAAAACAACATCCATGGGTAAGGATAATAACCCTAAGACACATCTACAGAGGGCCAGTGGGCAGCACTGACAGCAGGTGAATGGGCCAAGCAGGCCTGGCTGTGGGAGGCTTGGGAAGTAGGAATAAAAGGGGGGAGTTTAGGGGCCCTAAAAATAAGGCCAGTCTCTACTCCGGGCCCTCTCGTACCTGTCCGTTCCTCCTTCCCCACTGCCATATTGAATAGCATTCTGTCCCTGTGTTCTGCTGACCCTTCCCACCCACACCCATCTCTCTCCCAACCCAGAACCTCCACTTTCTAGATGAATGAACTGGGATTTCAATGCCTCTGGCAAATTTAAAGGACTGGACAGATACTGGAATCATTAGTTAAAACTCATTTCCTCAGTGAATAACATTTGTGACATGTGGACAGTTTCCAAAGCTCGCTTGCTTGCTTGCTTGCTTGCTTTCTTTCTTTCCTTCCTCCCTCCATCTCTCTTCCTTTCTTTCTTAGATTTTATTTGAGAGCGAGAGCACACGTGCACCCATGCAGGGGTGGGGGTAGGGGTGGGGCGGGCTGCTGAGGACACAGGGAGCGGGAGAAGCAGGATCCCTGCTGATCAAGAAGCCCGACGCAGGGCTCGATCCCAAGACCCTGAGATCATGATCTGAGCCAAAGGCAGATGCTGGACCGACTGAGCCACCCAGGTGCCCCCCAAAGCATTCTCACACACGTAAACGGGTTTCATCTTCACAAGAACCCTGTTGTTATAAGTAGAGGTGACTGTCCCAAATTTTCAGAGGTGCTAAGGGAGGTATACACAGGGTGAGTGACCAGCCCAGCTTTACGAGGGGAGTGGCCGCGGAGCTCCCCGACTTCAAACACCACACTGTTCTCTGCAACACAGGTCCTAACACTTTCCATAACATCACCTTCTTGAAACCCCACCCCTACCCCAGCCTGATTCTTCTCAGTCCCTATCTGTCTCTCACAGGGCTGGCCACCTCAAAGCTGAAAGAATGTTTACGCATCGGTGTTCTCCTGTGGGGATGTTTCTGTAGCAGTCACAACCGGAGCATTTCTGTTTATTTTCTGAAGCTGAACCGCAATTGCAAGTGTCACATGCCAAAGAGAAGTGTCCCCAACCCACCCCAACACGGAACGTAGTAGAAGGCTTCCCGAAACGCACCAGCACTACCAGCATCTGGTTTCCTAGCTGGAGTCCTAAAGACACGGGCTGCACACTCTTCTCGTTGGCTTAGATCAAACAGGAATCCGCCCGAATCCTCGTTTAGGAGAGAACGCTGACCTTTTGGGCTGGGAGGCAGAGCAGGCTGTGGGAGCTGAGTGCAGGTTTCTCAAACACAATGCTACAGGCACTGGGGGCGGATTGGTGGGAGTGGTCCTGTGCACGGCAGGATGTGCGGCAGCTTCTCTGGCCTCTAGGGCGGCAGAACTGTCCCTCAAGGGGAGTCCCTGCTCGACTGGCTGAAGAGCTGGGACCTAATACAGAACCAGGAACAGAACCGTCCTTCCTGTGTGTGTGTGTGTGTGTGTGTGTGTGGTGGAGTGTAGGTGTACAGGTGCGCAAGAATTCAGTCTGGGGATAGGGAAATGGAGGAGTGTCCCTTCCCCTATTCTAAACTTTTCTGCCTTTTAAAGTTTTTTTTTTTAAAGACCTGGTTAGGTTTGTTTGTTTGTTTGTTTATCTTTTTAAAGGTATTTCTTATTTATTTACTTAACAGAGAGAGAGAGAGAGATCACAAGTAGGCAGAGAGGCAGGCAGAGGGAAAGGGGAAAGCAGGCTCCACTGAGAAGAGAGTCCAGTGAGGGGCTCGATCCCAGGACCCTGAGATCATGACCTGTGAAGGCAGAGGCTTAACCCACCTGAACCACCCAGGTGCCCGCTCTTTAAGATTTTGCAACAAGTGACAGAGGGCGGTGGGGGTGGGGGGAAGACCTATAAAAAGACATCAGAGCCCCCCTAAGAAGTTACTTCGCTATCAAATGCCTCTGGACTGCAATTCTGAAGAAGGAGCACTCAGAAGCGACAGCTGAGCATCCCAGAACCATGGCTCCGGGCGGAAGGGGCCAGCAGTCCCGCTGTGATGCGGAGGTGAGGCTGGTCAGGCCTCACCCAGTGTTTCGTGGCAATAAAACTCTCCCTGGCTGGAGCTTCTCGCCCGAAGTCAGCCCTCCCATGACCCCAGGGCCAGCTATTGGTGGGAGCATGTCCTCAGGGCCTGAGACAGGTGTGGCGGAGCCTAGATTCTCTGCATGGTCAGGGCATGTGGGCAAATCGAAGATGCTGGTTTCTCCAAGCCCAGTCTCAGGTCCACCTGCTCACCCCAACTGGCTCCTGACGAGGGTACCCTGCTCAGACTGCACTACGATGAAGCTGGTCCAGCCCCGCCTCCCTGCAGCGGATGCTCTCTAGAGTTCAAAACACGGGAACCTGGGTTGCATCGAGGCAAGCCATGCCAAGCAACAGCAATGCTTGTCACCCAAGGGGTGTTGTATGCGGGATAAGTACTCTCTTGGGATCCTCAGAAACAGAAAGAAAAAAAACCAGACCCAAATGGTGAGTAGTACCACCTTCGAGTTACACATGCTGCTTGATACACTACTGTATGTCGTGACTGAGACAGAACAGAGAGGCGGCTGCCCGCTCTTACTGAATCTGGGAAATTCTTTCTGGACACTGGGGTCCCACAGAAAACACTTGGGTAAACGGTGCTGTTGCAGTTCACGGTTAAGCAGACGGAGGCTGTGGCTTAGAACTTGTCTTGACCTTAATGAAGGAAGGACGGTTCTGTTCCTGGTTTTATTTTGTTTTCACTCCAACAGTTGTTCAATTGTCTCCAATCTACCAAAAACGGTCATGTGGTTTCTTTTCTTTGCCTCGGTTGTGGTACGGATACACAGGGACAGATTCTTCTTACACGAAAGCACCCTTGCATTCCCCAGGTAAACCCTATTCGGTCACGGTGGCTTGTTCATTCTTGCACTGCACTGTGGAATGCTAACCACGGGTGTCTTAAGATTTTTACTTCTGCATGCCTAAGAGTGAGCAGAAGTTTTCTTTTTTGTGCTATCTCCATCAAGCATTGCGGTCTGTGTTACTTTGGCTTCATGATTTGTCAAGGGGGCTGCACCTCTTTATCTTTGTGCTCTGGTTCCCTTTCTGCTTCTTGCCCCCTCCTCAGTGCTGCTTCTTGGCCGGGCTATTTCCATTCCACTCGGGCCCAGGGAAGGGACCCTCTGGAGGGCGCTCTCCCTGGACAGCCAGAACCCCCTTTCCTGCAGGGAGGCTGAGATCGGTCCTACAGGATCCCTGCTTAGCTTGAAGACTGTGCAGCAGATTAATTGCAGCTGTGCCCTGGAATTTCCCCCACATACAAATCTTCATGATGTAAAACAGCTGGGAGGAAATCCCAGCATGCCCTGGACAGAGGCAGAACTGCCAATGAGCTACAGAGATTAACCCTCTACCTCCCAGAAGGCAGCGATCCCCCCCCACCTCCCACCCCCCACCCCCCAATCTGCCCGGTCCCAAGCTTGCTGTGGTGCAGACAGGACTCTACAGGACTCTGGGTAACGCCCACATTCTCCCCATTCACACGTTCTCACAGAAAACCCTTTAGGCAGGGCCCGGGCAAGAAAGAAAGCAAAGCTTCATGTTACAGAATCAACAGTAGGGCTCCCAGAAGGCGTGCGTGCGCTACATTTGGAAGCAAGGACACTGGTCATCACCAAAGGCTTCCCAGGTGAGAACACCCCACCCCTCAGAATTCCGTTCACTTCTTGATGATGGCGACAGGCCTGCGGCAGAAAGAAGGGCCTCCCCTCTAGCTTTCCCCTCTCACGGTTTCTGTGCTCCAACAGCAGAGGCCTCCCAGTTTAGAAGACCAGTCTTTCCTGCCTCTCCAGCCCCCAGTGATAAACAGACCCGCTGGGACCCCAACGCCAGGCCCCCTGAATAAAGAGGAGGACTTTTGCAGACCTCTCTCTTAGGAAACTGTACGGGGTGTGTGGCCACCTAGGAAAACAGGCCCACAGGCAGACACACAGCTGTCCACCACACAGTAACAAGGACATAGTGCAAAGTGCGTTCTTTTAACACGAAGAATCGTATTATAAATAAAAAAACGCGAACCAACAATCAGTTTCTCTTTACTCTCCATTCTGCCACAGCTGGGCATATAATCATTCCTCACCAGGACTACTGCAATGGCTCCCCAAATTCTGTAAGAGTTCAGCTTCTAAAAACAAACTCATCAGGGGGCACCTGGCTGGCTCAGTCAGTGGAGCCCGTGATCCTTCATCGCAGGGTCGTGAGCCTGTGTCCCACTTTGGGCATGGAACAAAACACTGAAATAAAACCCAATTAATTCAACAGACTTAAAATCCTTTCCTGGTTGGCTGGTGGGGTCAAGGGATAGAGCCCCCAGATTCCCCAGCAATCCGGGGCCAACCTATCCTCTTCCAGCTTCAACCCTCATGGCTCCCCTACCCCTCAACACTAACTGCGCTCAGATTCCTACTAAACTCTCTGCCATCTGCTCGGCTGCTCCCCAACAAGATCCTTTACTCGCAGGGAACTCTAAACCCTTCTTCAAAACCCTGTCCCAAGGTCACCTTCCCAGCTCCCCACACAGAGCACTGGTAAAGCACTCTCACCTCTGTGCCTCAGCTGTGCTTGGCGTTCCCATGACATTCTTCATGCTGTGTTGTTATTATCCATTTGCAAATTCTGTCTATCTTTTGGACCATAAGCTCCTCAAGGGTCACGTTCACATCCCCAGTTTCTTGCCCAGAAGCCAGCATTCATGATGCATGCAGACCTTGTCCCATCTTCAGCTTAAGCCCTTATCGACCTCCTAAGCCTAGGTTCCGTGTCTGTAGCACTGGGTTGCCCAGTCTCCTCCTGAATCCTTTAGAGACGTGGAACGCACATAACGGAGCTCCCACGTTAATTAGCCTCGTATTACCAAGAATTTGGAAATGCAGCTTAGAGGCTGTGACACCCAACCCTGCCAGCGTCTGGAGGCCTGTTTAAGATCCTCTATCTTCTGTCAAAATGGACATAAGTTGATCTAAATTTGGTGAAAGTCTACCAACATTGAGCAATGGGCTCATTAGTGCGGAGACAGAAACGCTCTCCCAACTAAGAACAAATGTTTCGTTTCAGGAAATCACTGAAGATAAAGTGAAAGCATTTAGAACCGGTTTCCAAACATGATGGATTAAACATAGTTCCAAGAGCAGAAGGATAAAAAGCAAAGTGTACTTTCACTCCCCGACCCCCCCTTTTTTTTCCCTCTAAAGAGGAGCAGCTTCTCCATTTGCTTCGGTTTCTGGCTGACACGATACCCCCAACACAGTCACCCTCTCTGTTTCACTCATGTGTAGAAGGCGGGGTTCCTTCTTAAGGTTTTGCTAATAGGTTGTTAGAAATAAATCCAAAATATCTTCAAACAAGCTACTTTTTCATGTAGTAAGACACATAATTTTCCTTGGAAAAGTTATTTAGAACCACATTTCTGCAGTGTTTTAAACCAACAAAACAACTTTTTTTCTCTGAAGCACCTGTCACAGCATTTGGGTCAGCAAGTATTTCTGGAGCCCCTCCTGTGCACTGGCAGCGAAGGGGCTCTAAAAATATTTCATGACTGAAGAGTAAACTAAAAAATAAGAGTGGGTTGGTTATGGGTTCCCATAAACACCCATTCCCTGCCCATTCCCTCAAATAACTCCCTTCTTTCCTGGATGGCCTTGAACTATTCTCTTCCTTTTCCAATTTGGAGAATCTGGCAATTCCGCATACAGACTTGACCAAAGGTGGTTTTTTTTTTTTTTTTTTAATTGGCTCCCCTCACAGAGGCCAGTTTCCAGTGGTAGAAGGATACAGTGTGAGAAGCGGGAGACCAGGATTCCACGCTTGTTCTAATGTCTCTGGAACTCGATCATGTCACCTTTATTTAAGACGTACTTATTTTTTTAGAGAGAGAGAGAAAGAGACAGCACAGAGGGCAGAGAGAGAGAATCCTCCAGCTGACTCCCTGGAACCCGACACAAGGCCCGATCCCATGACCTGAGCCCAAACCAAGAGTTGGATGCACCCACAGACTGAGCCACCCAGGTGCCCCTTGACCACTTCACCTTTTTTTTTTTTTTTAAGATTTTATTTACTTATTTGACAGAGAGAGAGATCACAAGCAGGCAGAGAGGCAGGCAGAGAGAAAGGAGGAAGCAGGCTCGCTGCTGAGCAGAGAGCCCGATATGGGGCTTGATCCCAGCACCCTGAGATCATGACTGAGCCAATGGCAGAGGCTTTAACCCACTGAGCCACCCAGGCGCCTGACCATTTCACCTTTAAAATAAAGGTATTTTAGGTCAACCAGAGAAAGACAATATCACATGATCTCTCTGATATGAGGAATTTGAGAGGTAGAATGGGAGGTTGTGGGGGGCAGGGAGGGAAAAAAATGAAACAAGATGGGACCGGGGAGGGAGACAAGCCATAAGAGACTCTAGATCTCAGGAAACAAACTGAGGGTTGTTGGGGTGTGGAGGGTAGGGATAAGGCAGTTGGGTGACAGACACTGGGGAGGGTATGTGCTATGATGGGTGCTATGAATTATGGAAGACTGATGATTCACAGACCTGTACCCCTGAAGCAAATCATACATTATGTGTTAAAAAAATTTTTTTTTAAATATGGAGGCATTTTGCATCAGTGGCTGAAGGCAGGGACCTGGACCAGATGGCCTCCCATGGAAGAAAAAAGTGAAATGTCTTTCTAAACCACCATGGGTTCCTGGGAGAGGAGACGCATGGAGGTAACTCAATAAACAGATTCAGGAGGCTTTGCAGGTCCCTGTTCATAAGCGGTGGACACTGGGAAGCTACCTCCCCTTTCAGAACCTCTGGTTTCCCACCTGTAACATGGGGATCAAAGCACCAACCACCCGGGAGAATTCTGTTACTGCACGTAGCAGCCATGAGGGAAAGGACCAAGCAAAGTGCTGAGCGCATGCCGAGTTCTTAGGAAATACGTGTGTGGTCATTAAGATTGAAAGTCACTGTTGCTCAACGAGCCTCTCACTGACACTTTACCCAGGGCCAGAGGACAGCCAATTCACAGGGTCTGACCACTCGCTGGTCTCTGGGTGCTCTTGCAGAGAGACCCTGCTCAGGGGTGAGAGCTAGTCAATGTGTGGCAAGCGGCTCTCTGAGCAAACATCAGAACCCGCTTTGTAGCCTTTGCTGGTGTCCGCAGAGCAAACACTCCCACCAGGGCTAATGTCAGGCTACCAGGGTGAGTCCCCACTGGCAGGGTTGGGAAGAGAGGCTAAGGACAGGCTGGTGGCAGCTGGCTCTGGCCTCAGATGTCTGGAAGACTGATACATGGGATCCTGGGTTGAAGCAGACCCGAGGCCTTGGCGCAACATCGGATGCTCAGGCCAGGCATATGCCTCTGGCAGCTGCTGGCTCCTCCTATTTATTTATTTATTTTTATTTTATTTACTTATTTATTTATTTGACACAGAGGAAGAGAGAAAGAGACCACAAGTAGACAGGGAGGCAGAGGGAGAAGCAGGCTCCCCACTGGGCAGGGAGCCCGATGAGGGGCCTGATCCCAGGACCCTGAGATCATGACCTGAGCCAAAGGCAGATGCTTAACTGACTAAACCACTCAGATGCCCCTGCCTGCTCCTTTTAAAAGGAGCAAGGAAATTCTGCCCCCAGAGCACTGGACATTCAAAAGAAGTCAAACTGCATTTGGGTCCTAATTTCTGAAATCTAGAACTACAAGTCTTGTCCATCTAGGCAGCCTCTCACATTGTCTGTGATCTTGGGGTCTGCCAGGCCCGGGTTGTTTCCGTGCTCACTACCTAGCATATATGGTGATAAACACACCGTTCAGAGCAGAGCAGCTTCTTGGTAGCAAGCGGCCTTAGAGGTCTGGCCCTCCTTCCCCGCAGCTGAACTCTGCTGGGAACCTCCCTCCCTCCTGCCTTGGGCCTCATCATGGCCATGGTGGCCTATGTAGGCAGCACCACCCTCGCTTTGGGTAAGATAATCTGTCCTGGTCCTCCGCTCAGACTTGGCCAGAGGAGCCTCTGCCCTGTGCAGCTTTGTGCCCTGTTCTCCAGCCTGCATGTCTGTGCCCCCATCTCGATCACCCAGCCACAAAGCAGAGCTGAGTCATTCTGGGGAACGGCTCCATGGTGTCCATCACACAGAAATGCCATATTCTACAAACAGTCCCTACACACAGATGTGTAAGTGCTTCCCAATCTTCGCTGCAGTCCATGTCCCCAAACGCTCATTATGCTCATGCAGGAACACAGCTGTAAGATACTTTCCCAGCTGGGAGCGGAACTGCTAGGTCAAAGGTACGTACATTAAGGTTTTGAGAATTATTATCAAATTTCTCAGTCTACACCGCTACCAGGAACATCTGAGAGAGCTTTCAGCCTTGCCCACAATGTCATCAAACATACTGATCTTTGCTAAACTGACAGGGGAAAAGCGGCAGCTCCTTCTACTTCCAACGTGCATTTCTCTTACTAAGTGAGGCTGGGAATTGTCACACATACAGGTAATGATCTGAAGGAAAGACAAAGGATGTGTGTGGCCAGGAGGAAGTGGGCTTACCACCTCTGGGGGGTGGGGTGAGGGAGCAACAGGGAAAAGCAGGGAATGGGTACGGCATCTGCAGGCGCCATGGCAGCCTTGGGGAGCTGCGTGGCAGAGGGCTCTCCGTGGCTCCGCATGAGTTACAAAGCACCGTGTGACCTCTACTGCTCCTGACCTTCACTCGGAGGGAAGAAGAGCAGATCTTCAGGCACAGCCTGTGGGGTAGATGCATGTGGAAGGGGAGGGGGAAGAGGAGAAACAGGAGAAGCAGGAGAAGGAGGGAGGAGGAGAGACAGGAAAAGGAGGAGGAGGAGAAGGAGGAGAGCCCGGGAAGTCACTGTGGCTGGGGCTGGGTAGGCAGAGAACTGGTGCACAGCCCCACTCTCTCATCTCCCTCCTTCCCTTCCAGTCCTTCTAATGCTCCCCTCCTCACCCCCTTCCCATCCACACCTCAGCACTCAGCGGTCTGGCTTCTGTTCCAGTCACTTGACTGTCTCTGTCACTGCAAGGACACTGAGGACGCGAGAAAGGGAGGTGGCTTTCTCGTTACCGAACCTGGCACATCTCCTTCAGGTCCCAGCTCATCTGGCAGCTCTGAGGAAACACTCCCACATGGAAGCCCTCCCCTCCCTGGTCTCCTGTGGTTTCTGCCTCCAGGTACCCTCTGGCTGATCTACCTGTATCGACCTGAGTAAATGTCTCAGACAAACTATTTAGGGAGAAGAGCCCACCACAGAAACTTAGAAGGACAGTCACCAAAATGACATCACTGGGTTTGAGCAGTTCAGGCAATTTCCTTACTGTCTTCTTTGTGTTTTTCTTCTTCCTTTGAAATTTTGACAATGACCATGAACTGAATCATAGCAAGAGTAGTAAGCAAAACCATTAAAACGAATCCTCTCTTGGGGCGCCTGGGTGGCTCAGTGGGTTAAGCCGCTGCCTTTGGCTCAGGTCATGATCTCAGGGTCCTGGGATCGAGTCCCGCATCGGGCTCTCTGCTCAGCACGGAGCCTGCTTTCCTCTCTCTCTCTCTCTGCCTGCCTCTCCATCTACTTGTGATTTCTCTCTGTCAAATGAATAAATAAAATCTTAAAAAAAAAAAAAAAAAAACGAATCCTCTCTTAATTTCCTTTCCCTAACCGTGGCCTTCAGTTTTCCCAACTGGAAACCTCAAAATTTGCCTTCACATCTTGGCTTCCCCCACCTCCTGTTGGCCAACAAGGTCCAAGGATCCCAGGCCTCTTTCTAGATTTTGGGAATTCAGGCTTTCCTTATTTCCTGGCTGGGCTATGGCAGCAGACTCGGGTCTGCTTCTGGTCTCCCGGCTCTGGTTCAGTTCTGTTCCAGACTGTATCTTGGAAGCGGTAGGCGGTAGCAAGTCAGGCTGAAGGGGAGGGTGGTGTGCATTCTGTTGCCTCCAACTAACAGAACGTTCAGCACCTATATCAAAGAACAGGGTGCTAGACAGAGATTAAGGCGTCCCAGATCCTTCTCTCTGGTGTCACAGCTGCTTCTGTCTCCCTCCCCAGCTCCACGAGTCCATCCGTCACTTGCCCCTAGAAATATCATTCTAAAATATAAAACTAAGCTATTTAAAGGTAGCAGGTGGCTTCCCAATCTTCCAGAACTGCCTGGTAACAAAGGGGATTGAGAAGCCGCCAAGGCTCTGCATGGAGCACTCCATGAATGTGACCCGGGCTCCTTCCATGAGGTAACGGTTTCTGTGCAGGACAAGCCCCAGGGAAGATTCTTCTAAGCCCTTAAGTAAGTCAGCAAATGACAGGCTCCCGGAAGACAGGGGTTATGGTGGGCAGGATTCCCATGGAAAAACTGGAAAACTTCTTGCAGGAGGTGGCTGCAGAGCTGGGTCAAACAGGCAAGATACTTCTGTAGTCATTTTACTTCTTAAAGCATTTTATATTAATTAGCTCATTTCATCTTAATGACCCCTAAATAAAGATAAGGCAGGTATTATCAACCTCTTTTTAAAAATGGGGAAAACAAGGGGCACCTGGCTGGCTCAGTTGGTTGAGTGTCTGCCTTCTGCTCAGGTCATGATCTCAGGGTTCCTGCTTCGAGCCCCGCATTGGGTTCCCTGCTCAGAGGGGAGCCTGCTTCTTCTTCTGCCTCTCCTCCTGTCTCATGTTCTCTCCCTCTCTCATCCTCTCCCTGTCAAATAAATAAATGTTAAAAAAATATATAAATAAAAAATAAATTAAAATGGGGGAAACAAATCTGCTGGAAGCTTCTGGATTTAGAGTTTCCCATGGCCACAAACAAGCTGATGTCCAGCTGGGAACAGGATGCAGAGCTCTGGACTGTTACGGTAGGACTCAAAGGGTACACGAGCACGCTTTCGGTCTTCAAGAAGCTTCGATCTTACCTTGGAGTCTTGGGGTAGCAGATACAGAGCATGAAGGCTGCCACACCCCCTCTTGTGCCCATGGGGGACACTGCTAGCAGATCATGACGTTCTTCCCTATTTAGGCGAAGAGCTCAGAATCCTCACCGCCATACACCAGGTGGCCACTAACAGTTGATCAAAACTGATCTGGGAGGTGCAGTCCTTTTATTCTGTCTGATTTATGCCCGAAGGCAGATAGAGATATTCTGGCTAATAAGAAGGGAGGGTAGGACCAGGACTCGGCAATATTTGTCTCTAGGCTGGCACAGTGAGGAACTACGTCTCCCGACAGAGGTGAAGGAGCCACAAAGAATGTGACAGGACAGCAAAAAGAATAATGACTTGCATGAAGCCCATTGACCAAAAAGCAGGCCTGGGAATTCTAAAGTTCACGGATTTTCCCCTGTGGGAGGAGAAGCTGGAAAGCATCCCAGGTATTGAGGAGAAAGGAAGCAGGATCTGTGTATAATCAATGGGGAACAGGAAGTGCTTATCATGGGCGAGTAAAACACACAGCACAAAAGAACAGCCAGGCGGCCTGGAGCGGCCTCCCAGCGCCCAGAGCGACAAGAGCCTCCCTCCAGAACCCTTCTCCAGCAGTCCTGCAGCCAGCGCTGGCCAAAGTCAACAACTCCTGGGCACTGGGAAGTGGGAAATGTCTGAGGAGGTCCCTCCATTGGTGGACAGTTCTGGGGGCGCTCTCCGACCCCAACAGGCTAGGGAGGATGCTAAGAATAAGGCCACACCAGCGTTCTGGACACAGGGCGGTCACTCCTGATTAGGGAACGGAAAGGATAGGTTCCTGCGTCCCAACCGAGTGGGCGTGCCGTGTGTGGGCACAGGTGGGTCAGTCACCCACAGGGCACCACCGAATGATTCTGCACTGGTACTGAAGTGAGGGCGCCAAAATTAGGATAGGATAGTGGAAGGGCTATGGGAAGTGAACATTTACTGTGGGCGCACCATGAATCCCTCGTCCCAGCACCAAACTCGCATGGCTCCTCCTTCTCCCTTCCTGAGAGGGTGTTGGCACGTCATTCCCAGTTCCCATTTCAAGTTTGCTGAACTACACCCATTTCTTAGTATTTAAACTCTTCATTTTAACAGGCATCAAAATAGATACGCATTGTAAATGTAAAAAAAGGAAAACCGATTTCTTGGATACTGTTGTTTTTAGTGAAGCTCCATTTTTTTAAAAGTTGGGGGGAAAGGTGAGTCAAGTCAAATTAGGTGAGTAACATAGGTGCTATGGGGCCAAGATGATGGGGATATAGGGCCTGGTAGGGAAACACTGTTGTAGAATCACATGTTTATGGCCATCCAGAGGCTACCGCAAACCATGGGTGGAGATATCCCCAGGAACCAGAAGAGGTTGTGTACCCAAACCCAGAAGTCAACATGTCCCAAGACATACCACAGTCTTCCTCCCAAGTGCTTCTCGCCCAGACCCACCACCGTCCAATGCCCTCCCAAGTGAAGACCTAAGAAATCTGTCCCTTTCCCTTTTCCCTCACTCTCCGCTGGCTCGGAAGAAGGGGAGTCGTTAAGTCCTGTCCACAGTGTATTTTTTCCCATTTCTAACACCCCTGACCTTGGCAGTGGCTTTTTATCCACTCCCTGCCCTGGCTTAGTCCTGCCTCGTGGTCTCACACACACCGTGTTGCCCCGCTGACCTCCCGGCCTGTAGCCAGACTCATGGATCCTGCGTCACCTCCTCCTCCTCCCATGGGAAACAAAACTTATTTGTGTCTTGGATCCTCAAAGCCCGAGGCACAGCACATCCCTTGTGAGAAGCGCTGGGTAACGAGTGCACTGAGTTTTAGACTTAATGAGGGATGCGAGGGCTTCTCTCTCCAAGTGTTGCTTCTCGGCCAGTTCCAGGAGGGGGTGGGGGATGGATTCAAAAGCCAAAGGCCATCACTGGCCATGCTCCTGGGGTTGTTGCCAGAGCCCTTAATTTGCTGGCCTCCGGTGAGAGCAGTGAGAACAGTGATAATCATAACCTTTTAGGAACACAATGGATAGAGTGAGTGGCTGTCCATTCATTCTAGTCTGTTGGCCGATAAAGACTCTGTTTACTTAATACAGTAGGACTGATGAAATCGAACATTCGCGGTTATCATATCTGCTTCCAACGGTTTTCGTTTTTTCCCCTATAGTGTATATGTTGATTATAATACAGAACCTGGTATTTCTTGGGTCTTCTGTAGTGGGGGACATGACAGTGGGACTGTGTTGCTCAGGGCTGCTATGGGATATGATATTGCTGAAATCATATTGTCTGATGCCAGTAACATTTCAGGTAAGCAGATACAGAGGTGCAAGAGCCAAGGAGAGCAAATGGTCTGCAGAGAAGAGTAAACAGATTGCTCTAAAGATAATATTTACCAATGAGTTAGCTGGTGCCAGGCACCGTCCCAAGCTATTACCATGTATTATATTATATCATTGGACCCTCTCAACCTTATATGTTGATGCTATTTTCCCCATTGAACAGATGGAGAGACTGAGGTAGCAAGAGTTTATGTAACCTGCCCAAGACCCATCTCCTCTCCAAACCCACACTCTTAGTAATCCCTTCATTTATACTCCTGTCAGAAGAGAAAGAGAAACAACAACAACAACAACAACAACAACTATACCATGCTTCTAGCCCATTGTGACACTTGTCAGATAAGGGCGCTCTGGCCACTGGCAGAGTTGAGGTTAGAATAACCCAGGTTTGGGGGCTGGTATTGATCAGGTTATTTTTTGCAACCAACCTATCAACTACAGGGGAACATATAAAAATAATTGGAAGGGGATAAACTATTACTCTAAGCAAATCAACATTATGAATGCCAAGCAGCAGGAGTCATGTTTAACACCCAACAAAGGAGTGATTGTCTAAGTTGACTGTCTCAGTGGAGAGTTCCCTGTGCCAAGGGCAGCCGCAGCTCCACACTGCCCCCTGGTGGTTCGCATGCACACACCGGAAGCCGGCAAGGCCAATGAGCAAGGGGAACAAAGGCTCTGGATACAGATACCTGGCATCAAGGAAAGACCTTGGAAAACCTATTGAGTCCAACAGAAAAGATCCTTCGGGGCCAGGCACTTAACCAAGCAGTCAAGGAAAATCTCTGGGTTCTACTTCCGGTTGTGTGCAGCATTTGAGATAAAGAAGTGATGAACTAACTCACTAAGGAGTTAAATACTTCTAGTCTGTCAGATTGGCAAAGGCTTTTCTCTTTTTTAGTTACCACAGGCACTTTTCAAACCTCGCTGGTGGGAGGGTAAATTAGTAAACCTTTCTTGTGCAATTTGGAGGCATGTATCAAGCCTTCCAAAGGCTTACCACCCGTAGGAATGTATCTTAAGGAAATAATTAAGGATGTGAGCAAAATGTAGCTGTGAGAAAGTTCATCGAAGCCTGTTTATCACAGCCGAAAGATATGAAGTACACTGTGTTGCAATGATGTTATCTGAATTTATGAAGTAGGCCAGTATTTACAGACAGGGAGAGTTGTTTACTATATATTGCTAAGTGGAAGAGCAGGATACAAAACATGTACAATACCACCTTTTAAAACCATGTATCTTTATGTACCTGCTAAAGAAAGATCTGGAAGGATATACACTAAAAGGTGAACTGATCTCTGGGTGACAAAATTATGGGTTCCTTTTATTTCCCTCTTTTGACGAAGTATGCATTGCTCCTCAAAAGTAAGAACAAATACATGCAAAAAAAATCACTTTTCGCACAGAAATCCTAAAGACAGATAAAACCAGTCTGAAAAAAAAAAAAAACCCAATTGTAGAAGCTATACTCAATCTCTAGTGTCACATTTCTAAACTTCTAAGTGTTATTTTCCCTTGAATGGTAGCCTGCCCCTGACAATTCTTTCTAGCCATCCCCATTAGGGCCTGAAAAAGGGTGATCTCAGCCACTTAGGAATCTCTGCGAAGCCCTGGGCAAGATGCGCTCGGCCGGGGGTACGGCGACCGCCAGCTGCAGACACCCTCTCGTGACTGAGGAAGGGTCCGGTCTGCAGGCCCTGCACTTTGGGCCTCTCCTCTTGCTCTTTCCCTTCCCTGCACACAGAAGGGGGCCCCAAAGAGGGAAGATGTGAGTGCCATTCTGCACGGAAGGGAAGAGCTGTAGAGATTGTTCAGGGTACTGGAGAGCTGCCTGAAGGAGCTTTAGAAAACGGTTTCCCGCCCCTGGTCCCCCCATTATGGTCTGATAGTTCTTGGGTAGCGCTGAACCAACCCATTTTTTTTTTTTTTTTAAAAGCTCTCCAGGTCATGCTGTTGTGGGCTTTTCTCCAGATGCTAACAACCCCTCGCCCCTCCACCCCCCATCTGCAGCTCTACACACTGTTTGGGCTTCTCTTCCAAAGATGGCTTCCGTGGATCGGTGTCCTGCCCCTTGTACATTCTCCTTAGCCCCCAGAGCAAGCATCTACCCGCCTACCCACTCAGTGGTTTTTAGTGCTACTGGATGCTGGGTACCCTGGTCTCAGCCCTGCCTGTATCCTTGCCCGGAATATTATCTTTACTACAGAGGAACAATTATCTGGGTAAGGTTCAACGTGGAAGTTTCTAGTGAATATGGAGAATCTAAAACCAGAGAGCGGCCCTTGCTCAAGGGGTTAGATGGGATGTGCTTGCAGCCATGAAGCCATGATTCCTGATGATGTTACTGGGCAACTTGCTGTGTTCCTTCAACATTCTGGAGGGCGACAGCATATTACATGCCTCATTTCTGGATTGGGCGAGGGGCCGTGTCATATTCCCCAACCTCTCCAACCAAGTCGAGGGCTTAGTCTTTACGGAATTTCAAATATTCAAGGCTAGGTTAATGGGGCTGAGAAGGGGGTACATTTTAGCACACAGAAGCCCTCAAAACATTTCTCGAATCTCATGTTATCTCCCAACTAACCCAGTAGCACACCAACTCGAGGTACAGCCGGTGTACAAAGCTGCTTACAGAATTGGACTTTCTTGCAGCTGTTTGGGAAGCAGGGCTGGGAGCTGGTCAGGCATCATTCAGGGCCCGTGGCTGAGGGCCCCATGAGTCCACATCTCTGCCCCTTCCTTCCTAAGGCCCTTCCTTCCTAAGGCCCTCGTTCCTACACACAGGCTCTGAAAAGCAAACAGTGAACTGGGTGACAATGACCTCTCCCTATCCCAAGATCCATGATGCATACTGAGCCAGACGAGGTAAGTGTGGCTCATATGAGTGCTTTTTTCTCTATTTGATCCACTTTGATTTTCTCTGTTGCATTCTTCAATGTCCCCACACTATTCAACCATTTCTCGGGGTCAGGCATACTCAGAGTCACTCAAACACATGCTGAATTAAACTCAGAGTCATGGTTTGAATGGGTCATTAATTTCTTCCTCCTCGATTTCCATTTGTCCTCCCAAATAAGGAAAGCCAGTACAGGTAGCCAGAGGCCCCCAGTTGGGTGGGCCCCTGTGCTGCTGTGGGTGCTTCTCCCTTAGAGTCTTTTTATAAAAAACAAAGACACCCTCATTTGCCCCTTCCACTCCTCCTGACGCCTTGGTCCAGTGTAATCCGGCTTCCATAATGCGGACACTGTCCTTGTTAAGGTTGCTGCTGGCCTCTTAACTACCAAATCCAGTGTCATTTCTCAGGTCTCTTCCCTAACAAGCCATGATGATCTGAAACTACCTCCCCTACCTCCAGCTTTCTGCTAGTTTTTACACTCACCCCCTACCTCTTTCTAGAATCTCGGCCTAAACCCTTCAAAGGCTGGTGTTCTCAGTCCTCACTGTCCGCAGACCCACCCCTGTGGGCTGGTCAGCAGCCACATGGTGATCACCTTCAACTCTGTGGTTGCCCCCAACCTTTTTCCTGAGGCCCTCACCCCTCATTTCCAGTTGCCTCCTCTACACCTTGCCACAGGCAGCTCAATCCCACACTCATCAAAACCCAGCACTGATCCAGTTTCCTAAATCTTACAAACGAGTGTTCTTTTGAAGTAAATGGGAACATTTTAAACAATTACGTGGGATGGGAAAGTTCATTTTAAGTGTCAACTTGACTGGGACACTGGGTTCCCAGATATTTGCTCAACATTATTCTAGATGTCTTGGGATAAGATTAACATTTGAAATGGTAGTCTGAGGAGAGCAGAGTGCCTTCCGTCAATTAGGGAATCCAATCAGTTGAAGGCCTGAACAGAACAAAAGCACTGGCTTACCTGCTTCCTAGGTCTGAGGCCTCAGACTGGACTTAAATCATTGGCGCTCCTGGGCCTCTCGTCTGTCGGCTCACCCTGCCCATCTTGGGACTTATAAGCCTCTGTAACTGTCCATGAATGCATGCATCGTACACCCCTCACTGGTTCTGTTTCTCTGGAGAACACTGACTAATACACCAAGACAACCAACGTAGGCCACAAATATGGCCACCCTGACTACGGTACAAACCTGGGGATAGTTTTGGGTTCTTCTCTCTTTCCCTCACCCTCACATCCGACGGAGGACCAAGTCCCGTCATTCTAACTCATCTCTCAAAACCTTCTTCCCCTCACTGCTGCCCTAGGCCTCTGCAGAGACTCCTAATTGACCCCCCTGCCTCTCCCCTTCCTCAGGCCAGCCTATCGTTCATGCTAAGGACTGTTTCACCAAAAGCTCTGGTGGCCCCCAGATGTTGCAGAACAAATGCCCTCTGGCCATGATGGCCCCAGCCTGCTCTTGGCATCTCCAGCACATGACCCCAGGCTCCAACAACACCCTCCTCCCGCCATGTTCTAGTTGCCCACATTACTCAATTCTCTGAGGTTCTCCCTGTTCATGCCCCTGAGCTTTTGGCAAAAAGCTGCCCTGGTTTGCCAGAGGCTGGCTCACCATCCTGGGCACCTTTGGCCAGTGGCCCAAGTGCTGGCAAGCTGGTCCTAAGGGACCTCTGTTCTCCCCAGGTGCATCTGAAGGATGTGAACCATCACAGTGTCCATAGAGAGACAGACAGACAGATGCTGAGACCCCTCCAATGGCCTGTTATTTCTAGAGATCCAGAGTGAGGAGAGGGCACAGCACTATCCGATGACTAGGTCCCTCCCCAGCCCCCGCCTCAGGAGTAAGGCTCCCTCAGTCCTCGCATGGTACCCACAGGGGCCGTGCCACAGGCCTGCTCAGGGGCAGCCTCAGCACCACCTTTACACACACTCCTGCTTTCAAGGGTCCTAGGAACCCTACGGTGGCCACACATCTGCCATATATATATATATATATATATATATGTTCAAGCTCACCCTCCTGCACTCTGCTCTCTTTCCCTTTTGGCAACATCTTGGGGGAAAAGTCTTTCTGGGACACATTGAACCCAGACCTTTAACAAGTTCTTGAGGGAAGTGTCTACTTCCCTACTGGGTACCTGAGGCACACAGAGTCCTCCCAGCCACGGCCCCTGACCCGGCTGACTGCTTTGTCCCTCGCTCCTTAGAGTTGTCAGCGGCTCGAGGGAACTGACAGAGCTGCTCAGGAGAGGAAGCCCCGAGCGCACAGTGCAGTCTTCTTGGCTTGGACCACAGCTACTTCTACTCGCCCCGATCACTTAGGCTGGCTTTTGGTTATAGCTAAAGCCTGTCTGCCGGTCCTTATGCCCTCTGTCCAGACATAGGGGTCCTGGCAAAGTCAACCATCCCCCAGTGTGCAGTATCCTCTCGTACCCAGTGTCAATGGCACACCCTTCAGCAGGCGGCTTCGGTGGCCCAAGCTCACATGCTCCATCGCTACAAACCCTCCAAAGTGCTCTTTCCTTTAATGCCTTCACTGAGTGGCCACAGGCCTGGGGAAGCCAGAGGTTTCGCCTGAGGGCCTTCTGGTATTACAGTTAACTTTAACGGTGGGTTTTAGGGGCTTAAATAATTCTACTGATATTATCAGAAGTAAATTTTATAAGCTTTGGCTTTGGAACACACACATACACACACCCCAGAAATAATTCTGTAAGTGGTTGGAAACCATAATAATACTCCTGAGTATACGTTCAACTACTACACAACCACTGTAGACCACAAAGATACTGATCAGAAATGGCAGAAAGGTTGTTGGCAAGAAGGATCTCAGCAGACCTGTGTGCAGCCTGTCCCAGTAGATGTGATCACTGAGGGTGAGCAAATGTGCGGTGATTAGAATAAAACCCCCAAATCCTGGCAGAATTAACTGCTATGCCCCAGAGATGATGACACTCTGCTGTTCGGATGGAGCCGTTCTACCTGCAAGGGTTGAGGTGACCCTGAACTTCCTGAAGGCAAGAAAGATAGGTGATGATTTTTACTTCCATATCCATAGAACAGACCGCAGCACAGTATCCCACACCCGTGTGATAAATGACCATTGAAACATCTCTCAAACGGGTGTTAACAAATGGCCAGGCTCTCGTCTGAACTTCACAGATAAGGTTTCTTTCTTTCTTTCTTTTCTTTTTTTTTTTTTTTAAGATTTTGTTTATTTATTTGTGAGAGAGAGCATGAAAGGAAAGAAGGTCAGAGAGAAAAGCAGACTCCCTGTGGAGACAGGAGCCCGATGCAGGACTCGATCCTGGGACTTCAGGATCATGACCTGAGCTGAAGGCAGATGCTTAAGCAACTGAGCCACCCAAGTTGCCCCATCTTTTTTTTTTTTTTTTTTTGGTAAGATTTTACTTATTTATTTTAGATAGAGTGTGTGTAAGCTGGAGGAGGGGCCGAGGGAGAGGGAGAGAATCTCGGGCAGACTCTGGGCTGAGCATGGAGCCCGACATGGAGCTCGATCTCACGACCCTGAGATCATGACCTGAGCCAAGATCAAGAGTCAGAAGGTTTAACTGACTGCGTCCCCCAGGCGCCACCCACCTCACTCCTAGTTTCTTTATGTGATGAATCAGAAGCAACACTCTCTCTTCTTCTATTTCAATTCCAGCCTCCCTGCCTATAAGATGGGGGTGAGAACAAGTGCCTTCGGCCCACGGAAGGATAAATCGGGGAAATGCACCTGAAGGGCTGGTTCCTTGTCGGCACTGGAGGGCCATTAGCCATTATCCTCATTTCTTCTTGTGGATGCCATTAGAACACGTGCAGCAGGGTTTGCCTTAATGAAGGGGGGCGAGTCCACCCGGTCTGACCTCCGGGGACCCGTCCCTGGTGCAGCAATGAGCCGTCCAGGAAATGCGAGACACAAGAGAAGCGGTTTGGGGAGGCCTGAGAGGTCTGCCCGGGGCTCCCTGTCCCTCTGTGAGCCTTCCATTGCGCTCCCCCCACGGCGGCAGGGCGCTCCCGCTCCCGGCCCCGTTCAGCATGCCCCTGTTTCTCAGCTCTCCCCCCGCACTGCTCGTCCATTGTTCAAAAAAAAAAAAGGAATCGAGCCATGGCTGGAAGCTTGAGTTCATCGTAAAAAAAACTGTGTGGCTCTAAGGGTCTCCATCCAAGTTTTTTTTTCCAAAAGATTATTCTCCGAGGAAAAAAGAAAACAAAATGGCCAAATCTCACAAATTTTTGGTCTCCATTATCCCACGGCTCTCTTTACCCCCTGAGACGCCAATTTTTAGTAGTAAACTGGGCTGAAGAGTGAGGGCAAGGCCTAGAGAAGCTGTTTCATTTCTACCACCAAAGACAAACTCGGATTCTTTCACAATTTCCCTCCAGGCTGGCCCTCTGCTTCATAGGGCCAAACCACTGAAAGAAGACATGAATGCAAAAAATTTGCCTCGCAGCAGCAAACACTAAGATTTTCTACAGATGCAAACCCACCCCAAAGATAATAAAAGTGAGCACAGGGTTTACTGGGCTTGTTAAAGGCTGGCTGCCTGATTTTCTTTAGCGTCTGAAAAGGTTTACATGGAAGGGGGGGGGGTGGCCCTTACTGACACAGCAGTTTAGGAAAATCAACACAGGCCCCCAGGACACTAATTAGCCTGCAGTGAGCTCACCCTTCATTCCACAAATACTCGCTGTGCATCTAGCCTGCTCCAACTCTGCGGGAGGTGATGTGAGGGACAGAAAGCCAATGTGGCTTGGGAGGCAGCCGTGGCCCAGCAGGTAAGACAGGACTTGTGCCCCAAGTGACAAATACCACGGAGGGTGTGAATGGGGAGCGAAGGCTAAGAGGTGGGATCTGACCCAGACCTTTGAAGAACAGGGACTCCAAGCTGCCACCTGGACAATTTACATAGAGCAGGGCTCTACAACTAATGTTATTCATAAATAAGCAAAAGTTCTGAACTGAAGGTTCCAGGGCAATGTTTTCCTAATGACAACTACGCAGGGAGTCTCCGATGTCAATGGTTGTCAGCCTCTGGGGAAGGAGGGGTCCATGGGGAGACCCACCCCTCCTGTCTGTGGGGCCCAGGACAGGAGTACAGATGAAAGCCGACCGCCTGTCAAATTTAAAAGTTACAGCTTAAGCTAACAAGACGCTGAATACACTCTACCTTCGTACCTTGTCAGATCTGCCTTCCCAGTATATTTGAACCCCTAGTCTCAAATTCAGGAGTCCTAGAGTTCTGAGTTCTGGACCAGAATATGGCGCCTGTGCGAGAGCCTGACCTGGCACCCTCTCCTCTCCCCCCAGTCCCCAGCTCTCTCTTGTACCGTGAGGTCTCAGGACCACACGTGGGAACACCCAGGCCACCTCAGGCCCTCCCCAGTGTGCACATCAGGGGCTCAGCCCACACACCCAGGACGATGTCTCTGAGGGGTCTCAAAAGCCCACTTCTTGCCTCCTGGGCCCCGTGGCTACTCTAATTTGATAGGTAGGTATCAGGACCAGGGGTATCGGGACCCCCCCCCCCTTAGTGAAGTGGGGGTCCGCTGCAGAGGCTCCTCTAGCTCAGGCCTACGGGTGACACTGTGGATAGGGAGGGATTGGGTTCCCAGGATCGTGAGGCATAGTGTCGTGTGGTTTTCATTACGATGCGGTTGGAGGCTAACCTTTATCCCAGATGTGAATGCAACATTAGATTCATTTTCACTTAATCCTCACTTTAAGCCTAGGAGTTCAGTATTGTTATTATTCCCATTTCACGTGTGAGGAAACTGAGATTAGAGAGGCCTTAGTTTCACCAAGACCACACAGCGAGGAGAGGCAGAGGCAGGATTTGAATGTTATACTGAGTCTCGAGGCCGAAAAATAGTCAGAGGGAAATCATTTCCTGATCTTCAATCATGGAATCAGAGGCAGAAAGAACCAGGCAATTCATTGTTTCAAATCCTGCCAACAGTGTCGGGTGATGTGTTGGTGGACAGCAGCCGAGGAGGAGTCCAGGGTCCTGCCGGCCTGCCTGTCTTCATGCCCAGCCATCCCCACTGTGCACGGGCACAGGCTCCGGGGGCAGGGTGGTGGGGGCAGGGGCAATGGGGACAGGGAAGCCACTTGGGGCTGGGCAGGTGGCCAGGGCATGTGTAGCTGGGAAGGCAACCTCACTCCAAACAGGGTCCTGGGATTTGTTTCCTAAAGCTGCTGCCTTTGGTGTTTTCTCCAAATCCCAAGAGCAAAGTGGTGGGGCTACAGAGGGGAAGCCCCAGAATCTGGCTGAACGCAACTTCATTCTGTTTCCAAACATCTGGGTAGGAGCTTGGGCACCCACACTGCCCCAGGCAATCAGAGATGCCCATAGGCGTCTCCAGAAGGAGAATTTTTTGTCTCTCTTTTTAAAACTTCAATTAAAAACAAAACAAAACATGGGGCACCTGGGTGGCTCAGTGGGTTAAGCCTCTGCCTTCGGCTCAGGTCATGATCTCAGAGTCCTGGGATCGAGCCCCACATCGGGCTCTCTGCTCAGTAGGGAGCCTGCTTCCACCTCTCTCTCTGCCTGCCTCTCTGCCTGCTTGTGATCTCTCTCTGTCAAATAAATAAATAAAATATTTTAAAAAATAAAAAAAAAAAAATTAAAAAAACAAAACAAAACAAAAAACCTTTAAACAGAAGTATAGGGCGCCTGGGTGGCTCAGTGGGTTAAGCCGCTGCCTTCGGCTCAGGTCATGATCTCAGGGTCCTGGGATCGAGTCCCGCATCGGGCTCTCTGCTCAGCAGGGAGCCTGCTTCCTCCTCTCTCTCTGCCTGCCTCTCTGCCTACTTGTAATCTCTCTCTGTCAAATAAATAAATAAAATTAAAAAAAATAAACAGAAGTATAAAATTTATATAAGGAAGTACACAAATTTTGTATACAGCTCAGTGAATTTTTAACACGAACGTATTAGGTAACTACCATCCAGACCAAGATAGGTACCTTTTCTTTTAATTCAACACCCAGTGTGGGGCTTGAACTCATGACCAGGAGAGATCAGGAGTCCCATACTCTATCCCACGGAGTCTCACAGCCGAGCACACCAAGATAGAGAATGTTTTAAAAACTGATTGTAAATCGAAGAAGTAACACATGAACACATTCTCTTTGTAAAGCATTAACACAGGACATGTGAGCTGACCCCCCTTCTGACCCCCTCTATTAGCGACCTCTACACACATATAAGGCCCCACTGTTATAATTTGGCGTGTCCGGAAGCAGGAGCTTCTCCCTCAGCATTCCCAGGCCTTCGGGCAGGGAAGCAGCCTGACCGAACAGGTTTGGGGTCTTTCTCCTCAAACACGGTCTTCTGCCCACCCCCATACAACTCCTGCTATGGATAGAGAGCCTATAGCTTCCCCTGCCACAGACAGTTCACCCCGTCCTCCGCATCTAAGCTGTCTAATTCTGACCCCCTAGAGTGACCTTCGGGTGCCTGGGCTGCTGGGCCTACACAAGGAGGAGGGGCTGTGGGGACGCCCAGCTCCAGGAGGCGGGGGCACACGGAAGCCAGAACTGCCCAAACTGGTTACATTCCAGCAAGATTAGCTAGCGTGAGGCCCGGGCCTGCTCTGGAGCCCACCCCTCCCTCCTCTCCTGGACCATGAATAGGATTTTAACTATTTCCCTCCTACTTGCTGTCCAGCTTCACTGGCTGACAATGCTCCCTGCTGTTTGCACATTAACCTCCCATTTGCCAGGCTGAGGCTCAGGGGCTGTGGATTAACACCCACCCAGACAATGGTCTCCAGGGAGGGATGCAAGGGACTCAGACAAAGGCTGCAGGCGCCAGGCCCGGTCAGTCACTGCACTGGAACCACTGGCCACAAGGGCAGGGGCTCCCAGACTCTGAGGGCCGGGTGTGCTTCCCTAACAAGGGCCTAAGGAACAGGGAAATGACCCCTACCCGGTCTAATCTGGATGTTCCAGCCCTGTGGTGACTGACTGCAGGTCTGCAGGGACCAGGGGCTAAGGTGCTGGGATGGGGAGCCCTTGGGCAGGCCTGGCAGACCCAAGCCCCCATCCCCGGAGTTAGGTTTTCTCCCTTCTCCAGGCAACACTGAGCTCTCAGGGGACACAGCAGGACACAGATGACTGGCCCTGCACCCCGAGGCTTCCTGGAAAAGCTGCCTGTTCTCTGTCTTGCAAGATCTGACCAAAGTCCATGTCAATGCCATTTTCTTACCCTCCCACGTGCAGGTGTGCTGCCAGAAAAGGCAGCAGCGGTCAGAAGAGAGGGGACGGGAAAACAATCAGAGGATCAGGTGGGGAAACGTTCTGGAGTTCTGGGTTCTCGACCCCAGCTGGGCTGTAGGATAAAGGCCAGGCAGGAGTATTTTAAAAACCCTCCTGTGGTGATTTCGATGCCAACTCTGCCCCAAAGCAGAGCCTCTCAAAGCTAAAGTTCCCAGGCATCAGCCCGGATCTTGCTGAAATGCAGATTCTGGGCCAAGAGGCCTGGGCTGAGGCCGTTGATGCTGCATTTCTACCAAGTTCCAGGGTGACGCAGGGGCGGCTGGTCAAGGAGCACCTTTGGGGGGGGGGGGCGCCTGGGTGGCTCAGTGGGTTAAAGCCTCTGCCTTTGGCTCAGTCATGATCCTAGGGTCCTGGAATCGAGCCCCGAGTTGGGCTCTCTGCACAGTAGGGAGCCTGCTTCCTCCTCTCTCTGCCTGCCTCTCTGCCTGCTTGTGATCTCTGTCTGTCAAATGAATAAATAAATTAAATCTTATAAAAAAAAAAAAAAAAAAGGACGACCTTTGGGCACCAGGTTCATCAGGAGGCTGAACAGTCTCAAGACTCTTGTACCAAACCGTCTAGCTTTAGTGTGAACCCTTCCCTCAAGGTCAGAGTCCGTCCTTGTATTGATACGAGTGCCTGCAACAATCCCTCTTCTTCCTCTCAGTTCCTCTTCTCCTGACCTGGAAGTTCTGGGTACCCATGAGAAAACTTTCTGGCTTCTGTTCCTGTTTTCCCCATATGTCCAGCCTCCTGGTCTAGGCCAGTAAGCCCCTTTGGACCATTTCTCTGACCCTCATTCTGTTCACCGTCCTATTACACCAAATAGGGGGTGTGGGGGGCAAACTGCAGAGGCTATGGAGGTAGGGGTGGGGGAAGAGCCTCCAGTGGAAACAGAAACCAGAGTTCCAGCCCTGAGGCCATTAACATCCAAGAAACTTGAGGACAATTAAAAAAGCAACAACCACAATTACTATGGTTTACACAAGCAAAACTCATTAGTGTGGGTTGAGGTGCTGAGGTTTACGGGGCAAACCTTTTCCTTACAGATAGTACAAATTAATTGCCGACAAGAACTGCAAAGCAGGGTTGGGGGTAGAGGCTGGGGCGGGGGTGCCCAGGTGGCTCAGTCGGTTAACTGTCTGAGTCTTGGTTTCAGCTCAGGTCACGTTGTGGGATGAAGCCCAGACCTGTATAGGGATTCACACTCAGCAGGGAGTCTCCCTATCCCTCTGGCCCTCCCCCTGCTCTTTCTCTCTCTCTCTCTCTCAAGCAAATAAATATTAAAAAAAAAAAAGGAACTGCAACAGGGATACTTTAAAGGGCTGTGCTCTATGTTCAAGCGCTCCAGATGCAGGCGACAGACACTACCTCTCCCCTGCAACGGACACACCCGGGCCCTGGCTCAGGGTGCCTCACCTGGCTTGAATTCCTGGTGAAGTTCAGGTGCGACCAACCCATGCTCCTCCGGAAAGGTCTTACCATCCAGAAGACTCCCTCACTTACGCTGCCGCCCACGCCAAGTCTGAGTTAACTGTTTGCAGGCAGCCCTGGGGCCTCATACCCTGCTAAGGGAATCACGTCCAGATCATCGCTGCAGGGGGGATCTGAGCAAGGCTTTACGGTTTGCAGTGGCAGTGGGTCTATAAATGATTATCCCCCATGAGAGGATACAGGAGCAACCTCAGATCAAACACTCACCTGGCTTTCTTGAGCTCAGCAGGGCTTTCTGCGCTTCCACGAGCTGCATGCCCGTGAGCCCTTCATTGGGTCTACTTCAAAGTCTAATGGTCCCAAAGACCCAAGGGTTCCTGCTGCCACTCCTTGCCCCTAACCTCTGCAAGGTCATAGACCGCAGAGGGGTCTGGTGGAGCTAGGACTGAATCCTGACCACACTCCTTATTCATGGGGCTAATTGGTCTAAAGTTACTCTTTTGGGGCGCTTGGCTGGCTCAGTCAGTAGAGCATGAAGGGTCATCTCAGGGCAGTGAGTTCGAGCCCCATGTTGGGCGTGGAACCTTGTTTTAAAAAAAAAATAGTTACCCTTTCTGAGTCTTGGTCCCTACTTGTTAAAGAGACATTAGTATCACTTAGGTTTAACTGAGCTAATACTTAGCAAGTAAGATCTTACAATGGTAATGAAAAGAGGACCCTTCTTTCCTAAGGTAGTAGAGATGGTCTAACACCCCTTTTTTGAGGCTCCAAAAGCATCGGTCTTCTCTTGAGACACTGACCTTTCTCTGCCTGAGGGTCGGCTCAGCCACTAGTTTTGTTTCCTGGTATTGGCCTGGCAGAGAGAAAGCTCCCACACAAGCTCACGGTCTTTTGTATCTTTGACTCTCCTGCAATGCTCAACCCAATGCCTGTAATCTGGGGGAAGCTGGTTGGTCTGTGCACTGATTTTCCAAGTCAACCAGCCGACACAGGACAAAGCAGGGACCCAGTAACTCAGTGATTCCCACGGCAGCCCAGGCCAGGCCTCCCACCTGTTGTTGAGTAGGTTCTGTTTCTGTCCTTAGGAACAATGGTAAGACAGGAATTACAGTTCTGACCTGCTGCCAAGCTCTTCATGAAAATGACCACCAATACCCTATTTTTTTTTTTTTTTAATGAAACACTACATGATATGTCTGCCACACAATGAAAAATCACAAAACTCTGTGGTTTGGGGGGGCTTTCGGATTCTTCTCCAGAAACATGATCCTTCACGGTCACACTCAGTATGATGCAAGCTCAGACCGTGCTGTTCGCCAGTCTTGTCACACCGTCCATACGTCCTACCTTGTTTATAAGGAAATGGGTCATGAGGTCAGGGGCCACCTCTTCCAGGCCATGACATGCTCTGCTTGGACAGTAATGTCCTCTTTGGGGGGTGGTGTAGGTCTAATTTTAGGCCTTCTGAAAAAGTGCTGTGCTGTTTCCCCAGGCTTCATTTCCTATAGTTATGTGATGGAGATCACGTTTTTCTGAGGTTCTAAAATCAGAAAGCACTGTTCCCTTGAGCTATTATCTCTTCAACCCTAGAAGGTTGGGACTGCACTCTGGGGCCCCGAGAAGGGTGGGACTCACTCTGGGGAAAGCCTCCCGATGGAGCTGAGTACTAGAGGGGCCTGGGTCCGGGTGGGGCTGCTCAGATGATACTGGCTGTGCCTAGACGTCTTTCGAACTCCTCTCCATTATGCACAACACTCTTTCGTGGGGTTTTTCTCCTTCCTCTTGGTTCCGTTCAGCCGGTCCCTCCCCGAAACCAGGGATCCCCGAAACTCCCAGCAAAGAGCCATGCTTGGCATGGAGCCCCTCTTTTGGAGGGGCTGTGCCAAGGGACCACATTGAGGCTCAGATCAGGGTGCAGTGGGAAACAGACTGGGAGCACACACTCATTTTGGACTGTCTGCCCGGAGAGCCGTCTGCTTGTTATAAGAAGGTATTAACTGCCCGCAATAGCATACACGAATTATCTCTAAGTTCTGACCCTGCACAAGGGCCCGTCCCCACAGTTGCCATCTCAGGCCCATGGCTACGGCCTTGACAGGAGGAATGAGCAATTTTGGGGTGAGAACCATGGGGAAACAGAGGCACAGGGGGACCTGTGTGTACCGTGGTGGGGGGACCAAAGCGGGGGTTTCCTGTGCTCCTGGGGTGATTACAGAGTCCTTCCATCCTTTCTGTTCTACCTGCTCCTTCAGCCTTCCTGTTTTTCCCTCCCTTTTCCCCTCCTAACACGTAGGTACCATCTCCAATAGGGAAGCCGCCCGAGGCTCTCAACTGCGATCCGAACCAGAATGAGAACCTGGTTCAAGGTACAAGCACCACACAGCCCCTTACTGTGACATTTTCTGAAACGGGTGTCAGTCAACAGGGAGCAATCAGGAAGCAGAGACTCACGAGAGTGATCCTAGAAGAGAGGGATGAGGACCTAACACATACCTGCCGTCTGACCCTCCTCCTCAGCCTTCCGTCTGGCTAGCCCCCGGTGGGCTGCTGAGGCTGGAGTCAGAGACATGGGTCTGGTCAACTCGCCCCACCAGCAGTGTGACCCTAGGCACGTTCTGCCCCTCTCGGAGTACAGGGGCTGGAAAAACCCCTTTATTGAGACAATTTTGTATTAAGCACCCACTGTTTACACTATACATGGAGCATAATAAAACTCAGAGGCTTTTTATTTCTTTCTATAAGCCTTCTCTTTGTGTGTACTGAGAACGGTACTGGTTATCACTCTAGACAATAATACTGCCCGGATATAGGTCATTAAGGGGGGCAATGACCTACCCCCTTGGTACACTGACCTATTCTTGGTTATTCCAAAACATTATTCAGGCAGCATGATAATTGCTTAATTTTTCTTTCCACTCCTAAATTGTAAAATTAGACCCAAACCCCAAAACAAACAAACCACACAAACCTCCTAAACACAAAGTAGGACCTTGACGCTACCCAACATCTGTTTCAGTCCCGCCGGCGGGCAGCTTGAGCTCTTCCCCCTACCGGCGGCCTCAGGCTGTTAATTCTCTCTGTACTGCTTTTCCAGCACTCAGTCCGAACACCAAGAATCCTCCAGAGACTCTAGTTTCTCCTTTCCTTTTTCCGAAAAAATCTCTCAAAGGTTCTTTATCTGTCCCCCAGATGTGCCTAATTCCCTGCCTTCGGGACTTCCCGAAGTGGACAGCACAACTTGGGGGCCTGTAGGAAACGGCGTAATCCAAAATTATCCAGGCTTATTAAAAATCCTGCTTTTGAACGAGTCTATGTTCAAGATCTTATCACTGAGCTCTTTTGGTTAAAAAGGCCGAATTACCAGCTCCAATGTGAGGTGGGGGAAGAAGTCCAGGGGTGGCGGGAGCTGTCGGGCTTCCGGCTCTCCCAGATGCCTCCCTACAGTGTGCAGTGGCGCCAGCTGGTACCGGTTCGTTAGCGTCGTCCTGACGCGGGGTCCTGACGCGGGGTCAGCGCTGCCTCCGTAGGTTGAAAGTGGTCGTGGCGGGAGTATTTACACCACGGAGAACAGCCAATGCTACACATCACCACAGGAAAACACTGTGACATTTTCTCTGTCTGGCTCTGCCCTGCCTTTATGTATGCAAGTTCACGTAACCTCATAACTAACAGTGCAGGTAAAGAACGATTATCATCTCCTTTTCACAGATGAGGAAACTACGGGCTCTTCCCCACTCTGTGAGTTTCCCACTGTCCCATAAAAAGGTCTGGCCAGTGGCCCATGTGCAAAACACTTCAGAAAATGCTCCACCAGAGCTCAGACTCAGGAGCAAATCCTTTCATGCAGGCTCAGTTCCAGGAAGGGTTCTTGGAAGTGACAAAAATGATGTGAGCTCTGAGGAGGGTCAAAGAGACTCCAGAGGACACCGTGGAGTGGCTGTTCAGGCCAGCTTGCCAAGAGGGGTCTTTGCTTACCAAAGGCTCCTGGTAATGAACTCCCTTCCCCTGGCACACTTGGTCAGGCCAGGGAAACCCCTTCCACTTCTGGAGGGGGAAAAAGGAAGGAGGCACAGAATGCAATTATGAGAGAACAAACGCATGCTTAGATTCTCACCACAGAACCGCCAGGGAAAAAACCCAACCCTTCTACCACCAAGAACCTGGGCGGTGCCAGAGCAAACACCCCGAAGGCCTCTGTTCACCCTTGCAAGGGTGACTGCACAAGACCCTGGGCTCACACCACCAGGGGACAGAGAGGGACCCCATTTTCCTAGCAGTCATGCTGGCGCAGCAGCCGGTTCTCCCACTGGATTCCCAGCTGGAAATTCCGGAAGGAACAGCTTTCTGTCTTCAGCATCCCAAGAAAGAAACTGCAGTTAAGGAGTAACAAAATTTTAATTTCTTAATGCTCCTTCACAGGGTGAAAAGAGCCACATCCTGCAAACAATCAGACCTTAGGCCAGGCCTTTCCTTACAATACTTCGGAGAGGCAGAAAACCAAGTCCAATCGCCTTCTCCCTATTTCCTCTTTTTTTTTTTTTTTTTTTTTTTGCCCAGGGAATGAGTCAAGTCAGTCAACAAATATTTATGGAGCGCCCACGGGCTTGCAGAGTCTGGGAGGAGACACGGGTTGCTGGAAGAAGCCCAGGATAGTTCTCACTTGAGACAGTAAAAGGAAATGTCAATCCTCAGGCCAGGTCTAAACAGGGCAGTAAGAGCTGACTGCCACCCTGGGTGGGTTTATTCTGGGCCAATCACTCACTGCCGGCTGAGTGGCCTCTGTTATCATAAGGCCAAAGTGGGTGGATCCGCTAAGATCATGCACATTTTTGGAAAAATAGAAGCGCAATGCTAACAATCTTGATGGTTTTGGGGGTGGGGATAGGGGGTTGGCGGAGATGCTCGTCTTCCCTCAACTCCCAAAGGGACCCAGAACAATCAAAATTGGTTAAACAAATGTCAGATGTTGGCCATTTTCTCTTCTGCAAAATGTAAATGTGTGTGAGCTGGAGAGGGAGGCTAGGAAAACCTGGGACCAATGGAGACAGTCTTTGGGGGACCTGACCCTCTCTAGTTCGGAAACTGGAACTGGAGCCTTGCTGCTCAAAGTGTGCTCCCCAGACCAGGGCGTCGGCATCACCAGGAGTGTGTTAGAAATGCAGACTCTCAGGCCCTGTCCTGCCCTAAGGAATCAGAGTCTGCCTTTCATAAGCTCCTCGGGTCCCTCCCATGCACCTGCAGGCTGGACAAGCCACCGTCCAGATAAGCAGGCGACTGTTATTAGATCCCACAGAATCCCCCAAAGGCACATTTGGGGAACACCTGTCCTCCACATCACCAGGTGCCTGTTAGCAGGCTCCCAAGGTCTTCTGTTCACAAAACACAAATATTACTAAAGCCTAAAGACCTGTAACTGTATCGTGATTCCTGGTTTAAAAGTAAGTCGCCTGGAAAGATCCAGGTCAGTTACCCCTTCACTTAATCAGAGGAAGATACACGGTTAGGGCCTAGCAGAACTGAACGCAATGGGCCACAAGGCGTCCTTCCACTTCCACTTCACTCCACTAACAGTGCGCACTGGCCTAGATTCTCCTCTGTTTTAAATAACCAAGTATGTTTGAATAACCTGTATGGTTACAATTAGGGTCAGCGCATCTGGGGAAGTCACCGCAAACCCCCACACATAAATATGGTGATTTTAATAACAAATAACACATTTGGAGACGGGTATAGAAGTATGCAGGCGGAGGGAGCCACTGAAGATGTTAATTTGCATGTTCACAAAGGAATAGAATCCAGCTGCAACATTAATGCTTAATTCCAGAGACATAGGACACATGCACAACCTCACTACGGTCTTGCTCTAAATTTAAAGCCGATTTTCAAACCCTCGCAATTTTGGCTTAAACTTAAATTTAGCTGCTTGAAGAGGAGACTGGATTTTATTTATTTATTATTTATTTATTTTCCCCCTGTGAATCCTGAAACGGTGAATTTGAAAAAAGTCCATTTGTGTAAGTTGTGCAAGTTAAATACAAAGTCTCTGAAGAGATCTGATGCAAAGTTTCTCAAAATATCCATGTTGGCACAGGAAAACATAAAAGGTCTCATCCCTGGAAGAGATTTCTTCTAATAAGGCAGTGGAATTTAAGGACTATGTTGGAGCTGGTCTGGTCTCCCAAACATGTTATCAGTCTTAAATAAAGCACAGAGTACATCAGCTTTTAAGATATATCTTCTGGGGACCCCTGGGTGGCTCAGTCCGTTGAGTGTCTGACTCTTGATTGCGGCTCAGGTCATGATCTCAGGGTCACGAGATCAAGCCCCGTGTCAGGCTCTTTGCTGATAGCAGAGTCTGCCAGAGTTTCTTTCTCCCTCTCTCTTTGCCCCTTCCCCCGCATGCGCTCTCTCTAGTAAACAAATAAATCTTTTAAAAAAGAATTAAAAGATAAAAAGATAGCAACAGGGGCGCCTGGGTGGCTCAGTGGGTTAAAGCCTCTGACTTCGGCTCAGGTCATGATCCCAGAGTCCTGAGATCAAGCTCTACTTCGGACTCTCCACTCAGCAGGGAGCCTGCTTCCTCCTCTCTCTCTCTCCCTGCCCCTCTGCCTACTTGTGATCTCTGTCTGTCAAATAAATAAATAAAATCTTTAAAAAAAAAAAAAAAGATAGCGATGCCTCGGTGGCCTGGGTGGCTCAGTCAGTTAAGCGTCTGCCTTCGGCTCAGGTCATGATCCCAGGGTCCTGGGACAGAGTTCCACATCCTATCGGGCTCCTTGCTTATTAGCAGGGAGCCTGCTTCTCCCTCTGCCTGCCCCTCTACTTGCTTGTGCTCTCTCTCTCTCTCTCTCTGACAAATTAAAAAGATAAAAAGATAAATCTTCTGAAATAGGATGTATAGGAGAATCAATGTGTGTAGGAGGGAGAGAGTGTTCATAACAGTGGTCATATCTCTATACTGTGGTAATAATATACTACTTATATCAGAATATATCTAATGTGCTATAATAACAACAGATATTGTGGGAATTTGGCCATTTTAGGGGGAAACAAGATCCTGGGAAGTTGTGTTCCCTTTTATCCCTTTCTCCAGGAACATGGTGTCTGGTGAAAGGCCCAGCATGGGTCCTCACTCAAACATCTGCATAAAGACAGAAGGGGCCCCCTGTAGGGCTGCAAACCTGGTAAGGACGAACAAAGGGAACTCGGTAACAGCATAATCGTAACAGCGTAATCGATTGTTTCAGTGATGAAGGAAACAGCTACAAAATCCTCCCACACTCACAGGGCACAGACCCTGACTGAAAGCTGTTGGCATTCACGCTTTACAGAGAATGGTGGGGAACCAGGACCAATGGGGACGAGAGCCGCTCGGGTCCTACAGGTGACCAAGTGGGAAGGGAGGCTGCCAGTCGTCCTCATCAATCAAGTCAATGCACATCAAACCCTTCTTGGGGGCGCATGTATCAGGTCATGATTTCATGATATTAAAGAATGTCTTGAGAGTTAAATGCTCGGGAGTCCTCAGAACTGCAATTCTGCTGAATCCCTGGGCCATCTGTTATGAATAAATGCCAGTGGCAATAACCGTGAATACACGTGTCAAGGGGGGCCACTTCCTTATCCCCTCCCCCACCAGGAATCGGACAGATGTGGGAATCTGAAGACCTCGGTTGATAGCCCAGTCCTGCCAGGGGCCATTCTGTCACCTCGATAAGCCTCAGCTCATCGCCTATTAAACAGGCATGATACCAGCTTCACTTAATTCTTAGAACTATTCTGAGGCTCAAATGAGATAATGGATGTTAGTCCCCAGCTACGTCAATCAGCCAATAACCCAAGCGTATAGGATATAATCTGGGTCATCCATGGCCAAGAGGCTGGGTGTGTTAGGGGGTGAGCTTCCTTCTTCACGGTCCCAAAAAGCATGTGACAACCCTCCTCGTACTTTCCCCTCTATGGCTCCCAAACAAGCTTGCCTTATAAGTTTTCACACACTTAGAATTCATTAAACAATTAAATCCATTCTGATGTAATGGAGTTTCCTCTGAGAGCAGCTTAAGGTTCCTTTAAGCTTATGAGTAACCTGAAGGTGGAAACCCCACCCCACTCAACTTGGGTTGAGATGTCCATCATCAATTTTCTTTCAGTGCATGATTTAAGCTCTCTAGATGGTTCTGTTACATCTGGAGACCAGAACCAAGCCAGCCTCCACCATGAGTGGCAGCCATAAATAACACCACTGCATCGAACCCCCACTGGATGTGGATGGTTTCGCCCTAAGCCACGAGCCCAAAGGAACACCTGGCTGCCATTTAAAGGCAGACTGTCTGGTGGGAAGGACAGCTGGCCAGTCACTTGATAACCACGCGGGGCACGGCCACCCGCTAACGGGTTCCATCTGACAAGCCACCTTCAGTATATGCACAGCGGAGGCCCTGGGCCAGAGATCTCAGAGCTCGAGGACGCACCACATGGCTCCTAGTTGCCAAGCCAGAGCTCCGTGTTTGCCCTGTAGCCAGTGCAAGCCTCTTCACCCTCTTGCCCCACCTATGAGGGCAGAGGGAATGGTGACTGAGGCCTGCCTACTGCTTTCCACTCTTAGGAGGAATCCCTTGGACTGCATGCTCCTGAGCCAGTCCTGGGCCCTAGACAGCCTGAGCCCTGATAACCATGGGAACCCGCAGTACAGATTCCAAGGACTCTCCTGAGGCTGCTCAGTGGCCTGGCATGCCTGGAATCTTGGAGAGAAGCCTCCTTTGCCCAGTATCTGCCTTGATTCCCTGCTCCAAAATCTGTCCTACTACCCTGTAGAGTAGCTGGGGAACTCCACAGCCACAGACAGCTCTTGAGGGTGGAAATGACCTCCATTTGTTGGAACTCTCACCGGACTTGGCTCTTCAAGCAGTACCTGACTCAGGTGATCTCTCCCTTTTCCAAAATACACTCTCTTTCCTGGCTCCAGGGTCTCTGAACCCCCCAGGTCCTCCTCCTACCACTCTGCCTGCTCCTTCTCCATCTCCTTCCCCAGTTCCTGCTCTGCTCTCCAGTGCGCTGCAGTGCCCAGGACTCAGCCCCCCATCCTTTTTTTCTTGCCCGCAACCCCCAGGATCTCCTCCAGTCTCAGCTTTAGGTGCCATAGACATGCTAATGACCTTAAAGTCTCTCGCTCCCACCCAGACCTCTTCCCTGAAATCCAGACTCAATTACCTACTACCCATTACCTTCGCCACTGGATGGCAAAAAAAAAAAAAAAAAAAACTTTAAATGCAACACGCCCTAAGCAGAGCTCCTGGTTATTTTACCCCCAGATCTACTTGTCCCAGTCTTCCCCATTTTGGTTAATGGCATTTCCATCCTTCCTCTTGCTCAGGAGGGGCACCTGGGTGGCTCAGTTGGTTTGCTGGGCATCTGGCTTCGGCTCAGGTCATAATCATGGCGTCCTGGGATGGAGCTCTGCATCAGGCTCCTTGCTGGGCAGGGACTCTGCTTCTCCCTCTCCCTCTGGCCCTCACCCCCACTCCTGCTTCACCACCCCCTCTCTGATCTCCCTTAAATAAATAAAATTTAAAAAAAAAAAACTTCCTCTTGCTTAGGATATACTTTTTTTTTTAGGATTTGATTTATTTATTTGAGCGAGAGAGAACACAAACAGGGGGAGGGGCAGAGGGAGAATAAGACTCTTTGCTGAGCAGGGACCCCGATATGGGGCTCAATCCCAGGACCCCAAGATCACAACCCGAGCCGAAGGCAGACACTTAATGGACTGAGCCACCCAGGTGTCCCCTCAGGAGATATTCTTGACTTTTTTCTTCCTCTTTCATCTTATCAAGAAAATCCTGCCACTTCTCCTTCAAAATGGATCCAGATTCAGCCAACTTTTCCCACTCCCACTTCTACTGCCACCATTTAAACTACATGGACCCCTGACTAGTCTGAGTTTCTACACTTTGCCTCCCTTTCCCCCAACTCAGTCTACTTTTATCACAGCAGCCTGAGAGCTCTGTGAAAACGGAGATGAGATCCTGTCCCCTCTCTGCTCAAACCTCTAACATTTTGCATCTCACTCAGAGTAAATGATCCAAGTCCTCACCGTGTTCTACTCGGTCTCCTGACTGGCCTTCTGTTCCCTTCCTGGCTCTGCCTCCTTCAGTGCTCCCCGCCCCGACCCCTGCCCACGAGGCTCCAGCCACACTGGTTCCCCGGCTCTTCCTCAAACACAGCAGTGATGATCCTGCCTGAGGCCCTTCACACTTGCCGTTCCCCTCTGCCCGAACCAGGTTTCTAGACAGGTGGAGCTTGTCAGTCTTTACTGAACCGTCACCCCCTAGTGAGGACTTCAGTAAATATTTGTTAAATGGATGAACGGACAAATGAACGGGGGGCTTCCCCCGGAACGCTCACTGGTGGGCTGGGACTCTGGTTCGCCTGGCTTGTTGGTTCTCTCCTTGGGGCTGGATCCTGAACCCTCTGTATTCTCACGCCTCCGGAGGGTGCTGTCCACCGTGTGGCGGGCTCTGGCCCTGAAGTCCGACCTGGCTAGCCTGCACTGTCCCCGAGAACAGGCACCCTGTGTCTTGTGGTTCATAACATGCATATATGCCTCCTCAGACAGCAGATAGCACACGGAGATGACTCAGTACATATCTACCAAATGAGTGCATGACCCGAACCCGGCCTCACCTTTCACGCTGAGCAAGACTGCTGTCCTCTTAGACTCCTAGGCATGGGGCCTGCCTCTTTGGCAAGGCAGCCCCTCTTTCCCCACCTCACAGCACAGGCACCTCGCACCCTCCTTTCCTTGCTGACCTACCAGCGCCTCCTAGGCTGTTCAGATGCAGACAGTGATTTCACAAGAGAAATGGGTTCTCTCTCCATTTAGTTTCAAGAAGCTGGAGCCCCTGAGAGATCCCCCCTGGAGAGTCACGGGGCATGTTCCCACAATCCCTTTCTCCTCAAACAAAGTACCCAGGTAGGCATGTCTCATCATGCCTCCTCACAGGTACGGTACAAAATGGCCCTTTAGGGACTCAACACAAAGTGTGAAGCCCCATCTGAGTGACTGAAAAGCCTTCCTTCAGCTTCACCATTCCTGGTAATAAGCTTAAATAGCCAAATTTTCTGCTGCTCCTTCTGGGTGATAGCTAGAGACACCCCAGTACTCCCTCTCCCGAAAACACAGGAAGACAGCATGGGAAACTCAAACCCTAAATGAGGCCAAGAGTACCCATCACACATTACCGAACTAGTCCTTTTGAAACACCGTGCCAGAGGGTTATTAATAAATGATGAAAACACTCCGAGGGGAGACTGCTGCTGAATGCACACCAGTCTTGCACATTTTAACCAAAATACACCGGGTTCAAGTAGAAACCAGTTCAAGCTCATCTTGGTCTTGTAAGACTACAAGGTCTGTAAGGTCTACAAGGTCTGTTATTCCTCAAGGTCTGTAAGACTACATGTGTAGGAGGCTCCACTGGAGAGGCTGGAGGGAAAAAACATGCCCTTTCATCCAAGAGTTTAAAAAAAAAAAAATGCAGCAGCATACCAGGGAAGGCTGAGGCAAAATAGGGAAGCAGGAAAGAAGGGAGAGAGAGTATCAGGGGAGCCTTCCTGAAGAAGACAGAAAACTGGAAATGTGCAAATAGAAGAAATGGAAGGAAGCAACACGTCCTGCATGGGAAAGGAGAAGGCTGAGTAAAAGGGGTCCTGTAAGCAAGAGGCTCACAGGGAAAATGTCTTCAAGTAGTACGAGTGTGGGAACAAGGGCTAGACTTCATGGTTACTGCAAATGGCCATGGTGAGCCCCATTCGAGGAGGAAGAAGGCAGAGACAAACCTCAGTGACTGCCCCCTAGAGTAAGAGTGGACTCGGAGCCAACAGAGGACAGCTTCTGAGGTCTAGAGAGACAGTTTGTCCTCATATTGTGATAATGGCCGTGGTCTGGTTTGGATGAGAAAGTGAAGCTGACAAGAAGCTGACAAGGCAAGGTAGGACTGTTCTCGGCATTACCTGAGGTACCCACAGAAAAAGAAGAGGAGGGAATTCTTGAGTGGCATGTGTCCGCCAGTGGACATGTGTGGATTTGGTTGGATGCTGGCATTTTACCAGGCTAGGGCATGATCTGACATGGGTCCCATGTGGGCACTGGGCAGCCCAGGGCTAGCAGAAACGCCCCAGGGAAGTGGGCAGCCGTAGGATTCCGGTCTCATGGTACCACATTAGAATTATGGGAGCATAACTATCAGAGATGGGAGAGGCCAGCTGGGTGACATCTGAGTCTTCCTCCCGCTCGGGTCATGTAGGTAAATGTTTAGTTGGATCTTAAGTGATCCAGATACTGTAAGTCCTCATCAGCTTCTTAAAGCTCCATGTTTTTAGACTTGGTGTTATTAAAAAATGCCCCTTGCCATAAAAAAGAACCAAAGCAAAAAGAAATGAGAAAGGAATATTTGCAGAGAAACAGAAACGAGCAACGCCTAGACCACGGCAGTTGTCCAGGTCCTAAAGCACAAAGAAAGGCCTAATAGAGACTTTACTTAAATACTAAAAATAAACAGTGCCTGTTTTTAATTTCTATTTGAAAGTCTCTAAAGAGAGCCAGTAAATTAAAACTATACCTGGGGCCTGAATTATCTCACAGGAACGAGGACTGCTTTAAAATGCACCCCATCCTCTGGGCCTGCTCCTCAAGTCACATTCTGTGAGTCGGTCAACGAACTCCTATTGTGTATTATCACGGAGAAGGCACTGAAGACTGGGCTCTCACAGAGCCCAACCAGAAAACCCTATAGTGTTCCAACTTCTGTTCCCACACTGAAAAATGCTGAGCTTCAGAAGACATGCTGTATAAAAATGTTGAAGAGGAAGACAAACCCTTTAAAAGGGTGACCTTGGGCGTGCCCTTCCCAATGGAGTTAAATGTCACTGCTCTGAGAACTTGTACTTTCTGATTTCCTGATTTTGCAGAATCCAAAGCTAGCATAACGAATTTAAAGCCTCCAGCTTCCTTCCTTTCTCCATTTCCTTAAAAACAAAAACAAAAGCCACAGACTTAATTATTTCTACTAAAATACAACTTAACAAAAAGCATCATGCATTTTTACTGTTACCATGGTTTAGGGGGAAAATACATTTCCCTCTGTTTTTTTGCTGCAAGATAACTTTTTCAAATTTCAGGGAGACACTAAATCCTGCCCCTGCATAATTTAGTCCATAACCATACACACCATTTTAGGCCACTTATGGTTTTAATTGTCGATCTGTGTTTTTCAGTTATCTCTCTCATTCGTAACATGGCGACGGTCGGAATCAGGAGGGAAATTCTCACGTGGGTCCTTAGACTCCTCAGGTTTTCCCATCCACACCTTCAGGAATGACAGCCCAAAGTTTATAATATCCTCTACCTCCACTGTCGCCTCAGACTCCCTCTTGTTTGTATTAGAAGGAAGGAGGTCATGGGACATTATCCCCTCCGTCCTGCCCATGAGGAAGGGCAGGCTCTTAGAGCTGTCCTGTGTAGACACATGTGGCTTGAGTCTTTGAAATGATGTGCTAGGAGCACCTGAGGGGCTCAGTCGGTTAAGTCCCTGCCTTTGGCTCAGGTCATGATCTCGGGGTCCTGGGATCAAGCCCTATGTTGGTCTCCCTGCTTAGTGGGGAATTTGCTTCTCCCTCTGCCTCAACCCCACTTGTGCTCTCTCTCCCAAATAAAGAAAATCTTTAAAAATAAAATAAAATAAATAAAATAAAATAAAATAAAATAAAAAAGATGACCTGTTGTACATGTTAAACATACATCAAAAAACGTGAGGGAAAAAAAAGTGAAGTGCCTCGGTAATAGTTTTTATATTTATTATATGTTGAAATTATAGTATCGTAGGTAAACTGGGTTAAATAAAATACATTATTAAAAATAATTTGCTAGTGTCTTTTTATTTCTTTTTTAAGGTGGCTTCTAGAAAAGTTCAAATGAGCTCTATGGCTCACATTATATTTTTGTTGTACAGCGATGCTCTACAGAGATTGATGCGAAGTCATCCAGAGGGCAGGAACAGACCTGGGCTAAATCCACCTCTCCTACTAAATTTGGGGTGCACAGAGTTTCTCAGGGCTTAAGGAATTGGGGAGAGCATTGCATACAGATGAGAAATGGTCTGCACTGTGCCCAGGAATGAGGGGAAGACTGCCACCTGTCCAGCTGTATACATAACCAAGCAGGGCTCCAGTTCTCATGGCAGCAGGGGGGAGAAGGTTCAAGAACCCCAGGGAGGGCCAGGCCCCCACAGCCTGCCTGGATGGGAGCTTGCACAGGAGTGGCTGGGGTCCTCACCTGGCGGCTGGGTCAGTGATGGAGGCAGGGTGCACCCCCCTCCAATAGGTACCCCCTCTGGACCCAAGTCCTGTCCCTTCCTTCCAACCCTTTTCCACACAGTAGAGAGTTATTTTAAAATTTATCAGATGAAGCTATACCCCCTGCAAAAAATCCTCCCATCAATTCCTCTGCACTTAGCATAACATGCAAACTCTCCAAGGGTTCTGCCCTCCTTTCTGACTCCATCCCCTATTCCCAGACCCACAACCTGGCCTTTATAGCTGCTCCCTGAGCCAGCGACACCCTCACGCCAATCTCCTCCAGCCTGGTTCCCTGTCACCCCACCTCCTGCTCAAAAGCCACTGAGTCTGCCCACCTAGAATTGCCCTGAGCACTAGCACGCCACCTCCCAGTCATCTGCCTAGCAGATCATTACTGTCTGGGGCTCCCTGATTTGTTCACTGTCTCCCCCCAGTAGAGAGTGATGTCCATGGCACGAGGCCCTGGATCATCTGGTTTTCTGCCTGGCCTCAGATCCGAGGACAGTGGCCAGACCCCAGCAGGTAAGCTAGGTGAGAGCTAAACGAAGAGAGAGAAGAACCTGACTGATGGCCCCAGTAGTGTGTGGTGACCAGGGACCAACAGCATGGACACAGTGCAGCTCAGAGGGGCTGGCTGCATAGAAGCCTCTGCATGGGGGCTGCCAAGGTTACCTGCATTTCAGAGGAAGTGGAGGAGTCCAGTGCACACAGGGCCTGGTAAGGGCTGGGGTTCAACTCAGGGTCTGGCTCGGAGGCAGCTCCCCTCCCTCCAGGGTCACCGTTTCTAGCTGGTTTGCTCTGGCCCTTCCCTCAGGACCTGGAAGTTGCAGGCCAGCTCCCCAGTCCTCCTCCCACCGCAGGTGCTCTGTGTACCCTCTTCCACTAGCCCTCATCGGACACAAAGGGCAGGGCGCCGGAGTCCTTGGCGCAATGGCCTTTCCTCCCCACCTGCTCAGCGGCTTGGTGAGTAGGGCCCCTCTCAGACAATGGAGTCTCTACCCCCGAGTCAAGGACAGCCTCTCCTCATGCTGACCACGGGGGTTGCACAGCCAGTCCAGGGGGAAGCAGCTCTCATCTGGAATGCCACCTCCCCTCCCAGCCTTCGGGCATCACCTTCTTCTCATCCCGCTTTCCTTCAGTCAGGTAGGCCCAGGCCGTTCCCACCGCTCCTCACTTGGAATCACCCCGACTTTTGTGACAGCGTGCCCTCTGCATGTGAAATCCCTGGGAGCCTGTGCACCCTCTATGCCTCCCGCTCATGCCCACCCCTCCCCCACCCCCCTCAGAGTCCTGGAGGGCCCCCACAGAGGCCCCCTGATTGGGTAGCCCCTGCACACAGCACCCCTCCTCCTCCCCCATTATCCTTAGCTGCAGGCTGTCTCCCCCTGGACTGTTTACACAGCTGCAGAATGAAGGGACTTTCATTCCCCACCCCACTCAGCCCCCTGCTCAGGGTTAATGTATGTGTATTTCCGGCTCCCTACAACTTGGGGCAATGAGAATGCTAACCCAACCCAACCTCCTGTAAATAGTCCATACGCGGATAATGGTACTTTCTGGGGATGGCAAAGTGTGTGGAAGGGCTTCCTTACAGCCAACCATCTCGTGGGTGCGGACACAGGCTCCATGTAGCCTTGCTGCAGCCCGAGGCAGAGCAGCTGCCCCATGCCGGGGAAACCCAGTGACGTGAGGACCCGAGAGATGGCCATCCTGCAGAGCTCCAGGTGAACCAGATTCAAACAGGAACCAGGGATGGGTGTCCTTAATTTGGAGATGGTAGAGTCCAAGCTTGACCAACTATGCAAAAGTTTCAAGAAAAATAAAATCCCCACCAGACAAGCTATCTAGTTCTAATAATACCTGAGAACTAGAAGTAAAGACCCTGAAAGTATTCTAGGCCTCTCCATCCTAAGAATTTCCCCCAAATAATTACCTCCTCCAGGCAAGAACCACACTCCAGGCAAGATGGGAGAAACAACCAGACACAAAAAGCACCACACTAGCCTATGGCTAAGCTCATAAGGGCGGTTTCCCCAGCTAATGTGGGTTATACAAGAGCAAGAGTTCTTTTTTTTTTTTTTAAAGATTTTATTTATTTATTTGACATACAGAGATCACAAGTAGGCAGAGAGGCAGGCAGAGAGAGAGAGAGAGAGAGAGAGAGAGAAGCATGCTTCCTGCAGAGCAGAGAGCCCGATGCGGGGCTCGATCCCAGGACCCTGAGATCATGACCTGAGCCGAAGGCAGCAGCCCAAACCACTGAGCCACCCAGGCGCCCCAAGAGCAGAGTTCTTAGAAAAGAACTCAAGACACTGACTTGAGGTCTGAAGAATGACACAGAGGATGAAGCTGATGCTCTGATGCCCCCCGTGGTGGCAGACAGGGTTAGGGAGTAAAGGACAAGGAAGTCACAGTCACTGCGGCCGTCCCCTGCAGTCCCTCTTCTCCTTCCAACCCCCTTGCTCTAGAATTCCTGGAAATTCATGGAGCCTTTGAGGCTTCTGTATCTAACAGAGGAACTGTCACTCTGCATGTTAATTTTCTTCAAGGAACTCAGACTAGGGATCTTGTTGCCTCGTATGTTCCCACTGACCCCCACTGATGACATCATGACCCAGGGATAGATAGATACCACCAATGGCCCCTGGTATAAGCTCCCAGTATAGGAATTCTGAGGGTCTCTTTCCTTTTCCATATATGGAATGAAGAAGTGTCCTTCACAAGAGAGTACCTGACTTGTCTAATGGGGCCTGGCCTACCACCAGCCTGTCTCTTGACACAGTTCCTGTTAAACTCTCACTCTTAGACTCTGGGCTCCAGGGATAGCAAGATGTTTACACCATCCCAGCCAGAGGCATCCAACCACACACACACACACCTAGGAGAGGAGCCCTCGGGGTCTGACCTGCATCAGAGGCCCTCTGCAAGGAAACCTGGGGGTGACAGACCCGATTCTGTCTGTGAGGTCTTCATGGGGTCCCGGATAACCACAATGACTCAAGTCAGCTCAGAGCAAAGTGTGGAGCCTAGAAAAAGTCTTACATGCAGTGAGGGTCACAAGGACTAAAAGAGTCGCTGACACAGACCGGCCTGAGCTGACGAATCACTTCAGGGTTGCTAAAGTCATTTTGGCCTAACCTGTCAGGTTGTTGTGTGGCCGAGTTCCTTTTTTTTTTAAGATTTTATTTATTTATTTGACAAAGATCACAAGTAGGCAGAGAGGCAGACAGAAAGGGACAGAGGAGGCAGGCTCGCCGCTGAGCAGAGAGCCCGATGCGGAGCTCGATCTTAGGACCCTGAGATCATAACCTGAGCGAAAGGCAGACACTTTAACCCACTGAGCCACCCAGGTGCCCCCAAGTTCTTGTTTTTATCATCACCAAAAAGGTGCATGATTTACTCTTGCCCTTGAGATCCTAGTGTCTTGGCTAGAGGAGAGCCTTACAGTTGTAAGGCTGAACACATCTTCTCAGCTGAGCAACTCAAGGGTCATGGTCGCAGGTGAAGCATTAGTTCCATGGTACAGTTGAAGAAATGTGCCCATGCCCACACCACAGTGACTCCCAGTATAGGGTCCTGCCCATTTTCCAAACTGCCTTGTAGAACTATATTCCTGGGCATCTCCAGAGAGTGAAGATAAACCAATCCCACCACACATGGCTGAACTCTACACTGCAGGATAAGGAAAAAAGCCTGGGGGAGAGTTAGGGAGGACAGGCAGAATCTATAAGCAAAGTAAAGTCATAACATCTAAGTCCTCTGGACTAATATTGGTGTGTTATTCCTACTTAGTGTGGATCTAGGCTTAAACTAAAGGAAAATAAAAATAACTTTGACAGCCATTTCCTTGCTTTCTTTTTCCACCCAAGAGGCACCAGTGGTTAACAGTATGGTGGCAACAAGTGGGTCAAAGGTCAGCCCCTCAGCCAGCACCGGTTTCCATGGAGACGGGGGCTATTCATCCAGCACACAGAGCCTCTTCACAGTCACTTACACACAATTGAGCTATTACTGAGAGCCCAGGAGAGCAGTGTCTGGAGCACAGAGCACTAGACAGGGCAGGGTTTAATGGAGCTGATTAAATGGCAGTTGGGGAATTATTCCAAAGCAGAATTTGGGAATGCCCCTCAGAAACAAGTTAAATCCCCAGGTCTCATCCCATTCCCAACACTCCTCCCTCATATTAGAATAATGCTGTTGTCTACACACTCGCTCACCTCACCCCTCTTCCCACATGTCCAAAGTCGAGAGGATAAACCCTCGTTCTGAGATTCTTGGACTTCTGGCATCTGTATCATTTGCTGAGCACTGTGGTGCCTTTGTGACTTCAAAAGATATCAAACCAAAAACAAAGGAAAATTTAAGCAGACCATCTATTTCAGGCATAAAATAAATTCCAGTGGATGGTGAATGTGGTTTAAAACCAGAACTTCTTAGAGATGGGAGAGTCTTTGGCATTTGTTTGGGAATACTTGAAATCTCCTTTTGAAAGAAGGAGAACATTCCTTCCAAAGTTGCACTGCCATCTGTAATTGATCAGACATCCTACCAAAATTCCTGCAGCCTTTAAAATCAGGACAGAACATGAGAGGTAAAAAAGTAAAAATCAATAGAGAAACAAAAAGTCTTATTAAAAGTTTATTCTCTCACAGGAAAACGTTACATGAACGTTTATACATAACCACCCCAAACTGGAAAGAATCCCAATGTCCTTCAACAGGTGAATGGATCCGCAGACACTGGCTCATCTGTACGATGGAATTACTAACGGGTAATGACCAGGAGCTACTGATGTGAGCAGCAACATGAATGAATCTCAGATACATTTTACTATATTTTTCAAAGAGATTTTATCTGAGGTGTCTGGGTGGCTCAGTCCTTAAGCGGCTGCCTTCATTTCAGCTCAGGTCCTTCCTGATCCCAGGGTCCTGCTCAGTAGGAAGTCTGCTTCTCCTTCTCCCACTTCCCCTGCTTGTGTTCCCTCTCTCGCAGTCTCTCTCTCTGTGTCAAACAGATAAAATGTTTCTTTATCTATTTATTTGAGACTGTGTGTGTGTGTGTGTGTGTGTGTGTGTGTGTGTAAGGGAGCTGGAGGGTGGAGCAGGGAGAGGGAGACAGAGAGTGTCTCAAGCAGACTCCCTGCTGAGCACAGAGTGGGGCATGATCTCATGACCCTGAGATGAAGTCAAAAGTTGGATGCTTAACTGAATGAACCATCCGGGTGCCCCTCAAATACATTTTACTATGTGAATGAAGCCAATTTCAAAAGGCTACACACTGTATGAATCCACTTATATGTCATTCTGGAAAAGGCAAAACTATAGACCCAGAAACCTGATCAGTGGTTGCCAGAGTTCGAGACTAACTGTAGGGAAGGTATTGACTGAATGGGGATGTCACAGGGGACTCAGGGGGTGGGGTGGGCTTGTTCTAGATCATGAATGTGCTGGTACAATTTGTTAAAACCTACAGAAACGTGCTCCACAAAAAGTGAATTTTATGGTATGTTAAAAAAAGGGGGGGGAGGGGTGTCTAAATTTAGTCCTTTAGATGACAGGCAAGAAAACAGTGTGCTGACACTGCAGGCCAGGATAAAATACTGAATCTGCTTCATTCCCCTAAATTATACGTGCCAAGCTCTAAGTGCAGCCCACTCTTTTAAATCTCTGTTGCTGTGATCTCTAACCAGGTTGAGATAAAGATGAAAAATTCGAGAACTGAAGCACTGCATGAATAACAACTATTCTGACACCCACAACTGGGAGAGGAACATCAATATTTGTATTTTCTGAGATGTTGGTTCTTTCTGAGTATGAAAACAGAGGAAAAACCGGTGAAGATGTTCCTTAATGAGTAGGAGAAAAAACAGTGGAAAGAAGGCTGAAAAGACAGCAGTTATGGTCAAGTGGGTTCATGCCCCCACGTTGAACAGCAAATTCAAGGTCTTCATGCTAAGGGTGAACGCAACCTCAGAGAGAACATCGAAACCTGGAGGGAGAGACATACAGATGTCTACCCATATCTTCCCTGGAATGAGAGATTCACCAGGATGCTCAGATCACTCCTGTGGCCGGTGTCCAGAGCAATATGGCGCCCACAGGAGGTACGTGGTCAGTACTGACTGAGTAATGAACACGTGAAGGCAGCTCAGAGGAGAAAATCTGATTCAAGAGAAATGGCTTAGATTACATGGAAGATATATACATATCACTTGCTCAAGTTCAGTATTATGAAGCATTCTGAGATTTAAAAATAACACAAAACCAACCCATCAAACAAAAAACAAAAACAAAATAAGCCTCAAAACAAAAGAGGGCAGGCCAGAAGGAATGGTGCGGGAGCCTCAATTCTCCAGCTCTGAGCTGCTCAGCCCAGGCTCCTGGGCCATGTCGGCTGCTGCTCTGGGAGGCTCCCTGGCTGGCTCTGGAGAAAACACAATGAGGACACCCAAGAATCTCAACAGGCGACAGTGACAGATGATAGTTAACCTAGCGAATTTTTTCATTGGTCTTTCAATGCCCAGGCGCTGTTCTAAGTATAAGGCTAATAGTAACTCACTTTAACCCTCACAAGCACCACCACAGGGGGTGCTGTCAGAGTACCACTGTACCCACGAGGGAACAGGCACCGTGAAACTAATTGACTGGCTCAGGGCATGGTCTGAACCTCTTCTGACCTGAGGGTCTGCACACATAACCCCTACACTATTCTGGAAGAATGGGGCAAACCCATGAAGACAAGAGTTCAGAGAGATGAAGGGCTACAACCACAGACATCCCACCACCGAGGGCATGGAAGTGGGACAGGACTGAACTGACAGCTACATGTGACCCTAACACTGCGGGTGGGGGGTCAATTCTGCTCCACCGGGGATGGACACAGGAAGCTCCTTCAACAGCTGACACCCTCCAGCAGTGCCCAGGGAATGGGGTTCTGCTCTTGGATACACCTCCTCCCAGGAGGTCCAGATTGGAGCAGCAGACTGAGGACATTCAAAACTACGTTGTCTAGAGACATTCAGTGTGATGAGAAGACAAGAGGAGAAGGCTGTCTTCTGAAGAGTGAAAGGCACTCTTCACGTGGACGAGGAGGAATTCAATTTGCTCTGGCTGCCCCCATCACTGCAGGTGTCCAGGGAGAGGCCAGACAACAAATTGTTGGATGAGATAGCCCTGTGATCTCAGCCAGTGATTAATTATTCTCAGATGTGAAGGGATTCTCAGGTCTCCGAGAGCAATTTAGGAATGGAAAAACCCACTTCCAACTCAAAGAAGAAATACAAACAAGGCTGCTGGGAGGAAGCATCCGCCAGCCGAGAAGAGATGCTCTTCAGATGCTCTTCTGTGGCCGGGCCAGGACCGCAACCCTGGGGCCCAGGGCATCCTAACAGACCTGACTTCCCCAGGGCCCTGATGATCAGTTATCAGCAAGAGCTGTTCCTTCGAGCTAACTTAGCAACCCCGGCCATCAACAAGATTCCTGCAGAGTTTCAAAGTATTTTCAACGTACCCTATAATGTTTCTGGGAACATTTATATGTTCTTCCCCCCTGAAGAGAGCATTAATCCTGAGGGAACCAACATTTCAAAAACCAAGGGATATATCCAAGCTTAGACTACGTTTTGGAAAGCTTAAAACATTTGTTCCTTTACCACAAACTAACAGCTAATTAAAAGGCTATATCCACCCATCCCCTCAGGCTTTTCCTCTGGCAACACAATCAGGCCAACTGTACACCGTGTAGCGCCAAGGAAAAATGGTGAAAACTTGAAGCTATTCCTTTTTTTTTTTTTTTTTTTTTTTAAGGACTCAACCCTATTGACTCTGCCCCCACGAACAAGAGTACCGTAAAATGGGGTATAAAAGAAATGGGGCTTTTGGTAGCCCTCCGTGTAAACTGGTTCAGCCCATTGCAAGGAAATTTGGCAATGTAGAGTTTTAAAAATGTTCCTAGCTTTTTACTTAGAGCTTATGTCTGGAAACCTACTCTAGGGTAGTAATCCTAAACTCAGAAAAAGCTTTGTGCATAATAGATACTGCAGTATTGTTTGTGAGAGTGAAATACCAGAAAAAAACAAAACTTCTAAAAATAGGGGAATGGTTAATTAAGTGTATCGACGGAGGGTAACACTTAGGGTAGAATTTACGTGAAAAAAGCGAAACTCCAAATTACACCTCAGGATGAAAACACTGATGTTTGAAAAGTACGAAACTTACACACCACAGGAAAGGTTGGCCAGAAACTGGACCAATATATTTGAGTGGTTACATTGGGGTGATGGGATTATTAAGTGACTTTTTAAAGAGAGGGGTGTGCCTGAGTGGCAGAGTCAGTTAAATGTCCAACTCTTGGTTTTGGCTCAGGTAGTGATCGCGGGGTTATGGGATCGAGCCCCGAGGAGGGTTCTGGGCTCAGTGTCGAGTCTGCTTGTGACTCAGTCTCTTTCCCTCTGCCTATCTCTCCCCATTCTCTCTCTTTCCAAAATAAATAAATAAATCTTTTTTTTAAAAAAAGAAAATTTTCCTCTACCCCCAAGTTTTCTTTAATACACATGCCTCTCCCTCCCTTTCTCTCTTCCAATAGGTCAATGAACACAAGGGAATATTCTCTCTGATTTTGCTTCTCCCAGGTCTGAGGTAAATCTTCCCTTTCCTTTCAATACTGTACAGCCCCACATAAACACACATGCATGCAGACGTTTACATCTTTCTGTTCCTTTCTTTCTTCTACCAAATTGGGATTGTATTACCCTTTTTCAAGAGCTCCTCAGTTTTCTTCAAAACAAAAGGCCCTAATTTCTAAGAACTGTTGTTACCTCAGCAGACCTTATTACAACATCCCCCGCCTTGCTTCCTCTGACTAATTCAAACCATAAGGAATTCCTTGGGGACCCCACATCAAGTTCCATACCTTGAAGGGAGCCCAGACCCCCTCTTCCCCCTTCCTTCCTAGGGGCCAGGCTATGTTCCACACCTGCCTAGGCACCTTCCCCAGGTCCTCACCCATAACTGGACACCAACTACTATCCCTCACTTGAAATGCAGTCCCTCCAGGCTGGGGACCCAAACTTGTTTTATATCTCAGTCCCTAAGACATTCCCCAACACCTAGAAGCTGCTCAATGATTATGCATTAAAAAATAAATATCCAAATACCACCAAATTATTTATGACTGATTCTAAGCCAATCGAATATCTATTTGCTGAGAAACTTCCCAATGAAGACAAATTCCAAGAACCCAAAACTTTATAATGATAGGAAATAAGGCCCAGCGGCATTGAAAGCTGTGGTGACCACCAGTGGCACCTATCAAAATGGTAGCAGTAAAGACGAAGGGGGGGAGTTTTCGCTAAAGCTAAGTTTACACAATGTAAAGGACTGACCTGTAATGTTGGGTGAATTCATTTTTCTCTCTCCTTTGATTATTGTTATTAAGATGTTCTTCTCAAAATGAAATTACGGCGATAGTAGAGGGTAGTTTTTTTCTATTAATATCTTTACTCAGTAAAAATACAAGCGGGTATCATTCTGCCAATCCTCTTCTTCCCCACATTTTCTGACACTTGAATGGTCCAAGAGACCCAGAAGTGGGGTCCAGGTGACCAATGGCTCTGGCAGTTTATGGGAAGACAACCTCTTAGAGTTTTAGATCTCCCCTGAAGTCTGGAAGTGGCGCTGACATGAAGAAAGGTGGTGGAGCAGAGGTTAAGAACCCTGACTCCGGGTCTGCCTGGCTTCAAATCCTGCCCTTGCCACTTAACAAACAGGCAACCTTCAGAGAGTAATTGATCTGTGCTCCGGTAGCATCAACTGTCAAACAGAGATACACCAGCACACACCTCACAGGGGGTTGCTTTGAGGACTCAAAGCTATGTTAGTTACAAAATATTAGAAAGCATAGCCCATGCAGGGTTAAACTGCAGTCTGCCTTATCTCTATGGCAATGGTCATCCCCTGGGCTTGGGCTTCCTTCTCCCTCCTTACTATGCTCAGCACAGCTACATCCACTTAGGAGTAAGCCCACACCCTCACATCTGCTTCTTGGAGACCCTCCTGTAGCTCTCCTGACCAGGCCCTCCCCTCCGACCCTTCCCTGCCCTCCCTCCCCATTGGGAGGTCCTGAGGGGTCCTACTCAGACACTCAACTCTCCAGCAAGCTCTTCAATGCTATCTTGGATGCTTCCAGGTGAATACAAATGAAATATTTAAAACTTTTTATTTTGGTAATGTTCAAACATATGCAAAAGTGGACGAATTCAGCGAAGCTGGTTAAACCATCACTGGTGTTCCATGACTAGCTCATGGCCAACCTCGGGTCATCTACCCCCCATCCACTTCCTGCAGACACCACTCTGAACCCCAAACTACAGGATACCATTTCATTGGTACATGTGTATCTCTAGAAGACAGAAAATTTTAAAATTCCTCTAGGATGATTATGTTTTAAAGATTTATCAATAATTCTCTAATATTATAAAGTATCTAGCTATGCTTTTAGACTGTGCTGATTGTCCTATAAATTATTTTTTTCCCCTACAGTTTATTTCAGTCTGGATCCAAATGTGGTCCATGCACCGTAAGAGTTTAAGGATAGCTCTTTTTTTAGCTTTTAATCTTTTTTAGACCTTGGTGGAGGGTGGGGGGGGTGTCTCTCACTTTCCCTCTTTCTCTCTGTATCATCTGTTGAAGAAACCAGGTTCTTGGTTCTGCAGCGTTTTCGACAGTCTGAACTTTGTTACTCATACCCTCATGTTGTCATTTAACATGTTTCTCAGAACCATGTATTTCTTAACAACGAATAATCAGACTGAGAAGCTTGATCAGACTCAGGCGGACTGTTAGTTTAGTTTAGTTTATTTAGGGGAGAAAAAACGGGACTATTTCTTCTTGATTTATTAGCTGGGAAACTTCTGTAAAGAAAAACTTTCCTGGCTACTATTTGGTGGTCCAGCGACACAAGGTACATACATAACACAGGCAACACAGATGTCACATCCTTTCCCCATATTTATCAGTTTTTAAATAATGACTTACTTAGCTCCCTGTTTTCCTCCAAAAGAGAACAATATTGCTGTTCATCTGGTTTGGGTTTTTTTTTTTGAGAGTCATTGTGAACTTAAGGGTTTAAATAAATAATGTTATTACTGAAGCTCTAATTATTTCATCTTTGACTTCTTCAGGTTGGCTTCTGGGTCTTTTTGACCTAGTAGTCCTAGTACCTGAATCCCTAATGGTGAACCAGGATACCCGAGTCTCTCCAGCTTTCTACTTTCTTACCTGACACTATGTTCTGGGTTCACCTTGTACAATAAATCATCTCTTTCTCCTAGAGGCCCTGTTTTAAGGGGAAAATGATAATAAGTGAACAGAATCTGAGCACGAGAGTTGTCAACTGCTCCTGAGATGACTGTTCTAGGCCTTTTCAGTGGACAGAGTTGGGAAATACATTTTTTATTTGTTTTTATTTATTTTAAAGATTTATTTGACAGAGACAGCAAGAGAGGGAACACAAGCAGGGGGAGTGGGAGAGAAAGAAGCAGGCTTCCTGCTGAGCAGGGAGCCTGATGCAGGGCTCAATCCTAGGACCCTGGGATCATGACCCGAGCCAAAGGCAGACGCTTAAGGACTGAACCACCCAGGCACCCCTAAGCATCCAGATTTATATTGGTCCTTCCAATTTGCATTCAGGACTCAGATATCTTTTCTTAGCCTCCTTTCCTTCATACTGAAAATTCTTACGCTCAGTAACCACAGCATCATTACTCATTTACTCCTTACTTAATACATACAGGACACAACAGACTCAGAATAACAATACCAACACCCAATAAAACCGCCGATGAAAACAGGGTGAGATTTTTGCTTCTTGGCCCTTCTTTTGGTCTTTATTTTACATCCACTAGGGATAGGCAAATAATTGTATTTGTATAACTGGGTTCTGCCTAGGTCTGCTGATTTCCAGTCTGGCTCTGTCCTTAAGCCTGCCCAGCTTTTAGTCGGAGGTGTGATATCCTGCCTACTTTTTGCCAGCTCTACCCGAGAAGCTGGACTTAGTACAAATCAGAGAAGCCCAAAACACCGCAGAAGTCTGACTTTAGTGTTTACTGTTCCAGGAACTCCATGCACTCAGACAGGCTTAGATCCAGGTTGCAAAGAAGCCTGAATGTGCCTTGCTCTTTTTTTTTTTTTTTTTTTTTTAAAGATTTATTTATTTATTTGACAGACAGAGATCACAAGTAGGCAGAAAGGCAGACAGAGAGAGAGGAGAAAGCAGGCTCCCCGCTGAGCAGGGAGCCCGATGTGGGGCTCGATCCCAGGACCCTGGGATCATGACCTGAGCCGAAAGCAGAGGCTTTAACCCACTGAGCCACCCAGGCGCCCCGTGCCTTGCTCTTTTGACAATGATTTGGGTGTTGGTCTGTTTTGCATCGGGGCCACGTCTAAACGCCCACTGGTCTCCCTGCAGTCTTGTTCCCTCCCATCTGACTCTGGGAACCAGTAAACCCCAGGATGCACCTGAGAGGTGTCTATCACAGAGAAATATTTATTCAGAGAAATATCTATTCAAACAGTTATTCATATCTGCCCCATTTTTAAGTTGGATTGGGGGGGGGGCTACTGAGTCATAGGAATTATCAGATAGATAATTTTCAAGTATTTTCTCCCATTTAGAAAGTTGCCTTTTCATTCTGCTGGTTTCCTCTGAAGTATAGAAATTTTTTAGTAGTATTTTCTTTATTGACTATTTTTGCTTTTGGTGTCAGATTCAAAAAGTCATCACCAAGACCTGTGTCAAAGAGCTTCCAGTCTATGTATTCTTTCAGAAACTTTCTGGTTTCAGGTTTCACATTCAAGTTGTTGATCCACTTTGAGTTAATTTCTGGGTATGGTCTAAGATAGTGGTCCAGTTTCCTTCTTTTGGATGTGGCTGTCCACTTTTCTGAATATCATTTATCGAAGAGACAGCCCTTTCCCCACTGTAAATCCTTGGATCCTTTTTCATAAGGTGACCACATATACATGGTTTATTTGTGGGCGCTTTACTTTGTTCCACTGATCTGTTGCTGTTTCTATGCCACACCATACAGTCAGTTATTATAATTTTTTGTTTGTCTGTTTAAAGATTTTATTTATTTATTTGAAAGACACAGCAAGAGAGGGATAACAAGCAAAGCTAGTGGGAGAGGGAGAAGCTGGCTTCCTGCTGAGCAGGGAGCCCTATGTGGGGATCAGTCCTAGGACCCTGGGATTATGATCTGAGCAAAAGGCAGAGCTCAACGACTGAACCACGCAGGTGCCGAATTATTATAGTTTTGTAATATTGTTTGAAATCAGGGAGCAGGATGCCTCCAGAGCTTTCTCTTTGCTCTTTCTCAATATTGCTTTGGCTATTTGGTGTTTATTGTGGTTCCACGCAAATTTAGGGATTATTCAATCTATTTCTAAAATGCCACTGGAAATAAATAAAATCTTAAAAAAAAAAAAAAAAAAACGTGGGTCGCCTGGGTGGCTCAGTGGGCTAAAGCCTCTGCCTTTGGCTCTGGTCATGATCTCAGGGTTCTGGGATCAAGCCCCAATTCAGGCTCTCTGCTCAGTGGGGAGCCTGCTTCCCCTCCGCCCTCTCTCTGCCTGCCTCCCTGCCTACTTGTGATCTCTGTCTGTCAAATAAATAAATAAATAAATAAATAAATAAAATCTTTTAAAATGCCATTGGAATCTTCATAGAAATTGCCCTGAATGTGTACATTACTTTGGGTAGTACGCACATTTTAAAAATACTCATTCTTACAATCCATGAGCACAGAATATGTTTCCATTTATTTGTGTCGTCTTCAATTTCTTTCGTTCATGTCTTGTATTTTTCAGGATACAGGTCCTTTCAACCACTTGGTTAAATTTATTCTTAGGTATTTTATTCTTTTTGATGAGACTGTATATGAAACTAAAATTGTTTTTCTGGGGACGCCTGGGTGGCTCAGTTGGTTAAGCAGCTGCCTTCGGCTCAGGTCATGATCCCAGTGTCCTGGGATCCAGTCCCACATCAGGATCCTTGCTCCGCAGGGAGCCTGCTTCTCCCTCTGACTCTGCCTTCCACTCTGTCTGCCTGTGCTCGCTCTCACTCACTCTCTCTCTGACAAATAAATAAATAAAATCTTTAAAAAAATAAAATAAAATAAAATTGTTTTTCTGACAGTTCATTATTGGTGCATAGAAATGCAAACATACTTTCATATGTTGAATTTAATGAATTGTTTATTAGTTCTAATAGATTTTTATGGAATCTTTAGGGTTTTCTATATATAATGTCAAGTGCAAATATGACAGTCTTATTTCTCCCTTTCCAATTTAGGTTTTTTTTATTTCTTTAGTCTTGCCTAAATGCTCTAGCTAGAACTTCCAATATTATGTTGAATAAAGGTGATGAGAGTGGACGTCCCGTTCTTGCTCCTGATCTCAGAGGAAATGCTTTCAGCTTTTCACCATTCAGTATAATGTTAGGTGTGGGCTTGTCATCTATGGCCTTTATTATGTTGAGGTATGATCCCCTATACCCAGAAAGGCTTTTAATGGATACTGAATTTTGTTAAATGCTTTTTATCTTTTTTTTAAATTAATGTAGTGTATGGTACTGGTTTGCAAATGTTGAACCATCCTTGCATTCCTGGAATAAATCCCGCTTGATCCACAGTGTGTGATTCTTTCAATGTATTATTGAATTTGGTTTGCTGACATTTTCTTGAGGATTTTTACATCTATGTTCATCAGGAATACTGGCCTGTAATTTTCTTTTCTTTTGGTGCCCTTGTCTGGTATCAGGATTTTGATACCAGTTACCTAACAATAACTTTTAATTTAAAAATGAAGCCAACTTACTTATCTACCTCTTTATAGTTCTAAAAAATATTATTTTTAGTTACAGAACTATTAAAAAATATTTTTAGTTATGGAACTATCTATCTACAAATAAAACTATATCTAATGCAAAGAAACAAACAATAACACTAACATACCCATAACCCATATTAAACAGTGTCACATTTTCCCCTATTGATCTTATAACTCTCACCTGATTTAGAAAGAAAGAAAGGGAGGGAGTGAGGGAAGGAGGATATTAAAAGAGCTTAAGTCCCCAAACTCAGCCATCCATTTTCCCAGAAGCGACTATTGTCCAAACATGGCGGTTAGCATGCCTCTGCTTTGTTTTAATACTTTCATTACATGTGTTTTATCTACAATTTACAGGCTCAATTTGGACGTTTTCTCCAATGATTTATTTTTTAAAACTCCACATTTACAGGGAGGTTGTAGAAATACAACGAAAACCCATCTTTTCTTCCTTTCTTCAACCAGATTTACCATCAGTAGCACATTCCCAAATTTGCCTTAGGTTTACCTCTCTTCCCTAGATATGTGTACACACACTTTTATTTTGCTGAGCCACATGAAAGTAATTTGTAGACATCATGACACCTTATCCTCCAATAGGCATCAGCATGGATCTCCTAAGCACCAGGCCACTCTCCTACATAACCACAATATGATTATCATTCTCTTGGGAGTTTTAAACATTCATATAAATGGCACCACAATTTAGAGATGCTTTAGCAACTTGTTTTTTTCCAATTAACAATAGACTTTCGGAATCTGTTCATGCTAGTACACATAGGTCTGGTTAATTCTCTTCATTCTACTATATGGCTGTGTTTCCTCTTCTACTTATGTTATGTATGAATGACTACTATGTTCTAGTTTATGTTACTACATACAATGAACAATGGCTATTCTTGTTCATGTCTCGGGCCACCTGGGAGAGCTCTACTGGGTCATAAGATATGTGCATCTTCAATTTTATTACGTATTGCCAAATCATTCCTCAAACTATATACTAATTGAAGCATCACTTATTAACATATATCCTCACAAACACCTATATTCTCATATTTTAATATTTGCCATCCCATTATGGTTTTAATTTGCCCTTCCCTGATCCTGCCTCTTTTTTTAAACAGAAAGCAAAAAACACATTTAACCTTTTCTGAACACCTTATACACCCTCCATTACAACATACCCTTCCGTAGTACTACTCCAGTTTTTCCCTTTGCCTAGATGGTCAGCTGCAAACTATCTGGCTGTCTAAGAACCAAGTACTCTGTTCCTAAATCAAGTCCGTCAACCCTAGGTAAAGGACACTATGACCAGTTTTACAGTGAAACTAAACACTTATCAATTCTTGGTTATACAATATATGTTTAATCCATTAGAAGTATAATATTTAGATGAGTATCGCAAATTCCCACTCTGAGAATTAGCAAAAAGCAGAGGTTAGCGATCTCATTGCCTCCCCTCATGGAAAGGAGGGCAGAGGTTAGAGATCTCATTGCCTCCCCTCATGGAAAGGAGGGCAGAGGTTAGAGATCTCATTGCCTCCCCTCAACACAAAGGTGTGCAGCCTAGCAGCCTGAGGCGGTGGGCTGCAGAGAACACAGATTCACCTCATTTCATTACTCAGGATGGGGCGGGGCAGAAAGTAGAGGCGGGCAGAGGTGTGTCGTGATGGGAAATAAACCCCGCTAGGAAATAAGACCTGGCTGCTGGCTCCCACTCATTTTCCTCATCTGTAAAAGACTAGAAACTAGACGGCTTCAAGTTTTTGTTCTTTCAACTCAAACATTTAATGGTTTTACAATACTATAAAAAGCCCATGAAAGATTCGTTTCACTTCAGCCCTCCACAAAACTGGGGTTCATACAGCAGAACCTAAGTCATTAAAAACAAAACAAAATGCAACAGAAAAGAGTCTCTCTTCGTTCTTCAAAAAGTTAGGAAAGTGTAGGATACATTTTAGAATACTTTGACCAAAATGATTAAAGTTTAAATTTTAGCATTTTGACAAGGAACCCTATGCCTGGAAAACCAGATTTCTTTCTTTCTTTTTAAGATTTTATTTATTTGATAGAGAGAGAGCATGAGCAGGAGGGTCAGAGGGAGAAGCTTACCCCCTGCTGAGAAGGGAGACCGATGCGGGACTGGATCCCCAGACCCGAGATCGTGACCTGAGCAGAAGGCAGCCACGTAACTAACTGATCCACCCAGGTGCCCCTGGAGTGCCAAACTTCTTAAGGGATAAAAGACATATACATGAAATTTGCACCCCACAAATATACAATGAACATAGGCAAGAGAAGAATACTATTTCCGATCCCAAGGAATTCATTATTTAATGGAGGAGACAAATAAGAAAACAACAGCTTTAGTACAAACTGACTGGTGCTAATTTAATTTGGGTAAAAAGGTACAGAAGTCAATCATGGGCAAGGAATTTCTAAGTCACTGGTGGGCAGGGGTGTCAAGAAACTTCTAAGAAGAAAAGATGCCCACAGAACCCCGAGAATCCGTGGTGAGCACATTGGCACAGACAGGTAAGGGGTGGAACACTGCAAGTCCCCACGGCTTCAGGGCATGGCATTCCCTGGAACAAGCTGGGACACAAGGCCAAGAGGCTAGGAAGCTCTGACACCAGTCGCGACATCATAGGTGAACAGAAAGTGGCTTCTGTCCTCTAGACTCATTCACTTTAAAGGATGATCTTGGAAATGAAGAGTGTAGAACACCTTAACTTTCCTCTCCTGTGAACAATTAGTTACATGGAGATTTAATATCTGCCTAACACAGCAGGTTAAAATTTTCAGGTGAAAGTCAGTATAATTTGCCTGGTTTCTTCTTTCAATTTCACTGATTTCGTAATCATCAAGAACACTAAGTTCATTGGTTGATTTGGTGAAGTCATTTATGAACACTTAGGCTGGGTAAAAAGGCCCATAATGCCGAAGGAAGCATGTTCTATGTTGAAGAAGTTAGTGTCTAGACACAGTAAAGGCAGGAGGGGCCTATCCATGTGTCATGTTCAACACACGTGCAACGTGCCTTTTTTTTTTTTTTTAAAGATTTTATTTATTTATTCATGAGAGAGAGGGGGAGGCAGAGGGAGAAAAAGATTCCCGTGGAGAAGGGTGCCCAATGTGGGGGACTCCATCCCAGGACCCTGGGTTCAAGACCTGAGCCAAATGCAGGCACTTAACCGACTAAGCCATCCCGGTGACCCAGCAACTCACCTTCTGAATGGAGGATGGTTAGCCTCTGAAAACTCCTGGTCGATCACCAGCAGTCTAGGGACAGAAGGGTCATGAAGAAGATGACATCTCTTTCTCCCCTCCCCAGGGGGCTTCCGGACACTGGGCAGACGGAAGGAAGGCTAGTGGGCCCCAGGCTACTCCAAGAGCTAGTGCTGGATGATCTCTTGCAAGGCCTGGCTGGAACATCTCCTCACCAGGTCCTCCCCTCATGCCTCTCCAGGCTTGAGTACTCCTTTTTCAGGTCCTCCAGGTAAGGTTCCGCTCTGTTTTGCCAGCCACTTGTCACATGGACTGTAAAGACTGGTTTTCCTGTTTGTTCCCCTGCATGTTAAGCTCCCCAGGGCCAGGACCCTATCATATTCTATTTGGTAACCACAGAAGGTGTTCAGTAATTGTTAAATGGATGGACGGATGCGTGCACACCAGGCACTCTTCCAAGGCAGGCCGGCAGGGAGGAAGGGGGTTGGTAATGTTGGCCTGATTAATTTCACAGCCTGTACGCATTCTAGAAGCAAAAGAAAGCATGGAAAATGTGGACTGGTGATGTTTGTTTTGTTTTGCTTTGTTTTGAGGCAAAATGGAGAGGGTAAGTTGAACTGAGTTAACATCGCTAACCACTCACTGAAAGTTGTGTGGAATCCATCATTTGGGAAAATGCCGAGTATGGTGGGGTGCGCAGTTCCCAGGATGGCAAGAGGGGTGTCGGGTCTTCACGGGCAACGGAAATGGGCAATTGCATTTCACACAGTCACATACCTTCTCATCAGATCCCCGCTATTAATTTCCGCACCAGTCCAGTAATTCAGGGGCGGGAGTGGGAGTAGATAAAAGGTGTCTGGAACAGGACGAGGAGAAGGCTGGGCAAAGAGGGCCCAAACTTGCCCACATTCTGTAAGCTTCCTTTCATCTCTTTTGAATAAAATCTGCATTCCTTTTCTTGGAGGAGGGCGGCCCTGCTCTCCACCTAACAGCCCTGAATGTGGAGGATCGGGTGCCCCAAGCCAAGCTCTGCGAGGCAGCTGAACCCAGGCCAGCGTCCACACAGAGGAGAAAGGGAGATTGTCCCCCTGGCCCAGCTCAAACATTTCATTCTCTTCCTAGGCCTCAAAACCCTAATTTGACCACAAAAACCTGGCCTCTGGTGTTTCTGTTATGAGTATCAGATTCCTTCGGCTGAACTTGGCTGTTCACTGCCTGAACAAATTACATTAACAATACAGAGAAATGTATACAGGGCCTTAAAAACACTGCTGAGCAGGGACCAAAACAAAGACGGTGGTGTCCTAGCAACAAACCGCACCCCCCAGCAGCCTCCGGCTCTGCCAGGGATTGTAAACCATTGAGCTCCTCTCTTCTCTGCAAACAATTAGGGACAGAGAAGTCACAATTAGAGATGGGATTTACAGCCAGAGGAGCCATCTATAAATCACGGAGCTCCCACCCCCAGCCATTCCCAGGCAGATAATCAGAGCCAGATGTTCGCCACAGCTGCTGCAACGTGGGTACACTGCCGTCCAACTCGACCACGCTCCTGCTCTGAGAACCGGCAGACGCTCCAGCCAATGCTCCTTGCCAAGCCCGAGGGGGCCTCTGCATCCTGGAGCGAGCCCACCGGCAGCAAAAGTCGGGTCATGCGGGATGGGATGGCCAAGAGGCTGCCAAGGTGCACGGGGCACTCTCCGTGACACGGGTGACAGTGGCAATCCGCAGCGGGGGCGCTGGCAGCATTAACGCTCACCGATCACTGTGAAGTACTAAGCACTGAACTGAGTAACTTGACAGCCACTTCCTCACTGAAGGGCCCGCAGTCCATGGATGAAGACACATCGCCTCCGAGAGGGCAACAGTTTTTTAGAAGGTTCCCAAGGGCTCCTGAGTGGCAGAGCCGCGAGTTAAGGCTGGGTCAGCTTTCCCGTGGTGCCCTAAATAACCTCATTAAACCGTGGAACGACGGAGAGACCGATTCAGGATGCGAGGCTGGCAATTTCCAAATTACTCTCTTTTAACGGTCAAACTCGGAAAGAAACTTGTTGTTATTGTATTTCTCCATAGGTAGCTGGGGTTTTCAATTTTCGTGGCTGACCCACGGCAGATTTTTTTAGGACCTGGGGGACCTAAAAGGACCTTTAGGACCTTTTTAGGACCGTGAAACAGCAAACTCCGAGCGCAGTAAAAGCCGGACTATTCAAATGTCGCCAAGGTGCTTCTCCCAGTCGCCCTCCTCCTGATGCACACGTTCTTCATTTCCTTCCTTATTTACTGAGATATATATCCCGTGCACACATCTTAAATACACAGCCCAATTTATTTTTCTGTATGTACCAACCCATGTAACCACCACCAGATGAAGATAGGGAACCTTCCAGGATCCATTTTCCAAGGTTCTCCCATGTCCCCTTCCCAGTCAACACTCCTCTGCCCCCACAGTAGCTGCTGTCCTAAACTTTATCACCATATGGAATTTTGCTTGTTTCTGAATCAGCAGAAATCACACATTGCGTCTCTGGTGTAAAAACAGGTCTTTTGTGCAGTTTTGGCGATTCTGGGGGTCAAAGCAAGGTTCCCAGGGCAAAATTCCCGACAATGAAAACCTACGATAACATCACTACTCTGTCAGCTCCATCAGCTTTGTGAGACCCTCCCACGATACTGGAAACTCCTCTTCCCAGAACCCCTGTTGCTGCCTAAGAGGCCATGTCCTCGAGGGCTGGACAAGCCCCTGGCCACTGAGCTTCAAGCACGGTCAGTAACTGAATCTGGTAGTAACAAGCTGTGTTTACCCCACTTGTCACCCTCTATCCTTTATGCGCTGACAGCCACCACCTTTCACTCCTCAGGAAGGGCAGTAGGCCATGAGGATGTGGCTGAGGCCCTTCCCGGGAGAGGAAGGATTAAATGGTCTGGAATGCCTGGGCTCCAAGGGCTCTCCAGGGTCGGGCTGCTGAGGCAAAGTGCTCGCTCCCCAGTCACCCGCGCACTGCCCGCCGCCCCAGGAGACCCTCAGAGCGGGAAGCACTGCAAGGGAGTGAGAGGAGGGCACCCAGTCATCAACCCTACACAGGAGGAGCCCTTACTGCAAAGGGCCTTCCTGGGAAATCTAGGCAGAAAAGCTAGATTTGGGGGGCGGGGGGTGGATTCATAAAGTTTCCATTCGGAGGATACAAACAGCCACAGAAAGAGATTCTGAGACGGGCGCCTGGGTGGCTCAGGGGGTTAAAGCCTCTGCCTTTGGCTCGGGTCATGGTCCCGGGGTCCTGGGATCGAGCCCCATGTCGGGCTCTCTGCTCAGCGGGGAGCCTGCTTCCTCCTCTCTCTCTCTCTGCCTGCCTCTCTGCCTACTTGTGATTTCTGTCTGTCAAATAAATAAATAAAATCTTTTTTAAAAAAAAGGGAACGGGCTTTTCTTTTCTTGGTTTTCTCCCCACAACCTTGACCACCTCCTGAAGCACAGCACTGCTCACCTCAACTCCTTGGCATGGCCCCAATTTCACTTCCCAGAGCAGTTATTTTTAGCTGCACTGAGCACCTGTTTGTTTCCATGGCTGTTTAAAATTCTAAATCTGCTGGCGTATTATGACACTGGACACTTGCAAAGGATCTAATATGATCAGCCGGAAGTGGCAGACCCTTAGGAATTCATACTCTCGTCCAAGTATGTACGGCTGACACGTAAATACAGTGACCCTACCTTCCAAATAAAACATCGGGGCCTGGGATTTCACAGAGGATATTTTTGGAGGTGTCATTTGGATGGAGAACAGGAGAATCACAGCATATTCTTGATTTGCGGAGATACTGTGGGGATTTGATCGTCTGTGAGGAGGACTATTTGACAATTTCAGAACTGGAAATGAGGGAGACAAAGGCCACTCCCAAATTCAGCATGTTGAAGCCCAAAGCAGTCTCCTATCATAGCTGCTCGGGTCCCAAAGAGAGCTGGAGTCCATTCCCCACATCCAGCCACTACAAGTCCTCCCTTGTCCCTGGCACACAGGACAACTGGCGATTTCTCCTCCTCCTCTTTGTTCTCCTCTTCATCTTCTGGGCTCCCCGTAGGTCAACCCATTTCCCCTGTCTAAGCCTGTGTACTCCCCTATTACCACCAACTGCCAAGATTCCTCCATTCAAACACAAGTCTCTTCTGCTGGGGCACAAGTTCTGTCTTGTTCTAGTCTACGGGGGGAGTGGGGAAGGCAGTTTTCTAAAGGCTGGTCAACGTCCTAAGCCTGTAACTGACACAGGAGGGTCTTCTGACCCTTCCTACGACTCTGTCTGGACCCCACAGTGACCCTGACCACAGCCTGCTCAGCTGAGGACTGGGCACGCCCAATCCGTGAATGAGCATAACCTTCCTCCAGGGCTGAAGATACTGACCTGTACCCAGGCTCAAGCCTATCTGCAGCTCACATGGAAACATGTGAGAAAACGCTCAACGGAAACAAGAAGACCACATGCATCTGTACGAAGTACCCCCACTTTCCCACCTCCCTACATCTACTCCTGTAGGTCCCTCGCCCCGTCTTCTCTTCTCCCTCTTTCAGTTCAGACTCTTCAATATACAGATCCTTAGAAAACACCGTCCAGACCCCAGGCTCCGATAAGCCTTCCTCAGAACCATAGGTCAAACACAGGAAGGCATCCCAGGGCCAGGAGGAATGCAGTCATGATAACAACAGCAGCCACAATAATAATTATCGCGTGTGTCCTAGCAGGGGGCCCTGCGCCTGGGCCTTTCACATGGACTAACCATTGAATCCTCACAGCAAGACTACACGAGAGGCACCGGCACTGCCCAGAGGTACAGAGAGGCCAGGTGACTGGCTGAAGGTCATGCCCACTGCTGAGGGGCACAACCAGGGTTTGAGCCCAGCCCATCAGAGGGGACGCTGCAGACTGTTACCAGCAGGAGCTTAAGCCCAGCATTGGCACACCTCGGAGAACCTCTATACCTCTTTTTTTTTCTTAAGGGATGCTAGATTTTTACATGATATTTTTTAACTTTGTGAGATCACTGTTTTAGCCCCAAGCCACAAGTGAAAGGAGACTGGGACAGCGGGCGCAGATCATGGGCGCAGATCACGGGCACAAATCACAGGCGCAGATCACAGGCGCAGATCACGGGCACAGATCATGGGCGCTCTCAACAGAGCCTCAGGCATCTGCGCAGGCACTGTTAGATGAGGGCTTTCCTTCCAGTCCTGGAATTAGGGTTTAAATGTTTGCGGTTTCAGACAGCCCCTCCTACCTAAATGAGAAGCTAATGGAGGGCAAGGAGTGGGTCTTAGGAGTCATCATGTTTTGTGAAACCCTTCACAGCCTCATGTCATCCTGGTAGAACAGGGGAGAGACTTACCTTCACAGAGACCCTACTATGTGCCAGGTCCTTCCACGTACAAGCTAGTTTAATCGTCACAAGGACCCGTTGAGTCTGGTTATAGTGATCTAGCCTCTTTCTAAACGAATGAAGATGGGGACGTTCGGAGGGGTTTAGTCTCTGACCTAAAGTCACAGCTCGTGGAACAGAATGGAAATAACTGTTGATCTGCTCTCTCGGTGGTTCCAGGCAGCAAAATCAATTCCTCATTAATTAATGAGGGGACTGTTTATGTTTCAAAGGCTCTCAGAAAATAATAAAGTACTTGGATCCTGGGCTAACTGAATTCTCTGAGCTCTCTTGTTGGCTGTCTTGAAGCCTGAAAACTGCACTAGAAGTACAAGCTTATCCGACAATGTTTACCAAATCCCTTCTCATGTGTGAGGTTTGCCCTCAAAGTGAAGGAGCAGAGCTGGGAGTAAACCCATCATGCTGTGTGGCAGGAGGCCATCCTACGCCGGTGAAGCCTTGTGCAGAATCCTAGACTCTACCATTCCCGAGCCGTGCCTCCCTCAGGACCGTCTTCTGGCTTCTCCACACTTCCGTGTCCCTACTTAAAAATGAGGAAGACGAGCCTGGTACTCACTAGTAGTCCCTGCCTCCCAGGGCTGGTGTGAGGATTTTATTAGTTCAAAAACATGTGTAGAACCAGGTCTGGCACAAGGCAAGCACTCCATAAGTGGGATTATTGTTTAAAACCCCAACCTGCTGCTCCATTATCATCCTCCAGGAAAGGGAGAGGTCCTACTAGACAAGGACAAGGAGTTGAAAACGGCCCGGATGAACCCAGCCCTCCACACGGTCATCAGATGCTTCCTTCGATGGCTTACTGAAAACTGTTCCTGCGTTGACTATGTCTCATTGTGTATGGTGGGTTTTCACTTGATCCTCTAGGGTTTTCCAGGTAAACAGTAGTTGTTTTCCAATCTTTATTGTCTTGGCTACTGTACCAATGCAACCCTGCTCTCTCCCTTCCTAGCCCTTTGCAATTCTAGTCTATCTTGTCAACCTGGCAATGACCCTGAGGCCGTGCTAGAGATCCCTGCTGTCAGAAGAAATATTAGGGTGCCACAGAGGGACTACAGCTGTGCTAGGCCCAAGGCCTCGCCAGCAGGGCAGACAGTTCCCAGGAGAAGCTGCAACGGCAATGGGAAGACACAGCATGTATGGGGAAGGCGCAGGCAGGACAGGAGACCAAGGAGGCAAGAAAGAGGCAGAGCTGAGGTCATTATAATAAGCCAGTAGTGGTCAGATCATGGGGAGTGCCCCCCCAGGAGGCCTGATACAGGGCTGGGGCTCAAAACGTACTGGTGCATCAACATGACCTGTGAAGATCATGTCCTATCCCCATGGGCATAACCTAGGAAAGGCCCTTCCAGATCCCCCCCTTCTCCAGGATTTTAAGTCTATGGGTTCATCCGGGCCGTTTTCAACCCCTTGTCCTTGTCTAGTAGGACCTCTCCCTTTCCTGGAGGATGATAATGGACTCAAATGCTGCCTTGGCTTACTAAGAGACACCCGTATCTCAAATATAGATCCTTGCAAAGAAGGTGGACAGTTTGCTCATTCATTAACATTCTGACTGAGCTCCCTGTCTGCTCAACTGGTCTCCTTGGGAACGTGCATATAGGCCATTTGGGGGGGGGGGTCATTTTATAATCCGAAGTTACAGTATCTGTAGCAGGTTTCTAGGCAAAGGGGTTGCTCCCCATTACCTGGGCTTCCTCCCTAAGTCAGCCCTGGGTGTCAATGAGACATCCTGGGGTGACCCGGGAATGTGGATTTCAGCAAGCACTCAGCACCCAGGATGACTATGAAGCCGGGGTCCGGAGACTATAGTTTGAGAATCACTGTCCTGATGGTTCTGAGGGTTTGATGCCTCTGAGAGACCTTACCATAGTTCCCCACTCCCTCCTCTGACCCAAGAGGCCCGATCAGATATTGGAGCAGATCCTCCTAGGAGCACAGGCAATGGGCAGATCAAAGGAAGAAAAGCAGGCCTTTACAACCCCTGGCATGGCCACCCTACCCCCAAACAATGGAAGATGGAAAGGGTTACAGAGTATCCAACTGAGCCCTCCGGTCTCATTCAGGCACTCACGCAGGACAAGCAAGCACCAGTAGCCTCCTGTGTAACCCAGGCCACAGCCTCAAGCAAAGGAAGGTAAACATGCCACCTGGGTTTCCATCCTCCTGTGGGCCCGACATTAGAGTCTCAAACTGCCTTCTTCCTTGGGCTGCGTCCAGGGATTTACGGCCTTGTTCACAGTCCAGGCCCTTCCTGCATGGCTCACCTGCTTTCCCACCAGATGCATACATATTCACTTGTCTCACCTGGAGAAAACTCGCATAACGAGACACTGTGTTTTAATGGGGGCGCTTTTTAGATTAAGAGAAATATTTGTCCCTGTTACTCAATGATGGCTGTAAAATTCTATAAAAGATTTGGAGGAGAAAGATATTAATGACATGCAAAGCCCAGAATATTCTGAAAAGTTACCTTGCTCTTATTAATTTCATATTGACTCCTAAGGTGGCGGTGGAAGGGGTCAGAATTCTGTGATCTATCACTTCTTCAAGATAATAAAAAACAAACTGAAGATTAAAAATGTGGACCACAGGGGTGCCTAGGTGGATCAGTGGGTTAAAGCCTCTGCCTTTGGCTCAGGTCATGATCCCAGGGTCCTGGGATCAAGCCCCACATCGGGCTCTCTGCTCAGCAGGGAGCCTGCTTCCTCCTCTCTTTCCCTGCCTAAGTCTCTGACTAGTTGGAATCTCTGCCTATCAAATAAATAAAATCTTAAAAAAAAAAATGTGGACCACAAACATTGCCGCCACCACCACCCCCACCGCTTTCTGGAACTGTCTCTTCCGTAAAAAGGCAGCTCCTACCATTCCAGTCCGCCTCCAGTGGACTGGGGTATTCAGCTCCAGGCTGGTGGCAAAAACTAACACTGCTTATGTGACAAGATAAACACATACCTAGAAATCACTCTGAAAACAAGGAATGGTAGGAATTTAGCTTTTCCGTGATGAATTAGATATGGCTCACTCCCTCACTTCCTTCAGGTCTCTGCTCCAACCTCACCTCCGTGAGACCTTTCCTGACACCTGTGTGTAAGGCATCCTGACCTTTACTCTCTCTGGGCCTCACTCTGCTTTATTTTCTTTATCACCACCCGATACACTGTGTGTTTGTTCACTGTCTCTCCCCCTATCTAGAAGGTAAGCAACTGGAGAAGTGACATTTGATTCATTGCTACATGCCCAGCCAGTCCCTTGAAAGTGTCTGCCGTGTCACCGTGCTCAAGTAGCTGTTCAAGCAAGGAACCCACCCACCTGCCAAAATGCCCAACAGACTGCCCGTTTACCCGGGTATCTACCCATTTAGTAAATGCCAACCATGATGGAGATGCCATGATGGACGTTCTGTGAACAGGGCTCGAGACTAGACTTGGTGTTTGTTCCTGGAGAGACAGATACCTGGCAGATGTGTGTGAATAGAAGACAAGTGCCAGAGGAGAAAAGGCAGGAGCTATGAGAACAGGAAGAGGTGAGCGCTCTTTAAGATGAGGGGACCAGGGAAGTCTTCTAGAGAAAGTGACGTGGAGGCTGGGAGGGGGTTATCCACATGAAGAATCGGGTGAACGGGAAGCACAAGGGAAGGTCCAAGGTGGGAAGAGCTTGATGGCTGTGAATAAGGAAGAAAATGACACAGAAGACAGGAGTCAGACCACACCTGTCCTCTTCACCAAGGTGCTGTGAGCCTGGCAGGTGGTACATTCTAGACCTAAATCATAGTAAGGATCATGCATCAACCCTGCTTACAAGATTCATAGAAGCAAGGAACAAACAAGTTTTTCTTCCCATACCAGTTATAAAAGAGTACTAAAATTAATTTTATTTATTTATTTATTTAAAAGATTTTATCTATTTATTTGACAGACAGAGATCACAAGCAGGCCGAGAGGCAGGTAGAGAGAGAGAGGCGGAAGCAGGCTCCCCACTGAGCAGAGAGCCCAGAGGCTAGATCCCAGGACCCTGGGATCATGACCTGAGCCGAAGGCAGAGGCCTTAACCCACTGAGCCACCCAGGCGCCCCCTAAAATTAATTTTAAAATATGGGTTGAAATCCCCCTTTGGTACTGCATCAATGAGGATGCTTCTTAAGTATCTGAGAAACCTTAGTATGAGGAATCAACGTAACTTAAACATTTTTGTTTAATACCATGAATACCAGAATACCATGGAGCTCCTTCACATTGTCATTCCAAATGGCATTTCTGATTGCAGAGTGGAGTAATTGTTCACAGTCAGGAGACTGGATTTACGGACATTGTCTTAAAGGCAAATCTTTTTCTTTTTTTTTAAGATTTTACTTATTTATTTGACAGATACAGAGAGATCACAAGTAGGCAGAGAGGCAGGCAGAGTGAGAGGGGGAAGCAGGCTCCCTGTCAAGCAGAGAGCCTAATGCAGGGCTCGATCCCGGGACCCTGAGATCTTGACCTGAGCTGAAGGCAAAGGCTTATTAACCCACTGAGCCACCCAGGCACCCCTTAAAGGCAAATCTTTAAAAGCCTATTTTCTTTTCCACTAGAACAAAACATCTTATCAAACTTTGTGTCCTGGGTTTATTTTTTCCTGCTAAAATTATAAAATTGAGTACAATAAATGAGGGCCTCCTTACTGAACTGTAAGCTCCTTGAAGGGAGGCATTATCTCTAGATTCCCAGCACCAAGAACAGCTCCCAGCCCATAAAAGATCCTTTAAAACAAGTTTAATGAGATGAAAGGGCCTCAGTTAGCCAAGATTTTGATAGCCTGGTTTTGCGTAGATCCCACTCTCAAACCAGAATCTGCCAGATGCTAGCTGAAGGATTACAGGCTCTGGGACGGACTTTTTCCAGAAAATGAAGTGCAACAATAACTGATCAAGAGTGAACCCTCCAGAAGCCCAGGACTTGGCAGTTCATAATTGGGTTAATCAGTAAGAGGGAATATTGTCTTGTCCCCCAAATGCAGGCAAAACCAAGATTGTTCACAGATCTTTTTGCATTATTACCTTAACCATCTTCTATCAGAGTCTGAACTTGGCACAAAACCATTAACCCACTGACACATTCTGAGGGCACCCAGTCCACAGGGTCATGGAGGACTGCAGAGACTCTCTGGGCAAAAACAAACACAAAAAGGTCTCAGGGATAAAAGGGCCACCAAGGTGGCAAGATCAGTGTTGGGTGGGTAGAGGAACAGCCACTAACTCCCCCACAAGGTGGATGGCATCCCAACAGACCAGTCCCAGAGACCGCCCTGGGGCCATGTAACCTCATATTCCCCAGAGGCCACTGCCCAGAGCCCTCCCAGGCAGGATACAGAGCCCAACAAGTGAGAGGTGATGTCCCTAAGCAGCTGGACCATCAATTTGGAACAGTCTATCTTGGTCAATAATAAAAGGTCAGCTGTGAATGACAGACGGACATCACGCCAAGAAAAGAACTGCAGGTCAGTTCTTAGCAACAGGACTCTGAAGAAAGCAGCCCACTAGATGACAGTCTGTATCAATGGCTTCTCAATCCCCAGGATCCAACTGAGGTAGTGATTTAATTTTTACATAATATCCAGTTTTTAAAATGCACACGAGGAAAGAAAATCACGTAGAAAACCTTATATGAACAAACCAGAAGAAAGGACAGAAGCGGACAGGCACTCCTGCCTGCTGCCCACAAAGGCTTCTGGGACCCATCAATTCCCCCAGAGGGCATGTGCATAACATCTATCTGCTCACGAATCCGGCATCTCAAGACATGAAATACTCCACCTTTAGTGGGCAGTCGGTCCAACAGAGTGGTGGTACCTCCGTGGCAGGAAAACGAAGACTTTAATACACGCCTTACCTCCTGCCTCCCGCTGGAGGCCGGAGTGACAGTCATGCCCCCTTCACACGCTGCTAGCAGCTAGCACCAACAGAACATGGTGAACGACTCTGGAAAAAAGATGGCCAATTCCTCAAATGTTTAAACACCGCCTTCCCATCTGACCCAGCAATTCCACTCATCAGGCCCACAAAAACTGAAAATATGGGTCTATTTTCATACAAAAACTTGTGCACAGATGCTCATAACAAGACCATTCATAACAGTAAAAAAGTGGGAACACCGCAATTGTCCATTGACAGATGAGTAGATAAGATGTACATCCATGCGATGGACTATTCCTCAGCCATAGAAAATTATTTAAACCTGATTATCCCTGTAACACGAAGAAACCTTGGAAAAATAGTGCTAAGTGAAAGAAGCCGATCACAAAAGGGCACACGTTCTGTGACTCCGCTTACACGGAATGTCCAGAACTAGCAATTCCACAGAGACAAAAAGTAGATTAGCAGTCACTGGTCTTGGAGGAAGAAGGTAAAAGAGAGGGCATGCTAGCAGAGATGAGTTTCTTCTGGGGGTGATAAAGTATTCTGGGGTGAGGTGACGGTGACAGCTGCGTCATTCTGCGAGGGTACTCAAACCCCGGGTTCGCTTTCATAAAGGCGTGAAGTTTATAGGATGTGAATTAGATCTCAATTAAATAAATAAATCGGATGTATTTTTAAGCCGTGACAGAAAGCAAGAAAAGGAAAAACGCTCTGGCCCAGTATTTCTGCGAATAAGGCCTGAAATCTTTACATCCAACTGGCATACCCCGAATGACGACTCCCAGCCCCAGCTGCCCATCAGAATCACCCAGGGAGAACTTTCAAAAAAACACAGTTGATGCTAACATGCAGCCAGAACTGAGAACCACTGCCCTAGAATTTGAGCTTTTAAAAGAGTCCCTGGTGTTGGTTTAGATATCTGTTATTTTATCCTTTCTCATAAACATGAGATGGACAAAATTTTAGGTGGCTCGCCATCTCTGGCTGTTAGAACTGGAATTTCATTTTATGGTCTCTTCCACATTAAAAAAAGGTGGGGGGGCCGGGGATCAGCAAAAAGATCAGCATGTTGCCATTTTATAGACCAAGAATCTGGAGTACAAAATGGCTAAGATGCACACTGAGGTCACCAGAGTGAGTGGGGGTGGGGATCAGATTACGATTTCGTCCTGGGAACCTAGGACTCCAACTTGAACCAGCAGAACAGCCACAGGCCACGGCGTGAGGAACAGGAAGGCCGGCTGCAGCCTCAGCCAGGGGACCCTGCAAACTCTCAGGCACAAGGTCTTCACCTTCCGATCTGGTAAAATGGAACCACCCCTCTCCAGCGCCCCACCCAGCCTCCCCCAAACAAACCTGTTCTCTTTCCAGGGCTGGGAAGAAGAGGTTTATTCCGCCTCCCTGTCTCAGGTAAGCTACCCCAAAGCGCTCACTTATTTGGAACATGCTTATCTGATATTCATTATTTTCCCATAAGCCGGTGAAACCCCCGTCAGGTCTGCATTAGGCTCCCCGTTCGTGTTGGGGCCCCAAAGCTGTTTCCAATTGGCAAAGTCATGGCCAGTGCGTGTTGTTCATTAGTATGTTTGTGGGAGGCTGTCCAGGCCTCCACCTAGCCACTGGCCGTGGGAAATTCTTCCCAGATCAGAGGACTCTCCAGGCTCGAGACCAGAAAGGAGGAAGCTACCTCCACCTCTTCCCGGGGTCCCGCTCACAGCCCCTTCCCTACTTGCACTTGCACGGAACACAGGAACACACAGAGACGGCTCGTTTGGGTTCTGATTCTCGGGAGTAACTTCTCAACGACTTTTAGGGCAGTTCCCTGGCTTCTCCATCCCTCTCTCCCTCTCTCAGCTGTTTTATAAGCGGAATTCTAATCTGGGTTTCTTCACAATGTCGCCTTTGACTACAAGCTAATAAAACCCCAAACGGGAAATTCAGGAGTAATGGAGAGGCCACGTGACTATAACCGAAGGTTGTTGGTCAAGTTGCTTTGGTTTTCAAGCTTGTACCCCCATCTGGGGGCTTCAGTCCCTCTACCAGCCTTTGTGGCCATCAAGAGGGTCTTTGTCTTTTGTCACGCGGAACGAGAGGAGGCCTGAACCTTTGCTGAGGAGTGCCATCAACCTCCTCACAACCCTGCAGGACCCCCGCACACCGCTCTCCACCTCTGCTACCCTGTCCAGTGCTCATGCAGGCAGCTGCCTCTCCAGAGCCCATACCTGCCACCAAATCTGCTGGAGACACAGCGCTGGCCGCCCAGCACACCCGGGAGGCTGGCCACAACCTGGGCAGGGGGACCTTTTCTGTTATGAGCATGCAAATCCTTGACCTAAAAATCAGGTAAATCAATGAGAAGAACAAAGGTGTTTCGCAGCACCCTGAATTCCCTGGTTGTAGCCGAGAGCTGTCTTGTAACAGCCACCTCGTATAGTGATGTATTTTTGAATTTTGTTTTTAATTGCAGAGGACTGGGGAACATCTTGATTTCGACAGGAAGTGGTAGCAAATGCTAACAGGCTTTCAGAAGACTGCCTTCTGTTTTTTTGTTTTTGTTTTTCTTTAAGATATTATTAATTTATTTGACAGAGAGAAGGAGAGATCACAAGTAGGCAGAGAGGCAGGAGAAAGCAGGTTCCCCGCTGAGCAGAGAGCCTGATGCAGGTCTCGATCCCAGGACCCCGAGATCATTACCCAAGCCAAGGGCAGTGGCTTAACCCACCGAGCCACCCAGGTGCCCCCTCAGGAGACTGCCTTTTGATCTCAGGATAGTCTTTTGTTAAATCAGGGTTTCTCAGCCTTTCTTTCATTATTGCCCACCTTAAGGAGTATGTGATAGACTTTTCTGCCTACTTGTGCTCTCCCCACTCAATGAAATCTCAATCCCATAGATACACTGTGTCTCTCTTCAAGTACAGTGACCCTATGGAGGGCCATGCACCATTGTCATAGCTAGATTTTTTTTTGTGGTCCCCTTGGAGGCAATATACTCTGAGAATGCATAAACACAATTTTGTTTCAAATTGCAATCATTACAATGATAGCAACACTAGAAACAACAACGGAAAATTCTTAGACAGTAATAGTTACTTGGTAGACTCTTTTCTAAGCATGTTACCTGTACTCATGTAAACTCACAATGCTATTATCATTTAATAAATGAAGAAAAGGAGGCACAGAGAGGTGAGGTGACTTTCCCAAGGCCACACAGGTAGCATGTGGTCGAGCTGGGAGTCACGCCCAGTCTCCACACCCTGAACCACTAGGCAACACTGCCCTTCCCACACGACCACACCACACAACTGCTTGTCTCTTTATCACACAGAAACCAAACCATTCAAACCCTGCAATGGAACCACCCATCATCACAAGACACTTCCACAAAGGAACAATTCACACATTACTAAACTGGCCAGAGCACCAGCCCAGTCTACATGATACAGGAGAGCAGACTACGCATGCCTGAATATTTAACAAGCCGGGGGTGTGCTACAAGCTTCCTAATCAATACTGACCTTATTGTAAGAATTCCAGCCTAAAAGGAAGTGAAGAGGGGACTTAGCTGCCCCAGTGTGAGCCACCGTGGTGGCTCCACGCAGTGCAAAATTAGTCTCCGGTATGTTGAAAGGTGGGGTATTTAATCAGACATATTTAATTTTGGTTGCACATTTTTACATAGTAAAATGAATTATTTAAAAAAAAAAATCAAGTCCAACATTCGAGAAACTCCCAAAGCAGAGGCTCTGACGTCACCTGCTCACCGTCCAGGGAGGGCTCTGTGGTCTGGCTGAGGGTGCCCAGCTGCACAAGCCACAGCAGATTCAACCCAGCTCCTGCACCCAGCTCCTGCTAAGGCATTTCAGCTCCATCCCCTCTGACCTTCCAGCCCAGGTCAGTCGGCTACAGCCTTGCTACAGCCTCGTCTTCCCACTTGCCAGCACCAGTTCCATCCAAGTCTGGGCTGGGCCCAGCAGCACTAGGGGTCAGGCTCTCCGGGAGACTCCGACATGAAGGGGCCCGCGAGTCACAATCCTAGCTCCACTGCCTGTCATCCCCACTTTCAGAAGGTGACCTTAACTCTGACCAAGATCACAGCCAACTGTTCCAAGCTCCCCATCTGCCTCTGAAAAGACAGGCCGCTTTCATGTCTGCTCTTAAGGCCCATCTGTGGGAGCAGGGAGTTCTCCGGACTTTCCCAACTGTGTGTGCTCCTGCTCCTTACTGCCTTCTTCCCACTCATGCATCTCTAACTTACTGCACGCCTGTCACTGGGGAACCAAAACAGACAACTTATCCTTGCATAGCGTTTCCAGCAGTATGAAGGAAAAAGAACAGAGGGCCTAATTTAGAGTGGGGCAGATGAGTGGAAATTATCTTGAGGGGTGAAGGTAACAACATTCTAGGCAGAGCAAACCCCGAGCAGGGAGATGAGAGAGGTTGTATTTAAATAATCTGAAAGCAGGTGGATGAGACCAGGAGGCACCAGGGGACCGAGGAAGACAGAGAAGCCGCCTCTGTGTGTGTGTGTGGGGGGGGGGGGTATATGTGTGTGTGGGGGGGGTGCCTGTTGCTTCCCCTCTCCATCCACGGGGGCAGCCGTGAAATCTCTGCAGTAGGGGGTCTGGGCCAGGAGGTGGGACACCGGCTGAGTCACACTTTCTCAGACATGAAATTAGGAATGATCCTAATCCTTAAACCACATGGGAGGTGGCAACTAAGGGCATGTGGCCTCCAGAGCAGGGGTTCCTCACCTGGCCCTCACAGTGCAATCACCTGGAGCCTTACAAAGTCCCGATGAGTGGGGCCCACTCCGGGCCTGGCCCCGGCATCCCGAGTTGTCAGAGTTCTCGTGGTGACGCTGAGGCACCAGCTGCCGCAGGAAGGAAGGACTGCACAGAGCAGGGCAGAGCACCGGGCACGTGGCAGATGCTCAAAAAACCCGAGTGGTCGCCTACAGCGGTGTCTCCACTCCTTACACCCCCCCAACGCCCCCCACCCCGCCCCGCTTCAGAGATGTTCAAGTTCCCCATCAAAATCATCCCTCAGCCCTCCCGCAATCACTCCAGTGTGGATGACTTTGGGGAGAAAACTCTAACCACTGCTTGCCCGTCAAATTCATAACGACACAAAGTAGCAAGGGAGTTGCCAGGGGAAGGAGGAAGAGGGAGCTGTTCAGTGGGGACAGAATTTCAGTGTGGGAAGATGAAAAAAGTCCTGGAGACAGAGGGTGGAGACAGATAGCTGCCCACGGTGCAAAGATAGTAACCGAACTATACACACAGGAAAGGTTAAGATAGTAAAATAGTATGTTACGTGTATTTTATCATGATTTTCAAAAAACTCCTTAAAGTGGCAATTACTTATATTAAAAATGTCTTTCAATGTCCACAGAATATAAGAAATATCAACTTCAACAATAATGAAAAGAATACATGTATACTCTTCCATCTCTAAGAATCCACCCAACAGAAAAGCCACTCTGCTGTCAAGATACACGTACAAGTGTGTTTGGTGGGGCAAGAAGCAACAGGGCAAGAAACATAAACAACCTACAAATTCATCACTAAGTGCGTGTAAGTCAAGATCCTCTTGGGACTATTACACAAACCCGAAAAAAGACTGGGCTAGTGTATCTCTGCAGACAACAACTCGGGCAAACAACAGACTATTCAGGAAGGCACTGGCCCCTGGCATCTGAACTCCTCCCCATATCTAGGAATCCCTGCCCCTTTCAAGTCCTGGTGGGAGACAGGGTCCACCTCTCCTGCTGGGGGCCATAAATGCTGGTAATATTAACTGCAGCAGGGCATCGGTCTGGTTTTGTGCCATAACGGTGGTGGCGGCTGTTCTCTGGGCTGCTGCCTGGTCTCCACAGACTGAGCCTATGGCTTCCTCAGCAAGTCTGGGAACCACCCTGATGTCCTTTCAAGAAATGCCTTCTCCGCGGCTCTCAGCCAGTTGAGAGAGCTATTGTTTGCAACTAAGAACCCTACTGATGAAAACGGAGTAGGACTTGTTTTTTAACAACAACAACAACAACAAAAATAGGTCCTTATATATCAATAAATAAGGACAGCTACCATTTCTTGAGCAGTTACTGCATGCCAGGCCCTGTTCTGATTACTTTTCAATGTGCTAATTCAGTGTCCATAAGACCCCCATGAGGTTTGTAGGATTAATCAATGTCATTTTACAGATGAGGGAATGCAGGCTTCGATGACGGTAGGTCAAGTGCCCCAAGTTACAAAGTTTGTAGGCAGTGGTTCGTGAACCCAGGAAGTCTGGCTCCAGAGCCCACAAGCCCAGCCCTTCTGCAAACATGAAACTGCAGAGATCTGAAGAGGGACCGTAGGGAGCTGTCCACACCTGTTACCTCTGGGATGGGACTGAGGGCTGGGGCTGGAGGAGGCTGCTGGCTCCTTCCTTCTATTTGATTTGAATCTTTTGCAACAAAAACCATTCATGTGCTACTTTCAGATAAAGTGGAGTGACTAAACTTGAACTAGGGTGCTTGAACACAGAAGGCGTCGCAACAGAGACTCCATTGCCAGCAGGAGCCTCCTGCTGCCACCCCCAAGGGCCTGAGGAGGATTCAGCCCCAGATCTCCCGCCAGGGGTTTCCTCCTGGCTCCCTCAACACAGTGCACTCCCAAGGTATCCACTGTGGTATGGCCCCAGCAGATGCTAGCTGTGTAAACCACACAGGCTCTTTGCCCTGGGTTCAAGGGCACCTGGGAGCCCACATTCTGCACCCTACTCTTAAAGTTTGACCGGTCTTAAGGCACCCTGGGGTCCCATACACCCTCCTAGGATCTTCTGAACCACCCAGCCACTGCCCTGCCCATCAGAACCCGGCCTGGTTCTCCTACAGTTTCACTCTCCAAGGCCCAAGTTAGAGCCGAGTCTGCAGGCAGCCCCCAGGTTCTCCCGTTGCCTGCCCACACCATTGCCAGAGTACTCCTTCCTGTTTCTCAGCCCTCTTCTCAGTTTACCCACCCACGCCTCCCTTCTTCACTCAGATGGTCTATCTCACTCCACTCCTGAGAGCCGCCCACACTCCACTCTTTCACATGGACCTCCCCCCATGACCACACATGGGCAGAAGTTGCTAGAAACACCATCTTGATCACAGGTCTGCTCTCCAATGACTCTGACATCCTCCTGCTATTATTTCAAATGGCCCTAACCAGATGAGGGTCTGTTGATTGGTTGATTGGTTGGTTGGTTGGTTTGACATAGACTCCATGCCCAACCTGGGACTTGAACTCATGACCCTGAGATAGGAGTCACATGCTCTACCAACTGAGCCAGCCAGGTGCCCCCAGATGAGGTTTTTTGGGGGGGGGGGAGGTTTGTTTTAAATAATTTCAGTCCTACTGGAAAATAGCAAGAGTAAAATGGGTTCCATCTACTTAAACACCCCAAATGTTAACATTTAACCTGTCTTCTCTCTCTCCATATAGTTTATTCTCTGAACATTTGAGACTAAGTTGCACACATGATACCTTTTACCTCTAAATACTTTAGTATACATCTCCTAAAAATGGACATTCTCTTACATTACCAGGTTATTGGCCTAATCAGAAAGTTCACATTGACACAATACTATCATCCAATCTACAGACTTTATTCAACTGTTGCCAACTGTCCAAATGATGTCCTTCAGAGACAGAGAGAGGGAAAAAAAGAACAAACCCATGGTCTGGGATTCAGTCCAGGCTGAACACTGCTAGGAATTAACTTCCCAGTTTCCAGACATGTCCATCCAGACTGGACAAGTCACTGTCCTATCTGGGCTCCACCCCCCATCACCCATGAGGATAAAAGGGCAGAGACGCCAAGGGCATCTTAGCCCAACTGCTTGATATATTGAAAGCGGTCAGCCAGTAGGGTCCTTATAATAACCCTCAGCTTCTCCCAGCCCTAAACACAGTCCATTCAACTGAAAAAACTGAAACTCATTTCACTGAGTCCTTACTAGGTCTGTGTGTCTTACTTGTGTCATCTCTATGAAGCTCCCCTCCCCCGCCGTGTCTACGGTTATCCCCATTTTGTAGTTGAAACAGCCAAGTCTGGAGTGGTTGAGTCATTTGCTCAAGGTCTTTCCAATGTTTCCAGAATTATAAGTGAGGCTGGCAGAAAACACACCTTGTCACTGGCTGTCTGACCCATGTTCTCGAGGCTGAAATAGTCCCCCAGGTGTGAGGGTGGCAGAGTCTCTGAAGAGAGACTCCCGAGGCTGCAGCGGCCACCGGGCACAGGACCCACATAGCCCTGTGGTGGCAAGAACACTGGTCCACGCATCCAGCAGCAGGTCTCCAAGGCAGAGGAGAAAGAAATTCTGGAACCACAGTAAAAACAAAACTACGCCAAGTTCCATGCTACAACATGCTTTCTCTTTGTGGTCTGGAGTTGAAAATTCTTGTCTGCTCCCCAGGTATAGCTTTGCTCTCTGCAGCTGAAGAGGGAGCCATGTCCCTTTGTAGGAAGTTGGCCATACCCAGGGCAGAGATCAACTTCTGATGCACGCCCCAGAAGGGGACCAAGCACACACTCTGCTTCATGTGTTGCGTACGCCTCTGCATGGGCCACGCCATTTCACAGCCAGTCCCGTGACTTGGCCCAATCTGAGCTAGGACAGGACATTTGTCTCGAAGTCCTTGCATTGTGCCAGTGCTTTCGAGAGAGGCAGAGGGGTCTGATGTTAGAAGCCGGCAACACATTAAGTGGATCCCCATCCTTCCATGAGCCATGGAGCAAATCAACACCTCTGAGGGCCATGCATCTGTCCCAGTGGGATGGTGACCACCTCCCCAGGTGGTGGGGGAAACCTCTTGCCCTGCTGTCCTCAGCACAGATGCCACCACCCCTCTGTCTGAGGGCAGTTTGCAAAGCGTCTATATTGTTTCACTTCCCCAGCTGAATTGTGAGGCTCTGAAAGTCTGCTTAAGATTCCTCTTTTTTAACACCATGGTCCCAATAAAGGTGTGTGTTTCCCCTTCTGCTTTTCTCTTAAAGCTTAGTTTCTAGGGGCACCTGGGTGGCTCAGTGTATTAAGACCTCTGCCTTCGGCTCAGGTCATGATCCCAGGGTCCTGGGATCGAGCCCCTCATCGGGCTCTCTGCTCAGCGGGGAGCCTGCTTCCCCCTCTCTCTGTCTCTGCCTGCCTCTCTGCCTCCTTGTGATCTCTGTCAAATAAAAAAAATTAAAAAAAAAAAAAAAAAAAAACCCTTAGTTTCTACCGCCAGGAGCTTAAGAGCAGTTCAGTCGATTACATGTCTGACTCTTGACTCATGGTTTTGCTCAGGTCATGATCTCAGGGTCTGCAGATCCAGCCCTGCACTGGGCTCCACGCTCAGCGGGGAGTCTGCTTCCCCTCTCCCTCAACCCCTTCGCCCATTTGTACACTTAGTTGCTACTGAGGTAGAAATTATGACAATCCCTTGGTTCTCTGCCCCAGAGTAATGCTTGCAGCTGCCCTCACCTTAGCACAAAAGAGCCTGAGCCCTTATCTCCACAAATGTCAGCCTTAGAAGGCCACTTAATTATATCTGAGCCTCAGCTATTCCATCTGTAAATGGGAATAATAATCTTTCCTACCTCGAAGTGTTTAAAGTACTTACAATGCATATGTTTTACGTGTGTGTGTGTGTAAAAACAGCTTAAAGCATAAGCCAAACGAATTATTACATAGAAAGCACTTAATCCAGTCAGTTCCCAGTGAATGGAAGATTCTATTTCTTCAGCTAATACCACTACTACTGCTGTGATCCCCAAATGCAACTTTGCAAAGCTGGGGAACACCAGGTCCTCTTGGCATTCTGGTCTGTGTCTTTCACTCCCCCCTGTTCTCAGTGTGGTCCTAGGGTGCCCGAGCCACAGTGAAGACACAAGCCAGAGCTGAGAGCCAGGGGTTTCCAGGGTGCTGGCTGCCAAATGGCACAAGCCACAGGGAGCCGATTAAGTCCATGCCCCCAAATCCGCATCTACCACCAACTGGTTCCAAGCCAGCCCAAGGTACTGCCCCTTCCTGCAAACTGGCCTCTGGTTGATCTTGCGGATTCCAGAGACAGCCCACAAGATCCTCTGTGGCCACTTGCTGCCTTGAAAATGTTCTTTTGTCCCTTCAGGGTCTCAAGTCTACTGTCCCTGCAATCATGAGGCGATCCCAGTTCTTTCAGAAGGTTGCCTGTACCCCTGGGACAGAGGACACTGTAGCCTCTTCAAGGAACAGTAAAGTGCATCTATATCTATGCACCCTTGGCCTAAATAAAAGGAGCATCAACCCGGTTCACCCATTCAACAAGCACTTACTGAGAGCCTAGGGGATGTAGCGCTATGGAGACAAAAAAGGCAAGGTCTCCATTCTTAAGCAGGGGATCAGATGGGTGATCCACAAAGATAAAAGCTGAAGGTCAGAGCCAAAGATAAGCTCCAGCAGGTCCACGCTTGCACTTTCCTCCCTCATTGCTCCCTCGCTGCAAGGTATTCCCACCCCTCCCTTCCTGAGCCCCCAAGCGCACGGAATGAATGAGCCCCAAATAGCTGTCCAGCGTCACCCCTCTGGGCTCACTCCTGGGCCCCGGGCTCTGCTGAACAATCGGGGCTTCTGGAGGCAGGCCCAGCCGACGCATTCTCATGTGCAGGGCCCACAGCGCCCTTCTCAGCTGATTGTGTCCAGGCGGCCGGGGTCTCCGAGGCGCTTGAATGCCCTTGAATGGGCCCATTCAGACTGATGGACAGGAGCTGAAAGCTGCACACACACAAAAGCCACTGGGCAGCCGGGAGGGCTCCAGCCCCGGGGTTTGCCTACGGGAAGGGAGGCCACCACTCCACAAAGAGCAGTGTGAAGACTTCTCTACATTTTCAATGGCATCTCTGGGCGCCAACCACACAGTACCCCCCCACCACCTCCAAGTGGGTAACAGCAGCACACGATAGCAATGCATGGAGAAAGCTGAGGGGGTAGAGGTAGAAATGAGAAGCCAACAAACAACAAATAAACAGAATACCTTTTTTTTTTTTTTTTTTAAAATAGCAAGATGGGGCTCTGGGCCAGAGGAGCTGAAGGGTGCCTCCGTGTGCCTAGCGCATACTCTGGTCAGGGCTGCATTCCTGACACCCACGGTGACCTTTAAGGACTCCGGCTGACCTGAGATTGTTTAACACGTCACCAAGAAAAATGATCTTGAAAGGACGCAGCCACTAGTTCAATGAGGATTGGAAAAACCTGGTCCCCTCTTGTGCCACTCACTTGGGAGTTTTCTGGTGGCTGGGGGGGGGGATCTCTGAACTGACATTTGTATTTTTAAACAGGACCAGGAAGGGGAGAACCACCCACCTGGAATTCTTTTAATTGCTTCAAGGGGAGGGCAGGCTCAGCCGGTCAGAAGAGCAGGGAAATCTATTTACACTGTTGCGCACAAATATTTTATGCTCATGGGCAGGTGGCTACTCTTGGAAGGGATGAGTCTCAGCTCCCCAGATCATATTACTTTAGAAACAATCCCCCAAAAGATAATTAAAGATAGTTCCTCCTCATAATGCAATACTATAAAGCGCAATTAAAATTAAATTAGCTTGTCACAGTAAAAAAGATGGATTACATTCTTGGGCTTCCCGACTCAGAGTTAGTAATTCATGGAGAGAAGCAAGAAGTCTGTGAGTGAGTAGCAGTTTTACTGAGGAAGTAGTAAATGTTCAGATAAATTCTGTGAACAGATCAAGATAACATGGAGACAGGTATGCACCCTGGCACAATTACCGGTTTTCTTGCATTTGTTACATTTTTTTAAATAACAGAATACTTCAAATATATAAAAAGGACAGAGAACAACCTAAAAACCAATAAACCCATCAACCCAAAATCACAAATGGTAACATTCTGTCACAGTCGTTGTTCTCCTGAGATTTGTTTTTTTATTTTTACTTCTTATTTTTTAAGGAAATAAAATGTTATAGAACCAGAAGAAGCCACTTGCTCTCCCTCCAGAGGCAACACGTCTGTATTTTTATAGGTTTGCCATTATCGATGCAACATAAACAGACCATAACATTGTTTTCTGAGTTCTTTTTAACTTTTTAGTTTGAAATAATTATACACTGACGGGAAAAGAAAGGAATAGGGCGGTTCCAGGCACTCTTCATCCAGACGCTCCCAATGTGAACACCCCGCACACAGAACTATAGTACAACCATCACAACCAGCATAGTGACACTGGCCCAATCCAAAGAGCTTATTCTGATTTTTCCAGGTTGGTTTTTTAGTTGTTGTTGTTTTTTTTGTTTTTGTTTTTTTTTTAGATTTTATTTATTTATTAGAGAGCGAGAGAGAGCATGAGCAGAGGGAGGGGCAGAGGGACAAGCAGACTTCCCGCTAGGCCCAATCCCAGGACCCCGAGATCATAACCTGAGCCAAAGTCACTTAACCAAGCCACCCAGGTGCTCCAAGATTTTACCAGTTTTACAAGCACTTGTTGGCAGGGGTGAGGGTGGAGGGAAGAGAATGCATGAAACTTGATCACATGTGTACCTTTGTATAATCAATCATTGAACTGTCAATCAAGTCATCAAACCACAATCAAGTCATCGAACTGCCCTATGCCTACAAGACTCCCTCATGCTACCCCTTCATGGGGAGGCCCCCAATCACCTACCCCATCTCTAACTCCTGATCACACTGACCTCTTCCCACCTCTGACTGTACTGTTTCAAGAATGTTTGATAAATGGAATAGCATAGTATGTAGGGTTTGGAGAGTGGCTGTTTTACACGGCATCTTTTCACGAAGGTCCATCCACACTGTTGCATGTACTAGTCATTCGCTCCCTTCCACTGCTGAGTAGTGTTCCCTGATGTAGATGCACCACAGTTCCTTGAACCATTCATCATTGAAGGACATCTTGGTAGTTTCCAGTTTGTGGCAACTTCGAGTAATGCCATTATGAACACTGGCGTTTAAGTTTCTTTGTGAACATAAGAGAAAGGCCCGAAAAGAGTCTGAATAATTTTGAAAAAGAATAAAGGAAACTTTTTCACCAATGTGAAGGATTACTATATAGCTACAATAATTGTGGCCCCGTGGTAGTGGTAGAGGGATAAACAGAACACAGAACACAATCAGCCCCACACTAATATGCCCGCGTGATTTTTGGTAACAGTGCAATGAATTCAATGGGGAATGTATAGCCTTTTCAACGAATAGTGCTGGAGCAACCAGACATCAAATAACATCGACCTCAACTTCAATTTCATGCTTTATATATAGGGTAACTCAAAATGGATCACAGACTTAGATGTAAAATATGAAACTGTAAAACTTTTAGGGGAAAAAAAATACAGGACACATGGAGATAACGAGTTCTGTAATTCACAGAACACCAGGAAGAGCCTCTTAACACAACTTCTCTGGTGTGTCCCAGATGACTGAAATTCCACTATTAGACAGTCATACCTTTGGCTTAGGACTCATCCAGAAAATTCCTTGGGGAGAGATAAGATATGAGCTTTAAATCCTGGGGTGAATCAAATTTCAAGAACTCTCCAGCTCACAGCTAAGAGGAGGTTCTAAAAAGAAATAAAACAAAAACATGCACTACATACTTGGGAGAAAAGAGGAGGTTAGAAAGGAGTCAGAGGAAAAAGATGACCTTCTGACCAGTTCCACCTACTTGATAATGCCAAGGTCAGTTTTTCCAAAATCTCTATCTAGTTCACAATCATTGGTGGTAGTGAGGCTGGTGATAAGTTTTCACCAAACTAAATTCATCCAACACGAGCAGACATTCATACCGGGTGTGTACCAACTTATACGCGAAAAAGAGTGTACACAGGAGTAAGAGAATAGGGAGTTGCTGATGTTTCCTCAGTACAGAACAGATCTAGCTCAAAACAAATCATTTCTATTCTAAACAAGGCAATAGTATGGAAGATGTATTTATTATTTATCTAGCATCTTCCTTCCTGGGTTTATTATTTCTTTTATGTGGATGTTTTATGGAATCACTCAGGCAAATGCCTTTCAGGGAACTTGTTCTTAGAGTATCCTAGTTACAGATACATTGGACATATCACCAACTTCAAAAGAATCAAAAACTAAGCTTTTAACCCTACAACTGTAGAAACAAAATTTTCCCCTATGCTAGTTCAGAAGGCACGATGGATGCCATATGATCATGTAATCATATTTATTAAACCATGAATTTGTGTCATATAATCTGAAGTCTAAGAGTCACGAAAACAACAGAAATGAAAATTTTAAATCCAGGAAGTGTGGTCCCATGAGGTCTCAGGCTACCATTTCTTGTTTTTCGGAGGCCATGCAGGAAGTGTTCAGAAAGGCAGCATCAAGTCTCCACAGCGCCCCCTAGGGCAAGGAGGAGTCACAGCAGGTTGCCACAAGCTCTCAGCTCTTCCACGTCACTTTGAAGGGGCCCTGAAAACATTCTCCAGGTATTCTCTCCTGACTGGGAAGTCAACCCTTATCTCCTAACCAGGCTGCTCAGAAAATATGACGCTCAAGTTAAAAGGAGGCAGCAGTGCAAACACACTGGGAGGCTGAGCCGTCACCAATGTGAGCCAAACAGGCAATGAGGGCCCTCTCAGTTCTGACCATGTTCCTCTCTACCAGCTAGCCTCAAAAAGCCACCACAGGCCATGAGCTGCCACAGTCGTAGTACAGTGTGGCACCTGAGGCTTGGACACAGTCATTCTCTCACTGAAGGCAGCTTCCTGAGAACACTCGTGAGCACAGACTGGACAACCCTCTCAGGACCAAGCGAGCTTCTGTGAGGTGCCGGAGCTACCCCAAGGTTAAGTGTGAGGGCTGTAACGTCTGACTCCTGCCCAGGACTGGGCAACGCACCTGGCCTTCCTGTGCCTCAGCGGCCTCATCTGTGAAACGCTGTTCATGGATTCCTGAGTCGATCCACAGGCCTGGCAGAGTAGGTCCTCAGTGCGGGCTGCTTATTCCTTGTCCCTAGCGCACACGCACCCAAAGCTGATTTCCCAGGTGTTCCTAAGTCCCTGCGTAGGCAATCACATTCTTGAGGAAAGAGAAATTCTTCACCCAAGACTAAGAAAGTTTCTAAGTGCTGGAACAAGCTCCAGATGTGTAGCCAGAGAACTGAGACACAGGCAGGCAGACCCTGTCACTCAACTTCACTGTGACATCCTGGGGCAGACCCTTGATCTCTCTGAGATGCTGGAGTCTTCCCCTCGTTGTGAGGATCACAAGGGCTCGTGTGAGAGACCTTACACCTGGCCAGAATAGAAGCTCTTGGGCCACGTCACCCAGCAAAGGCCCACTTCCTGACATGAGAAGGCCCAGGCAGGGCAGCACAGGGCTGGGTACTCAAATTGAGGGAAACATAGTCACTGAGAGCCTGCCTTGCCCTGGCCTCCATACCAAGAGAGAGGACATCAGCGGGGCCACCCTCTCCGTCTACACACAGAGGCATCCACGGAAAGAGGATTCGGTGCCACAGCTGTGTGCTTACACCTGCAAAGGTGGGCCAGGAAGGGGTGGATGGATGACATCATCCTCCACTGGGCTCTCCAGGTAAGGAAGCCAGCCTCCAACTGTCACACTCTGAGGGCTGGAGTTGTGAAGAAGCCTCTTTGCAATCACCATCATGAAGATGCCAGAACCATCAAAGACTAGAAGACCTTTTTCCTGCAAGCTGGCTCTCAAATGTGTCTATTGTCCCTTCATTCCCCTCCAACACCCAATCCAGGCACTCGTCACTAAACTTCTAAAATCACCTTCCGGCCACCTTCCCCCTGAGATATCCCACAACTCTTAGCCAGACTCTACTTTCCATAACTTTGCCTCTAACAGGCCTGGTCCAGCCCCTCTTCCTGACTGTCAAGGTAGCTCAGGGCCATCCCTCAGGCCATTTTTGGTGCCTTACCCTCAGGGCCCCTTTGCTGACTAGAATGCCTTCTCCTTTTTTTTTTTTCCCAGATTTATTGAGATATAACTGACATAGTACATTGGGTAAGTTTAAGGTACACGACATACTGATCTGACTGTGTATCTGCTGGGAATCCCGGGGCGCCTTCTATCTACCCAGGTCCTGCCTGGCATTTACAGCTGTCAGAGCCGCTCCACAGAAAGATCCCTCCAGATTTCGAGCCTACACAGACACTTCATTTTTCCTTTAAACGAATTTCTCTCTCAAAGTCCTGGCCTTAAGATGGAACCTGCCACACTCCACGTGAACAGTCCCGGTGCTGTGCCATGCAGCAGGGCTCCATACTCCTGGACTGCCACGGCGGTTCAAAAGCTCTACTTCTAGCCTTCAGTCCCACCTCACTCTGTCTAGCTCCTGCTCTGGTCTCATCTTCCCCTTGTCCTCCCCCTGAACTACTCATTATATCCCACCCCTTCTCACGACTTTACAACATCATGGCAGCCAGCATGGCCCATCACCTCCCACCTTTTCCAGCCCTGGGCCTCTGTCTCACTATCATCTGTTTGTCTAAGCTTTGCTAAAACTGCAGCTCCCACAACTAACCCTGAAGCCCCAGAACCGGGCTGAGCAGCACAGACTCATTAGGGCCATTCTCTACCTTGAGCTGGCCTCTCTCCTTCAACAACTGGCCAACACACTTGCCATCCCCGTTGAGCCCTTGCGTCTTTTATTTGGATTGCTTTGGCCTCGAGAACTAAGTAGGTTCACTGAAAATGGCCTGAAGGGGTGTCCTCTTGCATCCTCTGGGGCGCTAAGCACAGGAACACATGTAACAACTACCCACCAATTCACCCACTGTTTTAACCCCAAAACAGGTCTGGACCAAATGACATGTCTATTCACCATGGCTAACATTCAGACACCTCCTGCCATAGGCAAGTACAGGTTTGAGTCAGCAGGCAACAGACATGAAGAAAGACACCATCCAAAACAAAGGAACATCCAAAACAAAGTCCACTGTGCACAATAATAATGACTACTGTCTGCAGCGTTCTTCCCTATATATAAGACATAAAAGTTAGACTAGGGATACCATGGACCATCCTTCAAGGGACCTAAGACTCCAGTGACTCAGGTTTACACTAACATGGGGGGACAAGTTGGAAATTCAATGATGACCTCCACTGCATCAGGCCTTCTTGAAAGGCACCTGTGCCAAGAGTAAATGCAAATTTTTATTTTCCTGACATACTCGAAATGGTTTTTGAAATCTAGTATTTCAAGCAGGCATCAGGTGCAATCAGGACGCTTTTTAAAAAATGTTATTTATTTATTTATTTATTTATTTGAGAGAGAGAGAGAACACAAGTGGGATAACTGGGCAGAGAGACAAGCAGACTCCCCACTGAGCAGGGAGCCTGACTTGAGGCTCGATCCCAGGACCCCGAGATCACGACCTTGAGCTGAAGTCAGACGCTTAACCCACTGAGCCACCCAGGTGCCCCCAGGATGCTTCTGAATTGTGGCCAATACAATGCCATTTTATTTTCCTCCTGGGCTCAGGAAAAGACATTTCTCAGATGCCCTTGAAGTTAAGTGGGAGAACTGTGACTGACTTCTGCTCTCTCTCATCCCTCCTGCCCTGACTGGCTTCGGTGGAGAGCAGAGAAGCCCTAGTACGGTGGTTTTCCACGTGCGGTCCCTGGACCAGCAGCAGCAGCTGCAGCTGGAACTTGTTAGAAATGCAGGCTCTGTGGGAACAGGCCCTAGCAATCTTACTACAGTGACTGATGCACAAAGTTGGGAACCAATGCTCTGAAAGGTGACTGAACTTTTAGATGGAAAGGTTAGGTTCCAGAAGGAAGTGCAGTGCTACAGGCTTGCACTGGAGACAGCAATTAACTTGCGCTGGCTAAGCCATCTGAGGGGTCATTTTGTAAAAGAGGTATTCTGTACCAACAAGGATCAGCGGGCTTCTACGCGTGAGGGCCATTTCCCACCTGGGGTTTCCCAATGTCAAAAGCTGGCCGGACAAGCTCTCTGGAGAGCATGGAGCTGGGGTTACTTTATCCCCGCTGCTGATAGCCGACACAGGGACCCTTTCTACCCACTCATTCATTCGTTCCCAGGCGGGTTGGTATGTTAACAATGGGGGAAGCGGAAGTCTCTCGGCAGGGCCAGGATCAGATAGCAGCCAGCTGCTGGTGTTAACACATTCCTGCCCCCCGTCCGGCCCTCCTGCCTGCCACAGGCTGCCTGGCACCCCAGGCCAGCCAGCCCAAGTCTGGGTCCTGATTCACAGGCAGCCGGGATCAGGAAGTCTGTGCTGGCAGCTCCAGCAGCTCCGGGGCTGGTCCCAGAGCCTTGGCTGTCCACCTTTCCACCTGCGACGCTCAAGTTCAGTTCTGAGGACCCTGTCTCTCCTTGTGACCGTTGTTGCCTTTCCTCTCCAAATGAAATCCCACTTACTCCTCAAGGTCTGCTTCACATCCTGCCTCCTCCACAAGGCCACAGACAGCTCTGTTCTCCTGCATCCTTAGGCATTCTGTATCTGACACTCTCGGTGTGGCCTCAGCCATCCCCTGGGCCCACCCAAAGAGGTTTAATTGTGTTCCACAGAGTTCTCTGTCTCCCCATTAAATGACAGTGTTTGAGGGTAGGGGCTACATTGCAGGCCTTTCCTGTAGCCACTCCCCAGTCTGGGCACCAGACAAAGGGCACTCATTACACTGGTGCTCACGGAGTTAGGTCCTGGGGAAACCAGCAGCCCCCAGGTGCATCCCCTGATGATACCAGACACATAACCACAGGACCAATAAACCTAGATTTAAGATGCAGACCAGTGTGTGGGAAGGGAAGGGAACTGGGTGACAGGCACTAAGGAGGGCACTTGATGTAATGAGCACTGGGTGTTCTATGCAACCGATGAATCACTGTATTTGACCCCTGAAACTAATAATGCACTACAGGTTAACTAAGTTGAATTTAAATTTTTAAAAAACGGTGGGGGGCGCACCTGGGTGACTCAGCAGGTTAAGCCTCTGCCTTAGGCACAGGTCATGATCCCAGGGTCCTGGGATCGAGTCCCACATGGGGATCTCTGCTCAGCAGGGAGCCTGCTTCCTCCTCTCTCTCTGCCTGCCTCTCTGCCTATTTGTCATCTCTGTCAAATAAATAAATAAAATCTTTAAAAAAAAAAAAAAAGGATGCAGACCAGTTTTCTTTGCTGGGGGCACATGTTGGCCTCAGACTTTCTCCTCCAAGCAGCGTCCCCTTCCTTCTCCTCCAGGCAACCTCTGGCTCCTCTGTGATTATTCCATCACAGAAGAGAATGCTTCTGCTTGGCTCCAGGGGCTGCCCTGCATTCTGGATTTTCTCACTTCTCTGGCTGTGCTCAATTCTCTCCCTTATCACATATTCTTTGTTCCCAAGGGCTGTTTGTTTCACGGGCTGCCTTGCCCAGCAAGCAGGCCCGGGCTCAGCACAGAAGCACACAGTCGTTGGACAGCCTCCTAGATCTCCTTCAGTCTTCCAAAGCAGACCGTTTCCCAGGGCACTTGTAAAGGACGTGTCTGAACGACTTACACTTCGTTTCTGGCCACACACCGAACTGGACTGGACGAGGAATGCAATCCCTCCATGCTTCCCCCGCCCCCGAGGCGTGCTGGCCACTCCTGTTTGGCAGGTCTGCTCACCAGGTGCCCCAGCCCTCTTGCAGGTGCCCCCTGCTCACCACACTTCCCTCTTTTCGAAGTCTCTTCCCCAATCCCCTAGAAGAATCCCAAGCCAGGCAGGTACCCAGAGCAGCCTCAGAAATTGAAGAAATGTGACTCTCCCAGGTTTCTCTTTCTCTCTTCTCAGGAGCAGCAGCTGACTACCCCAGTCCAGCAGCAGCTATCCGGCACACCAGCAGAAGGTGAACATCTGTAGTGAGCCCTGAGCAAGGTGGGCCTCAGGGCTAGGCCTGGGACTCATGTGCTTCAGACTTGCAAGGGAGGTGGCCGTCCAACCACCTGTTCTTTGCTGGCCACGTGGCATTAAAGAAATCACAGAACCTCAGAGCACCTCAGTCTCCCTACCCGGAGACACAGTGGACAGAGCCGATAGGTACTAACCTCCCAGGGCTGTTATAAAAATGACATGAGGGAATGAACAGACACTTGGAACAGCGTCTGGTGTGGAGGGCACGCTCCAGAGGTCAGTGCTTCTTATGCTTATTATTTCCTGAGGCCTCCCTTCAGGAGGTCACTAATCTCTGAAGAATGTGAAAGGCAAGGAGCAGAGACCCTCGGGAGCCAGAAGATAAAGGCAAAGGGGTGCTAACGACCACAGAACCCTCCAGAACCCATATCCTCCATAGAAGAGCATCCAAAAACCTTCAGGATTATGATGCAAGATGGAGCTCAAGCCTTCTAAATCCCTCACCTGGGAGCGATGTGACGACTAAGGGGGCAATGATGACTACACAGAAACCATTTAACCAAACATTAAACTCAGTTAAACACTTTTATCTCGGGGCACCTTGGTGGCTCAGTCATTAAGCCTTCAGCTCAGGTCATGATCCCAGGGTCCTAGGATCGAGCCCAGCATCGGGCTCCCTGCTCAGTGGGAAGCCTGCTTCTCCCTCTCCCACTCCCCCTGCTTGTGTCCCCCCTCTCTGTGTCTCTCTCTATTAAATAAATTTTTTAAAAAAACACATTCATTTCAATTCTGAAGATCCCTATGTTTTGAAAAAAGTATGTACATGTGTGTATACACATATATTCATATATAGAGATTTTTGAGCTTAAAAATATTTTCCCTGGGGGCGCCTGGGTGGCTCAGTGGGTTAAAGCCTCTGCCTTCGGCTCGGGTCATGATCTCAGGGTCCTGGGATCGAGCCCCACATGGTGCTCTCTGTTCAGCAGGGAGCCTGCTTCCCTTCCTCTCTGCCTGCCTCTCTGCCTACTTGTGATCTCTCTCTCTGTCAAATAAATAAATAAAATCTTAAAAATAAAATAAAATAAAAATATTTTCCCTGATAAGCACCAGGGAGGGCACCTAGATGCTATCAAGAATGTTACAGGGGGGCACCTGGGGGGCTCAGTCAGTTAAGCATCCTAGTGATTTCTGCTCAGGTCATGGTCTCAGGATCCTGGGATCGAGCCCCACATCAGGCTCCCTGCTCAGCAGGGAGTCTGCTTCTCCCTCTGCCCATCCTCCTGCTTGGGCATATGTGCACTACTCTCTTGCAAATAAATAAAATCTTTAAAATAAATAATCAATTGTTTAAAAAAAAAAAAAAAGTAATGCTACACCCTGAGAGAAACTCACAGGACCCTCTCTCCTTAGTGGGGACACAAGGGGAAAGGCTGGGGAGGAACTGTGAAAGTGGGGGCAGCACATGTAATGGGCTGGCTGGGAAATTAGTGACAACCAGCACAGCGCCCGCCACACTGTCAGCAGGCAACAGCAACATGGGACTTCACAGGGGAAGAGGCAGGGGAGTGATCTAGGCTGAGGAAGTGGTGCGAGCAAAGCCTGGGCAGAGTGAAGACTTGCCGCGTGTTTAAAGAGCAGGAAGGGCCACATGCAGACAAGGACGGCATTAGGAGAGATCAACGTAATTATGTTGGCAAATAGCACACGGATGCAGCAAACATTTGTCAAGCCCCTACTGTGTAGCAGACACTAGGAGTCCAATAGAGAACATGACAGGCAGGGGTCTCTGCCATGTAGGATGGACATTCTCCTAGGGATGTTGGGCAGAACAGCTGCCTGAACCCCATACAGATTCCCGCACCCCCCCAAGATGCTGATTCAGCAGGTCTTCGCAAGCCCCAAGAGACTGATATTTTTTTTTTTAAGATTTTATTTATTTATTTGACAGAGATCACAAGATTCGGTGCTCCATCCCAGGAGGATCCCAGGACAGGGCTTGATCCCAGGACCCTGGGATCATGACCCAAGACTTTAACCCACTGAGCCACCCAGACGCCCCAAGTCTGATTTTTTTTTTTTTTTTTAGCTTATTTTTACTTTGGTTTGCATTTTCTTGTGCAGAACTTACTGGTACTAGGTATAAGTTTTTGTTTCTTCAGTTTCTTCTGGGAGATATTTTCTTCTATCCAACCTCCTCTTCTGGTTTAGGAACAATGTGCTCTTTTTCCGTAAAGATCATCTCAACATGGAAGGGAGGAGAGCTCAGGTATGTATGTGTGAATCCACCCATGAGCCCTGCGAATTCTACATCCCATCTTGGGGGCTTTGCTCACCTGGCTGTGTGCAATGACCAGAGAGGGCATAGACCTTTAAATACTTAAGTTCTGCATTAGTCTCTGCATCTTTACGCATGTGCAGTAAAAATTCAGCACTCTTCTTGGGCTGTCAACTCTGGATTCAGCCCCACTCTGGCCTGGGCACACCTCCCAACTCCACCATTGCCCTGATGGAATGGTAGGTACGCACTGCTTCTGCAAAGTGACATCTTTCAGATACTTGGTGGCTTTTCGGATATGCATGCCTTGGACGGCCTGGGCAGCTTCACACGTGTTCTTAAAGTGAACACGAAGATCTGAACCTCTTGATTTTTTTTTTTTTAAAGATTTTATTTATTTATTCGACAGAGAGAGATGACAAGCAGGCAGAGAGGCAGGAAGAGAGAGAGGAGGAAGCAGGCTCTCCGCCGAGCAGAGAGCCCGATGCGGGGCTCGATCACAGGACCCTGAGATCATGACCTGAGCCGAAGGCAGCGGCTTAACCCACTGAGCCACCCAGGCGCCCCTGAACCTCTTGATTTGCATGATTTTTGCAGGGTTTTATGGGTCCAGTGAAGAACAAACCATTTTCAGAGATTTTGAAAGTGTAATTCTGATACACATTTGGGGAACACCGATCTGGACTCCCCAAACTCTCAAGAGAGCCTACAATACCCCTCCCTGGACCTGAATTCCCTCCAGAGAAGGAGGGCCTATCAAACTGTAAAGTGTCCCATAAAAAAATAACCTATTATGATTGATGCTGGGTTATTATCCCAACTTTGGACAGATCTGACCTTCTAGAGAGCTGAATTTGCAGCCTGGGACACCCTTCAGCTGTTTGAAGCACAGCTCCTGTCCCCTTCCCTCTCCTCTTTCCCTCCAGAGCTCAGCAAAGTGCCTTCTCTGGTAAGACTCAGGACCACCTGGCCCTCACCACACCCAGGGCGAGCTCCTGTAGCTCCAGCTCCCTCTTGACATCTAAGTCATGGCACCGACCCAGTGTTTGCCCTGGTGCTCTGATGGGGCAGGAGAACATTCCGACAGCCCCTCCAACAGTCCTCCTAGACACAGACCATATACCCCTCTGTTGTTTTCCATTTCCCTCCTTAACAGAGGTGAGTTAGGCTTTGGGAAGCTTCTATTTTTTTCTATCAAAATAACATTATGGGGGCGTCTGACTGGTTCATCAGAAGAGCATGAGGCTCTTGATCTCAGAGTCATGAGTTTAAGCCCTACATTGGGTGTAGAGATTACTTAAAAAAAAAAAAAAAAAAAGACTTAAAAAAAGTTTAAAAAATAAAACCTGAAAAACCCAGAGTTAACTTTAGAAAAAAAAAAAAAAAAAAAAAGATACCATGGATCCCAAGCATCAGGAACACTGACTTTCTACTTACTCAAAATGAAACTAAAAAGCCCATCTACTGTCTTCAACAAAGTTTTTCAAGCACCAACTCCTTCTGGCCCTCCTCTTGTGGACCTGGCTATCAGCAGTCTGGGCCTGCCCTTCTAAGGGTTAGCATCCCAGAATGTTCCATGGGGCCCCAAACAAGCACCACCAAAACCAGACGTTAGAAGCTCAGACCTCTTTAGCTGTCCCCTGGGAGAGCTGACTGCACGGAATGGGGCCTTTCTTAGCCAGGCCCCTTATGTCTGGGCTCTTCTCCCTGGCTTTGTCCCACTGCTATGACACGGCCTTTTCCCCTGCTTCGCCAATGTCCTCTTCCCCGTTCCTACTTGAGGCCAGAACAGCAAATCCTCTCACCGCGGTCTGTCCTTTGGCAAGTCATCAGCTTGCCAAATGCACTTCTTTCAGAAGCTGTCATGACTGTCCAGGCCCTCGCCAGCATCCCCGCTCGCACCCCAGCCAGACACGGTGGGCCCAGATGGGAAAGCTCGGAAGCCAAGAAACGAAATTTTTATCCTGGGCCATGGGAAACTGTCAAGGGTTTTGGGGAGCAGCCGGGGCCCAGGAGGTGCTAGCATGGCGATAAGGCGACGGCAGAAGTAGAAGGAAGGACTGGGAAGGGGAGAGATTGGAAACTGGCTGGAGACTACTGTAATAGCCTCAATGAGAAAAAAGAGCAACCCAAGGTGGTGGCAGAGGCAGGAACAGAAACCGTGACCTCCAGAGGGTGGGGAGTCACTGGTAGGAGGACCAAGCAGGACTGCAGCGTGGAGAACCGAGGATTCGCCAGGATGGGGATTACAAGGTGCACTTGAGGGGGGATGGTAACAAGCCAGGTCTGCCACAGGAGGCTGAGATGGCCATGGGTCCTGCAGGCAGACACAACACACCACAGCCTCCCTGGCTAACCCCTTGCTGGTCCAAAGTTAACCAAAAAGAGCACCTTGAGGCTCAAAAGCTGCGAGACTCAACATCGGATTCCCAGCCCACATCTCCCCTCCCCTGCCCCGGAGAGGGTCGGTCTCCTTGACCTCCTCTCCAGCCGGTGTCCCTCTGCCCCATCTGACCAGTCACTTGGGTTTGAAGCTGTGCCCGGGGCCTCGCTGAGCTGCGTCCTGAGCAGGAGAATCAGACTCCTCCACCTCCCTGAAACCATTAAAAATGAACTCTGGGGGGTCTTCTGCAGCTAAAGAAAGTCAGAGAATGTGTTTAGAAGAAAAGAACATTAACTGCTTTTTTTTCTCATTCCACATCTAACAACAGTCATGACTCAAGAGAAAGGTTGTATTTCTTTCTTTCGAAAAAGGGTAAGAAATCTTTTTTATGCACTTACCGTGGAAAACGCTTAGCTTGTCAAATTCCACATGCTGCAAGGAGGAAAGCAGCAGTGCCCCCAGGCCCTCGCCACACCAGGCAGCTCATTCAACCCTGTCCTAAACCCTGCAAGGCGTGGCAGGTGAGGGAGGGGTTCAGCGGGAGGGGGGGGGGAGAAACAGGGCCAGGGGACAGTTTAGCTCTGGGACTTAGCCCAAGTCTCTTGACTACTCTGTGCCGAAAACCAAATCAATCCTCTAAAAGACTACAGCTCTCTACCACACTCACGGTGTGGGTTTTGTGGGGCGAAGAGGGGGAACAAAGACCCGGATCTGAGAGATGCTCTGGTAGAGTGGTTCCCAAAGTGCGGTCCCGGACCAGCAACACCATCATCACGGGAGAACTGGTTAGAAATGCAGCCTCGCAAGGCCCCGCTCCAGACCTACAGAAGCACACACTCTGGGGGCAGTGCCCGGCCATGTGTGACGAGGCCCGCAGGTGATTTGGAGGCATTCGAGAATCATTACTCCCAACATTTATACCCTGTTTCATTCCACGGGAAACCAGAAACTGTTCCGTGCCCAACTGGAAGGAAACAAACTCCAGGTGTTCCCAATTTCACTGGAAAGGTCAACATCAGGTTGAGTTCAAGGTAAGTGGCTCTATTGATTTTAACAGTAATAGGCAACTACCGTTATGCAGCAAAAGAAGACAATGTCTGCAGAACACAGGAGGCTTTGGAGGGAATGCGGACCCAAAATGTCAGACATCAGCTCAATCTTCCAGGACCTGTACTTTTCCCAGCAGGGGACTCTGAAAGGCCCCCCCACCACTGGGGGCCACTTTTCCCCATCTTGGGTTAATAGCCCCTTTCTTCTCCTCTGCACCCTCTTCTTGACTGTCTCTTCCACTCGAACTCCACTCACCCACAACAGGCTGCAGTCAGGAGGTCCACACCCCACCAGGGCTGCCTGAGGCTCTACTGTGACCCCTCACTTGAGATACCTTATAAGACAATCATGTTTTAAAATGCAGTCCTTCTCAAAGGACCTTGCTTCTCAAAGTTCAAACAGGAGAGGCGACAACCACAGCTAAACCAGACCTTTACCTGAGGCCATAGCACTCTCTGATCCTAGAGACTCAACAAGTCCTCGATTTCCCTATATATAAAATGGACAAAAAACTATCTAGTAAGTGCTCATTAAATGTCAGCATTCCTGGCCTCAAGAGCGTGAGCCCTCAGAGAGGGTGGGTGGAAGCATCTAGATGCTGGGATTCCAGTACCCACTGCCTTCCTACAACACCCTCCCCCCACAGCCCCTTCTGGAATCTGTAGTGCATAGCAGGAGCTCACAAAAATGGAGTAAATGGAGGGGTGAGAGGTGGAAGGAAAGAGAACTGTGAATTTATGACTCAAGCAAAGTCAGGATTGATCAGTGATGGTATTTGAGGGGGAAGGAAATTGCTAAACAAAACAAACTATGTTTACTACCACGAAAGGAAGCCAAAACAGTACCCAGCTAATATGAAACACAGGAAATTCTGGAGAGTATGTAAAAAGAGTACTGTTTTCTTTTTTCTTCGGAATGATTAAAACAATTTTAAAACATATTCCTTTCCACTCTAAAGAGCTCATTGTCCTACACATGGAGATGTTCCTGGGACACCAGAATGGGGCGCTACCTCCTGCGGATTTCTTCCCTTCCCCCCAAGGTCCCCTGCTTTCTCTCAGGGGTAGAGGGGGCTGCGACATCATTGATCTGTCCAGTCAGAACTAGTTCGTGTCACCAGTTAACATGTGATTATCTATCCGTTCCACAGAAAGAGGTGCCATCGTCCCAAGGCTGACTGTGACCACAAGATGTTAGTGTTCTTCATTCTTCATTGTGCTGTGCCTACGACTGGGAGTGAAACTGTTGCACAGTGAATGGATAAACCACCGAAATTCTTGTGTAGATACTCTGAGTATAAGCATTAATATGGACTCGTCAGAAGAGATAAAGGAAACACTCAAATGAGGACAGGTTTGTTAGGTGACAGGATTATCATCATTTTTCCTTTTTACAAAATGTGGTGGATATTGACTTTGGAATTTCACATTTAAAAAAAAAATACATGGTAAACATATCAGGTTTCCAGGACCCACTGTTCTTCCTTTGGAACATGTAACTTGTAGAAAGCCACTATTTTTGCCAGCATGTATAAAGGTTAAGAAGGCCACAGCCCACATAAGGACAAGTTATCCTGAGACAGGAAAGCTTGACAGCCAAGGATATGGAAGACGTGAGACCGACCGTGGAGGACGCTGGCGGGGTGGGGAATGGAGAAGAAAATAAGTGAATGGAAGGAGGAAATCCTCCCACAAGTGGAGCTGTCCACCATGGGAAGAAACTGCCCAGCCCCACGTCCTCTGACCATGCAGATGTGGGAGAGGGAAGTGCTGAGCCATCAGCCATCTGCAGGAACAGGTGGGCTCAGGTGCTTCCAGATATCACTTCTTACCACTGCTGTGAGGCAGGTAAGCACGTGGTTAAGAGAAGATGGAGCCTCGGACCCAGATCTCAAAACCCAGACTGCTACCCCACAGCTTCCCATCCACTTGGTGCTTCTCGGCCCCACAGAGGTAGGATACACCTGAGGCAATTGCCTTGATTGCCCTACCTCCAGAGCGTCCGAGGCTGGCTGCCTCCAGTGTTTTCACTCACCCTAAAAAGCCTGACAGATTTCACACCATTTCCCACTCTTGTTTTAAGAGGGAAAGGTGACAGCACCTCTTAGCACAGCCAAGAGGAAGCGATGGCTTCCTACAAAAGCTACCGAATTTTTTATCAGAAAGAAGTTGACACTGTCCCTTCCGGTCTCTAACTCTGATTCTAAGAGATCCATCTGGTCCTTTCTCTTCAGGAACAACAGCCAAAGAAAAAAGAAAGAAAAAAGAAGACTGACCTAAACATGTCTGATAACAGTGAGGCAGGGAGACAGGCCAACAGGTAGGAAAATGTGGGGGCTGGCGCAGAGGTGGTCAGAAGTACCTGGTCACATCCTGGCTTGTGTTACAGCCAACTTTTGTTTACCAGGTTTACACATTATCTTCCTGGCCTTCCCAGCTTCCTATTTTAATTTTCTTCTTTCTCTGCTTACTGTTATCTCAGCAGACAATGAATACAGACCACTGAGAAGCAGTGGAAAAACTCAACCAAGTTACCTGCTAATGTCAGATTACCTGATCCACTGGGAAAACAGAGAATGGCGAGTCCAGTAAGAATGGGGCCCCACCTCATTGTTCCAGATTTCATTATCTTGAGGCAGCACCCCCCGCCCCCCTCTGCCAGCCAATCCTAACTGCAAATCCTTAATCCAGTCTGGGATCGATAGCTGACAGGAACAGGAACAGGAGTCAGCAAAGGTCCCTTCAGATACACGTGATCAGAAAGAAAATCCATAGTTCAAGTTTTGACCAAAATTCAGGTTAGTTTCCCGCTAGTTCAGCCACGCACCATCAGGAATTAACAATGAGAGGTTAAAGCAGGATTCGAAGTGATTTAAACCTGATCCCTGCTCCAGAGACCATTATACAGCTGGGCAGGTGCCTCCATTCATACCTCCCACCTCTCCAGTTACACGGCAAAGGGCTCGTGACTCCCAGACACCACACCAGGCAGCATTCACAGAGCGCCCGCTGCGAGCTGCTCTGGGTGAGCCCAGGGGGTCCCCTGATGTCTGTGCCACGCTGCAGTTATGGCTCAGGTGAGGCCCAAAGGTAAGACAACAACATCAAAGGAGAAGACAGTCTCCCGTAGAAATGAGAAAACCCAGTTAAACATAGCTAACAGTTCAAGATAATGTTGAAAAGGCCCGAGGAGCTGGCCTGACTTTCCTGAGGACAGCTGGGATCGGGACAGGGACCTGAAGTCACTGAGGCAGAATCCTGTGCCCCAGAGCAAGGTAGAACACACGGAAGAAGCTGGAGGAAGCCAGGGGCGCCCGACAGGAGGCTGTGGAGAGAGAGACCAGCGGGGCAAGAGTGGAGGATGGAAAGACATTGGGGAGGCTACAGCGTTCAGATGTGGCTGACGGGCCAGAGGAGAGGAACACTCCGGTAATCACACGCATGGCACACTGGCTCTGAAAGGCCACCGGAAGTGGGGAAGGTCCACTTCCGGAGTCGACAACAACCAGCTAGATGAGACGTGCACCAAGGCAGACCCATCCAGGCAACAACACCCCGGTGTCAGAAGCCAGGAAGCTCCATCCCCTTCAAGCCTTTCATTACATTTCACCATGGCTCAATGGTAGCCGAACACTAGAAAGAACTCAAATGTTCATCGAGGGATGGATGGATAAGCAAGATGAGGCAGGCCTAGCCGTACCATGGACTACTATTCGGCCATAAAAAGGAATGAAACACTGACCTGTAACTACACGGATGAACCTCGAAGGCGTATGCTAAGTGAAAGCAGGCCGGTCCGATGACTGCCTATGGAATTATCCCACTTACATGAAATGTCAGAACACAAAGAAAGCAGATTAGAGGTTGCCAAGGGCTGGGGTGGTGGGGGAAGGGGAAGGGTGATGAAAATGTCCTACACTTAGTGGTGATGGTCGCCCAGCTCTGTAGGGATGAATTTTATGGTATGGGATTTAAATCTCAATAAAGCTGTTTTTTTAAAAACCAGCTGGATGGGAGTCTTTCTGAATACATGTGCTAATCCCCTATCTTCCGATACAGGCATAGTTGATCAGACTTAATCTTTATTAGTAATTCAAGGTCATTGTTTCAATGATCAATCAACAGGAACCCCATGCTATAATAAAAAGACTATGTCCTCCCCAAAGTGCTTCTCAGTATCCCTGTATGATGCCCCTTTTTGGTCTCGGCCTCCTGCCTCTGGAGCTCACTGTCAGGCTGTCAGCCAACACCTGGGTGCTGCCGGGACCCCTCGGCCCCCTGATCCTCAGCTGTGCAAGTGCAGGCTGGTACTTATGTCAGTGCTCAGAACAGATCATTTCAATTAGGCACCTGGGTGAGGCCCCCTCTGCTGAGACTGAGCAGGAAAAGGTACCAAGAAGATCCCCTCATTATCTTCATTCTCCTTTTGAAAGGGCAATTGACAGGGCGCCTGGGTGACTCAGTTGGTTAAGCGTCTGCCTTTGGCTCAGGTCATGTTCCCAGGGTCCTGGGATTGAGCCCTGCACTGCCTTCGCCCTACCTGCCCCCCATTCCCACTCACTCTTCTCTTTTTCAAGCACTCTCTCAAATAAATAAATAAAATCTTAAAAAAAAAAAAGAAAGGGTAATTGATGTGATGAGTTTAATTTTTCTCTGGAAATAAGGTTTGTGTGAGAAAAGTAGGCGCATGTGAATCTTTTTTAAATCCCGCTGCCACCTACTAAAAATTGTTTTTTGAGCACCTACTATGTACCGGGCACTGTTCAGGGTGAAGGAGGCCCATCTGTGGTAGGTGTTATGGAGTAAGATAAGGCAGGGGAGGAAGAGGAGGAGGTAGGGGGAGGGGCACTGCAGTCTGGAAGAGACAGTCAGGGAACTGAGGGGGCAACTATTAAATCAGAGCCACACAGTTAGGGCAAACAATGTTCTCAGTGAAGGGAACACAGAACAGAGGCCCTGAGACAAGAAAGTGCCAAGCGGGTTCGGGAACGAGGAGTGTGGGTGGAACAAAGTATGTGAGGGCGGTCTCATTATTATCTGAACGGCGCTTCACTACCAGAACATCACCACCTGGAACCTGTCAGAGTCCTGCCGGGAGTCTGCTTAGCTGGACAGACAGCAGAACGCAACCTGAGGTGGAAGTACCAGGCAGGCCTCACGGTGGGCATGTGACTAAAATCTGCCTTCCAGAGGCAACATCAAGGAGATGTTTCAAACAGGCCTTGACGGATAGCATTGCCCATCTCACTGGATGGTCCAGAAGATCCAAGAGCAAGGAAGACTGAGAAACTAGTCTCCACGAGAACTCCAGCAGTAACAAAGGATGTTTTAGAGCCAGAAGTAGGAGTGGAGGGAGCTGGGGAAGGTTATTTCAATAGGATCAAAACAGCAGCTACTCAGTACCAGAGACGCTCGACATGCGTCCTCACCATGCTTTATGATAATTCTACAGATGACAAGATGGAAACTTGGAAAGGCCAAATGGCTTGGCCAACGCTGCAAAGCCAGCAGACAGGAGAGCTCCCCCATGACCCAGATCAGTCCCATGACATAGGTCTTTCTATCAGTCCTACAACACATGGAACAACAATTTCTGAATTACAAGAATGACTGTTTCCTCAGACCAGATGGAGAGGCCTGGCCCTCCCAACATTTACCCACAATAGAAGCTCTGAAGGCTCCTGACAGGGGCAGAACTTCACGTAAATCCACTGTTGGGCCCAGTGCATTAAGAGCACACACCCCAAGATTTGCAAGCCTCCTTGCTGTCAGAATCGCCCCTAGGAATCCTTAGAGATCCCCAGTCCTGGCCTGTCTGGATCAGAACATCCAAGGATGAAGTCCAGGAATCTGCATTTTCAAAAAGAATTCCCCCCACCCCACCCCACATCATTCTAAACAATCCTTCCCCAAAGTGTGAAAACCCACTGCCTCACTATTTTTTTTATTGGCAGGTGCAAATAAAAAATTACAACAAGTGCATTTTCCTAAGATGTTCCTAGGCGGGAAAATCCAACGGCCTTCTCTCCACAGGCTTTCTGCCCATCCTCCTGCTGAGACTCCAGGCTGGGAGTGACTCCAGGGGAGAGAAGAGCATCCTTTCACACCTCCTATGGTGTGGCCTTCCTGCGCAGGTGGGAAAAACCAATGATCAGAACTCCACTCTGGGTGAGTTTCCTAGGGTCTGTTTTTCTGTCTTGAGACGTTCAGTACCAAGATTTGTAGGAGAGAGAACCTGCTCCCGTTAGCAGAGAGGTTAAGAATCAGAGAGAACTCTCCCTTTCACAATAAGGGAAGTCTTTGACTAGCAGCAGGAAGGCAGGGGCAAAAACTGCCCACGAAGGTGCTACGGAATATAACTGGAATTCTGACTTCTCTTACGGCAGTAGGGGGTGCCCCGTGATGTGTTGCTCTGCATTTGCGCAGGGCCATTTGCTCCTTCAAATGTCTGGATCTCTGTTTTCTATACTGCTCAACTGTCTTTCGATGAAAATACAGGACATGCCCCCTCCTGCCCAAGCTGGCTTAACCCTCCAGGCAGAGACTGCTCACTTTGTTGAAAACACCAGGCTTGGTGCTTCTGAAAATGAGGCCTACCTAGGAAACTCACAGTCCCCACCCCAACTCTAAGATGGCGCAGGAGAGGGGAGAGCCAGCTCTGTCTCCACACTGCAGGGAAGGCGGTCGGAGCATCTCCGCAAGCCGGGCTGCGGGAGCCCTCTGCGAGAGTTAGCCAACATGTTGGTCCTTGAGATCTCACCTTCCTCCCTCCAAGATGCTTACCTATCAAATCGACCTTGCCATGCTCTAGACTCAAGTGTGCAGACTCAACGGTTTCAGCTACCTCAACTTGGTTTTGGTTTTTGTGTTTTTTTAGGATTTTATTTATTTATTTGTCAGAGAGAAAGAGGACGAACTCAGGGAGAGTACACAGGCATGGGGAGCTGCAGGCAGAGGAAGCCGGAGAAAAGGGCTCCCCACTGAGCAAGGAGCCCAATGCGGGATGCGGGGCTCGGGGCTCGATCTCAGGACCCTGGGATAACGAATTGAGCCAAACGCAGACGCTTCACCGACTGAGCGACCCAAGTGCCCCTACCTCAACTTTTAATTACAAGAAAATATTGTTCCTTTTTCTCCATTCTCATCTTGCACAATTATCTCAAAGTGAGTTTAACTATCTCAGGCTCCAGTAAAACCCAGCCATTCCCTAAAACATCCTAACTGCATTCCACCCTAACAACTACCCATCAGAGAGCCTGAAGTTACAGACCCCAGTCCACTGCGGAAGAGCCCGAGGACCCAGCCAGAAGTCATCTGGCACGTGATGATGGGGGCCCAGGGTGGACCAAAACTATCACACAGGGCCCTGCCCTGCCCCAGTCAGAGACAAACAGAGAACACCATCACAGGCTTTGTCTTGTTCACGTGTTACATATAGACAAAAACACAGAAGTCATGAGGCCTATCTTGCATCTGGAAGCCGGCCCAGCAGTGCAATCTACTCAGGGATGGGGGGAAGGACGAGCAGGGCCACCAGGCACCTCCAGGCCTACCCGAGTATGACCTTTCCTTACATCCCTCACCATGTCTGCCCAGGCCTGGCCAGGGCACCTCCTTATTCCCTAACTGTCCTCTCACCCCCGTGAGGCTCTGGATCCCCAAGAGTTGGACATAGTCCTCGTCCCCTGGCACTCTCCTGCTTTACACCCACTCTCCAGCTCAGAGAAATACCCTGATCCCAAACCCGGGCCCAGAATGCCATGCCACGGATCACGAGCACTGCCGCCACCGAAGACTCCTGCTGTGTGGGGTCCAGGTCTAGATCGGACCTTGGAGATGGCAGACACACCTGGCACAGGGTCCAAATACTACCCAGGCCCGTGGATGCATGAAATCACTATCTCTAGCCTCAAGGTGGGTGGGCAGTACTTTGATTAACAAAACTGGTAATAACTCGCTATACTGTGGGTTTTGTAATGTGATTGTGGTGGTGTTTACACAAACCCACGCATGGGATAAAACAGCACGGAACTGTACAAACACACACGTAAGCAAAGGCGTGAGAAAAACGACGAGAACTGATTATAGCCTGTGAACCAGTTAGCGGTAACAGTAACATACCATTGTCCATGACCTGGTTAGGATCTTGAGCTTGAGCTACAGGCGATGCCTCCACTAGCGGAACCTTGCAGAGAGGGATCCCACAACTCTTATGTACTATTTTTACAACTATCCACGATTCTAATTATTTCAAAAGGAAAGTAAAAAACAAAACCCCACCAAAAAAAAAACCCTAAATCTAGTCATCTACAATCAACTTATTTTCACACCCACCAGGACCTGGGAGCTGGCACCCTCAACATTTTCCCAGGCCACCTGGAACTGGTCCTGTGAGCCCAACTTTCATGTCCAACATGGGCAGTTCAAGCACTGGTGTGAGGCTTGCACGGTTCCACAGTGAACAAGAAGAACACGTCCCAGTACACTGGGCTCTGCAAGGAGTACGTTATTTTGCCAAAAGTCCCTCTCAGCCCCAAAGGAGACTGACAGAGACAGAACAGCTTTCCCAAGCAGGACCCAACAGCACTCGAGGCCATATTTAAAGCTGGCCTGGTTCTAAAATATCTCCCTAATGTTATCGTCTCTGAAAAGAAGAAATATCCAAGTCCACGTCAATGCACAAACACACACACACAGGCTTAGCCCCAACGGGCCAAAAATAAAGGATACAAATATCAACTAAACCAGTGATTGTTAAGACTGCAATCTAGAATTATCTTCACTGATTGGATTTACCCACCCACTGGGGACAGGAAGGGGTTATTACAAACACAAACCAAGGCTTCTTAACCTCTTTAATGCCACAGATACACACCCCAACCCATCTCCCGCCCCCTTGGCAGCCTGGGGAAGCCTGCAAACCTTCCCCAGAACGGTATTAAATGCACCAATTAAATACATAGCATTCCAAAGGCAGCCAATTAGAGCAAATTGCAGTTATCAAAATATTTTAAAATTTTTGTATGGTAATATTTAATTACCATATTAAATATGACCTAGCCGGGAGTCTCCTAACCATCTTAATTCTGAAGTAGTGATAAGGGTAATGATACTTGAGATGACGACAAGGACTCTAACAGATTGGGGGAAAAAAAAGTCTCTACAGTTCCTACTGGTGGTAGTCACAGGTGCTGCTAATGTCACTATGGTTGATTGTATCCATTCATAATTGAAGGAAATGCAAGTTTTCAGTACGTGAGAAAGAAGTGTGCACTTTTTCTCCAGCCAAGTGTTTAGAGCCTCCCTGAACTCTGTCCAGAGTCGAATCGTGTGAAGAACAACCTCTAGAATAAGCAGCTTGGGAAGCACCCTGGTCGCTACTCCCTAACCTGGTTACCAATGATAACGTCTATACCTTCCGAAGAACCACCAGCGCCCCACAAGGGCCTCTCCTCCAGAGTCCAAATGCATCCATTCGAGCTGGGGGGCACCACCAGCACCTGACTCCGGCCTTTATCAGGGGCAGGCGAGGCCCACCCCTCACGGTCACCTCTCCTTTCGGGCCCTCAGCCGCTCCTGCCACAGTGAGGAAATTAGAGGAATCCTACCCACCTCTGGGAAGCCTGACCGTAAGCCATCACCCTCCAAGTGTACCCAGAACCAGGAAAACGGACGTCAGTCTGTCAGCAAGTTAGGGCTGAATGCTGACCATCAACCAGGCCCGGGCTCTGCGCTCTGAGCGTGACGGTGGAAAGAAAGTGCACCGTTCTGCCCGTTAAAAGCTGTAGTTAAGGGAGAAAACTTGGAGGATTAATAGTTAGGGTTGAACTGCATCGGAGTCCAAAGGGCTATGCCGAAGTCCTTTCCACTCCCCCTTCCACTCCCCACAGTTACCTCAGAATGTAACCTTAGATGGGTCTTCATTGAGGGAATCAAGTTAAAATGAAGTCAGGAGGGTAGGCCCCAATCCAATAGGACTTATAAATAGGTCCTTATAAAAGGGAAATATCTGGACAGACACCCCCAGAGGGAAGACAACGTGAAGGGACGCAGAGAGGAGCCGACCCTCTGAGAGCCAAGGAGAGAGGACTGAGCACAGCCTCCCCTCACCGCCCCAGGAGGGAAAAGACCCTTCAGACACCTTGATTTCAGACTCCAAGGCTCCAGAACTGGGAGGGAGTACGTTTCTATTGGGTCAGTCACCCAGCGTGTGGCGTCTTGTCACGGCAGCCCTCACAAATTAATACAACATGTGAAACATAGGAAGTCAAATGTATGGACCGGGACAAGAGATCTTAATTCGGAGCCCGTCTCCTTCTGGTGCCACTCATCAATGTAAAATTAGATTCTGTTCAGAGTCTGCTTCTGGTCCCTGGGCAGGAGGGATGGTCCAAGGCCAAGTCTTTCAGAGGGTAAGACTGGAGGACAGAAGGGGCTTGGGGAACCCAGGAGTGCAAGGATGGGGACTCTCCCACCTGCCCAGGACTTACTGGGAGGCCATCCCCTCATCAGGCAGGATCTTTGTAATCCTTCCATTCAAATATTCTGTGAGGAGTTTTGGCCTAGAGCAGTGGTTTACAAACTTGGCTGCATATTAGAAGCCCCTGGGGAGCTTTAAGAAAATTCCACGCAAGCTTGAGCCCCACCCCAGACCAACTGAATCAAAATCTCAGGCGGGGGGTGGGGGGGCAGGAACATTTTTTAAAAGCTCCCCAGATGATTCTAATGTGCAGCCAGGGTTGAGAGCCACTGGACCCTGTGACCTTTGAGGGCCTTTCCTTCTCAGAATTCGGCGAGAGTGCATTTTGTGTTTATCTTAGTGGTTCTCAGGAGCGTGCTGGGGCTGGCCTCGGGTCTGGTTTCTTACAGGTCCGGTCTGTGGCGGCCTTTATTGGGTCTGAGCGGAGGAGTAATCCTGATAAACAGGGGGGATGGTGGCAGAGAGGGAAGGGAGTTAAAAATGCCTTTCATTAGAACATCAATTTAATAAGATTTGGTTAGTAAGTTCCTACGTGCCAGGAACTCAAAAAATGATCCAGAAACAAGCTGACAGCTATTAAAGTGAAGAGTACCACAACTGAGGGACATGCAGGGGTAGGGAAAGGGGGGACAAGCCACCCCCATGGCAACAGAAAGTGCCCTCAGAGATCATGTTAGAGAAGAAACCAGAAATGTCTTCTGTGAGAACAAAAGGGCATGGGATGGCTTGATCCATGGACTGAAATTATTTTGTCTGACTAGAAACAGAGGAGACCATACCTCGGCAGAGACCAAGCACACATGACAAGCACTGGTTTGGGGATCTGGTATGTAACAAGGGGTGGCCCGGTTGAGGTACGTATGGCAATGCCTGACTTTCCTCTGACCTCTCCCACCTTCCTCTTGGGACTGGGTTCCATCTGTAGCCACAGAGCAGCCTGCAGATGCCACCACTGCCCAAGGCAGGAGGGTCTCAACCCAGCCACCCACCAACATTTAAAGGTAGTACATATAAGTGCCAGGGTCCCATGACTGAGAGATTCTGGGCACAGGGGTCAGGCATTTAAAAAAAAAAAAAATGGCGGGGAGGCAGCCTCCAGGGAATTCTGATGGGCCAGGAATTCTTAACCTTCAGGGGCCTCTCATAGCTGTGATCTTCAAACTTCGGTTTCTGAGGGCAGTCCGCCAGGCCTGTGGTCCACCACTGGCTTGCCTGGTAGGGCCGGCCCCCTGGAACCCTCAGCCCCTGGGTCCCAACCCTGGCTCAGCCCAGCCATCGGGAGCTTGAGTTTCCATAAGGATGCAGCCAGGCCCAGCTCTCTTCCAGCTCCGGCTCCTACTCTCAGGTCAGGACCTTGACACCAACCTGGCCAAAGAGCCGACAACCTTCAGCCCATGGTAGGGAAAATCATTCTCACCCTTGCACAGGGACACAATATGCTCAAGAGCACAAACAGGGACTTCCTGTTATGGCCCACATGCTTCACGTGCTAAGCTGGCTCCCCAGACCTAAGACCACCACCACAGGCGGCCATCCTCTGCACACAGAAGTCAATCCCTTCCTCTGATGGGAACCATCTGCTGCCAGGAGGCAGGAAGGGCGAGCCCCCCAACCCTGAGGGCCTGGAGCTCAGGGGATGCCCCCTCCCCACCGAGGGGCACCTCCCCTAGCTAACAGCTCAGCTTCTTCCCACCAGGAGACCCACATCTGTGCCCCTCCCACAAGAGCCAATCACTTAAAGTTCTGGCACTAGAAACCAAACACCCAAATCCCATTCCATAGACTTTATGTATGCTAAAAAATACCCAGAGTTCATGGAAGCCTCCCAACTATCTAAGAATCTGAAAATTTACCAGGATGTTGGGCACCTACAACGTATCCCGGACAGTCTGAAGTCAACACTTGGTTTAACAGGAAAAATCTCTCATGGGGCGAAGCTGTTACAGTGCTCAGGGGGACAGGTAGGCTGGGGAAGCAGATTTTTTCTAAGCAAAGTGGATGGTAAAGGCTTTGCTAGAAGGACAAGGGCACATTCCCCAAAGCACGCCCAGCAGGGGCACTCTTGTCTGGGTGCTGATGGTTCACAGGTCGTCCTAATTCTCCCACACCAGCGAGGAGAGGCCAGACAGACCTCGACAACCACCCTGTCCTACACTGATTCAACAGCAATGAGCTGTGGGTTCTTGATGATGTTTGCAAATGATCTTCTGGAACAAAATTAACTCCTGACTTTCTTAACATGTACCAAGACTTCAAAAACAAAAGGCGGGCTCAAATCCACTGTTTAGAGTTTCCTGTGCATGTTTTTTCAAACTCCTCTTTCTTTCTTGGGCAGTCTCTAGCTTAGGGTTATTATTATTGACAAAATTCCTTTACACTTAGAATTCATCTGTGTCTTCTTATCACACATAGTTTTGAAGCCCCGGGCTAAGAGAAGTGTTTTCACCATAAGCCAGAAAACAGGGATGGAACTGATAAAAAATGTCATGAGTAGACACGGCTAAGGCAGGTGAGAAGGAGGAAGGCTGGGTTAACACTGGCGTGTCCCCACTGAAGGAGCGCTAGCAGAGTTCAGAGCAGTCAGAATAAAAGGCAGAGAAAGATGAGATGCTTTCCAGAGAGTGGACTTGATTTTCATGTTTTTCTTACACCAGCAGAAACCAGTGAATTTCCTGGTAAGATGCCCACAACATGGCCAACGCATCCTGGAGAAGAGTGGTAGAGAGAGACAGGGGTTGCCAGGGCCAAAGGGATGAGTAGTTTTTAGTGGTTTGCAGCTGTAGCGGCCGGCGGCTGCATTAGTCTATGTATGTTACAATGCATAAGACGGTGGGCACCTGGGTGGCTCAGTCTGTGAGTGTCTGACTCTCGAACTCGGCTCCAGTCATGATCTCAGGGTCGGGAGATCAAGCAAGCTGGGCTCCGTGCTCATGCTCAGTGGGAACTCTGCTTGGGATTCTCTCTTCCTCTCCCTCTGCCCCTCCCTGCGCTTGCACATCCTGTGTGCACATGCGCTCTCTCCCTCCCTCTCAAACACATAAATAAAATCTTTAAACAAAATTCATACAACTATATACCAGAGAATCACTCTTCCTGTATATTATTTTTTTTTTCCATTTGAAAAGAAAACAAAACACAAACTTTCGGCAGAGGTAGGAAAGAGTTGGCGGAAGATAGGACACGCAGCTGGCGCCCTTCATCCCTCATGTGACAGTGTCCCAGGACTCCAGCTGGGCATGTGTACACGTTCCGGAACACTCTCTGCGAGCAGTGGGCTCTGATACTCGAAGAACCAAGTGACCATCAGTCCAAGCACATGGGAAGAGGAGTGAGCTGAGCCCACCAGGGAGGAGACACTTTGGGAGGAAACTGGGCCCCTAAGCAGCAGATGGAGAAACTGAGCCAGGAAGGACCTGATAAGGGGCAGAAGGAAACTGGTAGGGGCATGGCAGGAAGCTGTTGAGGCCACACGGCCAGCAGGACGCTCTAAGACCAGACCTGCCTCGACAGGGAAGACCAGATGTAGCCCTTCTCCTTAAGCACCCCCTTTATCAAAGCCTTGGGCCAAGAAGGCCTAAATATGAGCTTTAATTTCTTCCGGGCTTCTCCCACCTCTGATGTCAAAAGGCCTTCACTTAAACCAGCCAGACAGGGGTTCCTGGCTGCCTCGGTCAGAAGAATGTGAAACTCTTGATCTTGGGATTGTGGGTTCCAGCCCCACATTGGGTGTAGCAACTACTAAAAAAAAAGGAAAAATTCTTTTTAACTAAAAGAAAAAAAAAAAAAAAGAAACCAGCCAGAATTCAGGCAGTTCTATGGCAAACAGAAGGAATGCTTAAGCCTCCCTTCCTACAGTACCAGGTGTCCCCAAGCACAGGCAGCCAGGTATGCCCTCCTTGTCTCCAGGGCTCCTTCTGGAGCGGACATCCCTGACCAAAATGCAAAGAGTAAAGAAAAGCCAAGCAGGGCAGGTATCTGTCTGCCCAGCTGGTTCCTGAGAAAGACAGGGCAGCCGACAGCCAACCCGACACCAAGCACACAGCTGAGTCTCACAGAGGGCCAAGCACCTCTCTTTGGACGATAAAAGGGGCATAAGCCAGGTTCCTGGAGGTCAGCAGGTGGTCCAGGGGACTTACGGAGTCCGGTTGGCTCCAGGAGGAGGACACCAGGCTCCAGGGCTACCCAGAAGCCACAGGCAGGACAAGCCTCAGAGAAGCTGCAGAGGCTGCAGAAACCCCAGGAAGAGTTTCCTGTCTCGAGCGCCAGTCTCTCTCATTCCAGGAATCCCCTCTTCCTGAAGCTCCTTGCTGTTCTTTATTTATACAAGGCCGAATCCCACTTTCCCCAGCTCCACGAAGCCTCCTGCCACAAAGCCCGATTGTGCTCCCACATCCTCAGAGCCAAGGCCGAGACAGAAACTGGCCTGAGGGAAGACGGTCTGTAGCGGGGATGGAAACGCAGTCAGATTTAAAGGCGCGGTTCTCCGGCAACAGAGAGCTTTGTGGGGACGGAGCACACCCTCCTGACAGTGCGGCGTGCTGGGGGTTTGGGCCTACCTTGGTGACGGGGGCCCTTCAGCAGGTGAGCTGCGGCTGTCTGGTTTTGGACCACCTCCAAAGAACCAGGCCTCACCGCAGGGCTGGCTGAGAGATAAATTAGCATGCGATTCTGCTCAATTATCCACTTACAGAGAGAGGCACAGCGACATTTTATTCAAGCACCCCATGCAGAGAAAAGATACAGCGGTAAGAGAAAGCCCTGGAATTCCCCCCCCCCAAAAGGAGATAGGAAAACTATGGTCCCCTGAGAACTATTCTGGCCCAAGCAACAATACTTTTGGCAACTTAAAACACAGTGATTTTTCTTAAGGCCTCCAAGGTGGGTTTTCTCTCCGCCCCCAAACCTCTCAGCAAAAGGTTTGGTCAGAAATTATTTTTAAACAGGCTCGCACCTCCTCACAACAAAATACATCTATGAAGTGCAAAAACAGCCCATGGGCAAGTTTGGATCTTGGAGCTCTAGCTAGGTTTCCACTTGGATGGTCTTTGGGACACTAAACCCAGAGCATAGAGTGGTCCCAGAAGGGAGCAGTGGCCTAGGTCTAGAGCACCCATGGCAGAGGGAACAAAGGAGAAGGAAGTCTGTCCACTGGTCAGTTCCTGGGTGGCTGCTCCCAGCCACTGCCCCATCTCCTGTCCCAGCGCGTTACATGGCTGGGCAGCCGGTGCCTCACGGATACGGGGGAGTGGTTGATGCTGACCTCCCTAGAAGTCTGGCTCCGTATCTTCCTTCCTCCCCACAAAATGCCTGCTTTCCTCTTGGTCTTCCATGCAGCACTCTGACAAGAGTCCCCCAGTCTCTCATCCCAAGAGACACTTCCAAAGCCAGGCTCCTTGTCTACACAAATGATGAGGAATTACCACTAACTGCCCCTCGCGGCCCACTGACCCCAGGACCTCCCCTGAGCAGGGAGAAAGGAGGGGAAGGTGGGAAAACCGGTCAGGGTCTCTCCCAACCTGCCCTCCCCTGCCCGGCTCCAGGCTGGCATTCCTGCTCTCCAGCCAGAGGCCTTCTCAGCCAGCGGGTTCTACAGCTCAGGGTTTCTTAGAGACAAAGCTCTGGCAGTACTGACCCTTCCCAAACAGCAGCTTTAAAATGCAACTCCTAGAAGGAACTCCCCAGGTCAGGGTCACCCAGTCTTCACGGCTCAGACCTCGTCCCTCAAGCTCAGGCAAGCCCTCCAGGTGGCCCAGCGGGAGGGAGGTGGTGCCACTTCATAGCAGAGGGACAGATCTGGGTTCTCTGCCAGTCCCTGCCCCTGGAACGCTAGGTGGCCTCAGACAAGTTTGGTTCCCTCTAGAATGAAGCCGGAAAAAACCACAGTACCCATCGGGTCCTTTGGAGAACTGAATGAGTCAATGTATGCGATACTTCTCTGGGACACAGAGAACACTCAAAGAATAAGATTGTCATCACTACACAAAGCGCTATTCAGACAGACGAGGGACTCCAGGACCAGTCCTGCTGTCTCTCGCTAGCTCCATGAAATGAGCAACTCTCTCCACCCCGGTGTCTTTCCACCATAACTAAAATCCAAACTGCAGGGTGCCTGGATGGCTCAGCGGGTTAAGCCTCTGCCTTCAGCTCAGATCATGATCTCAGGGTCCTGGGATGGAGCCCCGCACTGGGCCCTCTGCTCAGCAGGGATCCTGCTTCCCTCTCTCCCTCTCTGCCTACCTCTCTGCCTACTTGTGATCTCTTTTTGTCAAATAAATAAATAAAATCTTAAAAAAAAATGTAAACTGCCTCTCCAAGGTCCCTTCTTAAAAAACACACCCACACACCCACACGGTTTATTTCACAGGTGTACACAACATGTGTCTGCACACCAGGGTTTCTCCACTGCCGCACAACAGACATTGGAGCGACCAAATCTTCTGTTGCGAGGAACCATCCATCCTCTACGTTTTGCCGTGTTTAGCAGCATTTCCAGCCTCTACCTGCTAGATGGTAATAGCTCTCCCCCTCGTCGGAACAACGGAAAATGTCTCCAGACCTTGCCAGTTGTCCCCTGGGGGGCAAAATGGCCCCAGCTGAGAACGAGTCATCTACACGCACACGCACGTGCACACGGAATAACAGGCCGCCCACTTTGAGAGGGAAGAGGTAAGCAGGGTGAGAACGGAGGAAATCCACCGCTCCAGGTACAGTCCTCGCCGTGTGCGCGAGGCAACTTTGCAGGGACTGAGACCACAAACACACACAGTACTCCGAAGCGTCTTTCCATCTGTGAAACAGTTACTGTGCTCGTAAAAACCGCCTGCAGACTTATTTTGGCCTGCACATACAGGGTCCCATTTAGTGCGAAAACTTGCCAGGCCACGCTCCCCAGGCCTAGTCAAGAGTGTGCTCAGAAACTCGGCCTGGTGGAGAAGAACACAGGGGGTTCTGTGTGCTGCGTCCCTGCACACTCACCTTGAGAGATCCCTGAGGAAACGGAGGCCGCCTCAGGGCAGTGGGCAGCTGTGGGTTATTCTTAAGGAAGAGGGCAGCTTGCCTTGGACTTAATGTGTTAGCGGATTTGAGGAAACTTCTATTTTCCCCATTCAGAAGAGCTAGGGGCTTGGTAGCCAAGGCTTGTGTATCCATGGACACAAGACCATGTGTACACACCTACCCACTTGCTAATCTAAGTAAAAATGAACAGTAGTCATAAAGACGGAAGACAGAGGTTAAGTGGAGGAGGAAGTGAATGTCTGCCTTAAGAAGTCTGTTTACACCCAAAGTGCTTAAAAATGAAAATCCTGAACTCCCTTTCTACCTTATTATGACTTATTTAACATTTGTTTTTTAATTTTCCCAAGATCATAATCTTCACCCACGACCACGTATAAGCCAACTTGAACTTGAAAACCAAGCTGGACCTTTGTTCTGCTTGCATGAATTAGTGTACAAAGGGGCATCTGATTTCTCCCTCCCCTAACAATCTGCAACACTAGTCCCTATGTATGTCCCTAGCGCTGGGGGAATGGGCCCTAAGACAGGCCTCAGGAAACCAAGGCTCTAATCCCGACCGATTACTTATGTGCCACGGAGACAAGTTACTAACTACACGGACAGTTCCCTGCTAGCTGGAAGCATGGAGGAAATTACATAGAACTAGGAAGAGCTACAGGGTCCTAGTCACTCTGACAAGTAGTAGAATGGTAGCCCAGACCCAACCACTGTTCCCAGAGAGTTCTGGGGAATACCAGTTCTATGAGATGCCACTTAGAAAGAAAACATCCTGTGGTTCCTTCATTCCTCCAACAAATACTTATCAAGGGCCTTCTGGATGCCTGGTGCTATAAAGACAATAGAGAGCATAAGAGCCCCACTCCCTGAGTGGGGTAAGTAAGTTGAGGCTCCAGGGACAGGTATCCAGAGACCAGGCCACCTCTTTCCCAACAGTAAAGGGAGTCCACATACAGGGAAGGAGGAACCACATCTGAGGCTGGGAGGCGGAGAGTGGGAAGGGGGCAGTAAGCTGGGCGTGGGGGTGGAGGGTGGGGGAGGGGGGGCAGGTTTTGGGGTGGGGGTAGTATTCCAAACACAGGGCCGGAGGAATCCTGCACAATGCCCTCCTCCCCTGTAAGAGATTCCTGGTACACACTGGTGTGTTAACGGCCCCCCAAGTCCTGTCCCACCCAATAACATCCCAAGGATGTTACTCTGGGAAATGCTGAGAGAGGCATTATTGTTCTTGTAGCCTACAAGAACCTTCCGTATGAAACAAAAGCTCTTGTTCATATTACGGGAAAACTATGCGTCTTCTCAGAACAGCCAAAATACCTTGGGGTTGCTAATGTAATCCTCAAGTATTTTCCTTGGCACAGACCTATAAAAACATATGGCTTCCACAACTGCTGACATACTCCCAGTATCACAGATGAGGGAAAACCCACAGCTACAAACCAGTGGGCCAGAATCAAAGGTCTACCTCCAGCACAGACACTTGCTTCATTTTGGGAAAGACCTATGTACAGCCTAGGGGCGCCTGGGTGGCTCAGTTGGTTATGTGTCTGACTCGATCTCAGCTCAGGTCATGATCTCAGGATTGTGAAATAGAGGCCAGTATTAGCCTTGGAGCTAGGCGTGGAACCTGCTTACGACTTTTCTCTCTTCCCTCTCCCTTTTCCCCTTCCCCACCAAAAAAAGATGTACGCACAGCCTCAATACTGGGATGAACTGAGAAAACCATCCAAAGGGGCACCCGGTGGCTTAGTCGGTTAAATACCTGCCTCTGGCTCAGTCATAATATTAGGGTCCTGGGATCGAGCCCCACATCAGGCTCCCTGCTCAGCAAGGCGTCTCCATCTTCCTCTCCCCCTGCCCCCTGCTTGTGTGCTTGTACTCTCTCTCTCTCTCATGCACTCTCTCTCCCAAATAAATTCTTCAAAAAAAGAGAGAAAGAAAAACCTGTTTAAAAAAAAAAAAGTTAAGGGGCACCTGGGTGGCTCAGTGAGTTAAGCCTCTGCCTTCGGCTCAGGTCATGATCTCAGGGTCCTGGGATCGAGTCCCGCATCAGGCTCTCTGCTCAGCAGGGAGCCTGCTCCCCCACCACCCTGCCTTCCTCTCTGCCTACTTGTGATCTCTCTCTCTGTCAAATAAATAAATAAAATCTTTAAAAAAAAAAAAGTTTAAAAAAAGGAAAAAAAGATCACCACCAATGATCAAGTTACCAAAGATTAAACCCTGAAAGATACCAGAAGTGAACAATGACTCCCCTTGTTAGCCTACAATGCCCAGAAGGAAGACAGATGTTGATGTTTATTATATAAGATGCATAAAGAAGGAAATGTAAATAAATAACAAATACACATGTGCAGATTTTGTGTATAAAGTACTGTGCCAGGAGTGACAGTGATCAAAAGGGACAGATGGCAGCCAGGGTCCTTGCAATCCAAAACTGATTATCAGTAAGTGCCCAGAGAATGGTTCAGTATAAAGACTAAATTTTACAAAGGCTGGGAGGTCCTGAAAACCCAGGACTGCCAATGCTGATAATGAGTTTGCCTTAACGAAGCCCTTACTGTAGGTCCCAGACAATGTTCTCCATGCTTGCATACAACCTTATTTCATCTTTGCAACTATGAGGTAGGTCCTAGGAATATAACAAAATACGGCCTTGGTCTCAACAGCCAATGGAAATCTGTTCTTCGACTCCAGCTTCAACCTTCAGAAGGCCTGAATTTCTGCTTGGTTAATGATCATATAGCCACAGGGATGACCAACATATTTAATTAGTGTAACAATGTGAGAAATAAGGAAATGAAGTTTGTCTGAATTCATCATCATTATCTGAACATGTCCCTTCAAAAACAGGGAAGGATTCTTTTTCTTTAAAGATTTATTTATTTGTCAGAGACAGAGAGCAAAAGCACGAGTGAGCACAAGCTGGGGGAGCAGCAGGCAGGGAGTTCCCCACTGAGCAAGGAACCTGATGAGGGGCTCAGTCCCAAAACCCTGGGATCATGACCTGAGCCACCCAGATGTCCCCAGGCAGATTCTACATGTAAAGTTTAGGGGAGATCTCCTTACGAGCTTTACTTCTTGAAATGTTATTAGTTGGCAGAAGTATGTTATTTTTTATTAGAAGAATACAATATAAGCATGAAACATTAATCTCATACAGAAAACAATTACAATGTACAACCACAATTCTTAAATAGGACTAATTACCTGCATTACTAATATTAAGAGTACATTAAAAAGGAGAACAGTACATACTTTTTGCGCAAGTGTTTATCAATGTTTTTAAATTACAATAGGCATACTATATTCTACTTCTAAACTCTATAGAAACGAGTGGTGTGCTCATAACATTAAATAGAGTAACCTTAGAAACTATATATGCACCCTCAGCATTCAGACTGTGGTCTCTAAATAACATTTTTCACTAAAAGGAATCAGAGCTCCTTCTAGAAATAGCTGATCTGGGAAGGGGGAAAGCACAAGATGAATCTGGAATGTCCTCCCATAACAGGAAGCAAGGAACCATCAAAGACCACTGGGATCGTGTCCAAAGGACTCAGGAGCCAAGGGGAAGAGGATTCTACCAGCTAAAGATAGAACAACTGGGAGTATCAGTTAGAATAATACTAGGACACCTGGGTGGCTCAGTCCGTTGGGTGCCTGCCTTCTGCTCAGGTCATGATCCCAGGGTCCTGAGATCGGGTCCCACATCGGGATCCCTGCTGGGGAGCAGGGGGTGGGGGGAATCTGCTTCTCCCTCTACCCCTCCCCACTGCTTGTGATCTCTCACTCTGCCAAATAAATAAATGTGTGTGTGTGTGTGTGTGTGTGTGTATTTTTAAGTAGCATAGATGAGGGGCACCTGGGTGGCTCTGTCAGTTAAGCATCTGACTCTGAATTTCAGCTCAGGTCATGATCTTAGGGTCTCAAGCTCTAGGACTCAGCCCCACACTATGCTCTGCACTCAGTGCGGAATCTGCTTGAGGACTGTCTCCCTCTCCCTCTGCCCCTCTCCCCACTCATGTACATTCATGCTCTTTCTAAAATACATCAATGCATCTTTTAAAAAAATGTAGCTGATAGGTGAAGAAGAAACGACACAGACTACCACCATTTTGAAACTGCTAAGGAGGTGATGGCCATCAGTGGCTGCGAATTTCACAGACAACCAGACCTTAAGTGTTTCGTAAAATAAGGACCCCCATCTATGAAAAAGACTTTGAAAAATATATTAAAAAGGAGAGAGAAAAAGAGAGAGAGAGAACCCTGAAGCTTGATCATGAATCTAAATTCAGGGGACTCCCCCTACCTGCTGTATGGGATGTTGCCTGAATCATAAGTCACTTAATAAAGCCAAACAGAGGGATCCCTGGGTGGCTCAGTCAGTTAAGCATCTGCCTTGGGCTCAGGTCATGATCTCAGAGTCCCGGGATCAAGCCCCGCATCAGGCTCCCTGCTCAGCAGGGAGTCTGCTTCTCTCTCTCCCTGCTGTTCCCCCTGCTAATGTTCCCTCATGTTCTCTCTCAAATAAACTAAAATCTTAAAAATAAATAAATAAAGACAAATAGATTTTCAAATTAAAAAAAAGAAAGAAAGAAAAGAAAAAAGGAAAGAAAAGCATCTAAATCCAGCTAACAATTGTCAGAAACTACAAGGGACAGAAAAACATGTTACAGGACATCATAGGGTTGCATTTAACAAAATCCAGACTGAAAAACTCCACAGGAATCATCAGATAAAAACCTAAAAACTTAAGTAGGAAGTTCTTTACATTCTCTGGAGAGTACAGAGCCAAATGCCAAGTTTGCTACCTCAATATTTCATAAGATTTCAAAATCATGTACCACACTTTCTTGATAAATCACCTATGATCCAAGCATAATAAAGATGAAAAAAACCATGAAAAGAGGAAACTCTCATAAACAACAACAACAACAACAACCCAATACTCATTTTTTTCATCATCCCCCATGGACCAAAAAGATCTTGTTCTTTGTCTTATAAGTAAGACGAAACTCTTCAAAATGTGACCATCAATTTGGCCACTGCAGAGTAATAACTGTTTCTGGTAAGAAACATCAGTGGATACTAAACAGCGGAAAAAAGTTTGATGAGAAACAGGTTATTTATGTAGTCACAAAGTATCTTCCCACAAGACACTAATTACAAAGAGGAAAAATAGTAACTTCCTCGGAGGAACCTGGCAGACACCATTTTTACCAAGTGATCAAAATTAACATCAACTGTAGCGGGGGAAAATAGATGGTGCCTGCTGAGAAGAGAACCCGGTAGCAACAGAGAACCTGAATCTATTCATGACGAAACATCTGGGGAAAAAAGCAGAATTCAAAGTTCCTCTACAAAATAAATGGCTTAGAGTCTTCAAAAGTGGGGAATTCAAGAGACACAAGACAAAAGAGCTGTTCTAGACTGAAGAAGGCTAAACAGACACAACCAAGTGTAACACATGACTTGGCTCATCCTGGACACCTCCCCCCGTTTTTTTTTTTTTTTTTGAAGATTTTATTTTTAGGTTGTATCTACAACCAATGTAGGGCTTGAATTCACAACCCTGAGATCAAGAGTCAAATGCTCCCTGGGTTAAGCCAGTCAGGTGCCCCCCAAATTCTTTTAAATGTTTTCTTCTGCTACAAAAGACAGTTTAAAGAAAAGTAGCAACAACTGATAAGGTCTTCAGATGAGACAATAGGCCTATGTTAATGTCCTGATTTGATAACCACATTGAGATGATTGTCTCTGGTGTTAGAACATACCTGTGAAATTATCCAGGAGTAAGGGAGCACTGTATTTGCAACTTACTTTCAAATGGATCAGAAATAAAAGTTACAGAAAAACAGAAAGATAAAAAGAATATAGCAAATAATAACATTTGGGGAAATCTAGAGGAAAATACGTGGGAATTCTTTGTACTATTTTGTACTTTCTCTGTATCTGAAACTATTTTAAAAAGTTAAAACTAACATGAACTAACAGTATATATGTCATTCTGTTGAGAGCTATTTGATTAAGAATTCACACAAACTGGCAATTCTGTTATAGTGATATGTAACTCTTTCCAAAGGTGAATTGATAACCATATAAATTCATAATCTGCACTAAGAACTGAAAAATGATGTGCTAATTACTTTTGCTGAAGCATTTCTGGTCCCCCTATGACTATACCATTTAATCATTTCTTATAAAGATATTTTAAAACACTGTAGGAAAACTTCCACTTATTAAGATATTGGTTAAGGGGCATCCAGGTGGCTCAGTGGGTTAAGCCTCTGCCTTCGGCTTGGGTCATGATCTTAGGGTCCTGGAATGGAGCCCCACACTGGGTTCTCTGCTCAGAGGGGAACCCGCTTCCTCCTCTCGCTCTCTGCTTGCCTCTCTGCCTACTTGTGATCTCTGTCTAATAAATAAATAAAATCTTAAAAAAAAGATATTGGTTGGGGTGCCTGGGTGGCTCAGTGGGTTGAGCCGCTGCCTTCAGCTCGAGTCGTGATCTCGGGGTCCTGGGATAGAATCCCGCATCGGGCTCCCTGCTCAGCGGGGAGCCTGCTTCCCTCTCTCTCTCTCTGCCTGCCTCTCCATCTACTTGTGATTTCTCTCTGTCAAATAAATAAATAAAATCTTAAAAAAAAAAAAAAGATATTGGTTAAAATTTTTGGTCACCAAACATCTTAATAAAGTTGTAATAATACTACAAATTATCTGGATGACATTACTCATTTCTTTTTATATCCCAGAGATTCATTCTATGATGCATTTAGTTTTAGTCTTGCGCAAATCCTGGTTTGTTTTTCTAAGTTTTATATCTTTATTTGTCAGAGAGAGAGCACACAAGCAGGGGAGTGGCAGGCAGAGGCAGAGGGAGAAGCAGGCTGCCTGCTGAGCAGAGCCCAATGCCGGACTCCATCCCAGGACCCTGGGATCATGACCTGAGCCAAAGATAGTTGCCCAACCAAATGAGCCACCCAGGCGTCCCAAATCCTGGTTTTGAAATGCAGTCTATTCACAGCCAAAATGTTAATTCAGTAACCTTCAAATACACCATTGTCCCCATTTTGCCAAACAGCACCCTAGGATACGGGAGCACAGAGCCAGACCAGGGCTGGACTGGGCTTCAAGGGGACGTCAACTGTGGCCAAACTCAAGTCCCAGACCCCTTTAGCCATACTGCCTCCCCAAGGGAAAGGAGTGGCCCGTTGGCAGGGTCTGCTCCTCTATCCCTCAGGCCTTGGGACACTCACCACACCCAACTCCTCTCTCCTCCTTCAATGCCAAGCAAACACAAGAGCTCTTAAGGGGGGGCTCTCCCAAACTCCAGTTGTTCTCACCATCCTAGCCCCTCCCTGTGTTAACTCTCCTTGTGAGAGCCTTGCCATCATGACCCATTTCCCACTCCAGAATTCAGTACCACAGTCTCCCTCCCTGACAAGCATTTTATCACAGAAAAGATTATGTTGTAAAAAAGTGTTTTCATGTCACATATCTTTAACACTCCTACTCTAATATTCTACCTCCCTGCTCTGGGACCTTCCTAAAAAATAGATAAATAGATAATATAATTGATAAGCAAAGACTATACCCAATTTACCTAGAAAATAATATTCAGGGCACCTGGGTGGCTCAGTCCGTTAAAGCATCTGATTAAGCGTCTGCCTGCCTGCCGCTCAGATGGTCCTGGGATCCAGCCCCTGCTCACTGGGGAGTCTGTTTCTCACTCTGCCCTTCCATCCACTTGTGCTCTCTCCCCCTCAATAAATAAACAAATAAAATCTTTTTTTAAAAAAGAAAGAAAGTAATATTCTGGGGGACCTGGCTGACTCGGTTGGTGGAGCATGTGACTCCTTTCTGGGTTCAAGCCCCAGGTTGGATGTAGAGACTGCTTGAAAATAAAATCTTAGGGCGCCTAGGTGGCTCAGTGGGTTAAGCCGCTGCCTTCGGCTCAGGTCATGATCTCAGGGTCCTGGGATCGAGTCCCGCATTGGGCTCTCTGCTCAGCAGGGGGCCTGCTTCCTCCTCTCTCTCTCTGCCTGCCTCTCTGCCTACTTGTGATCTCTCTCTGTCAAATAAACAAATAAAAAATCTTAAAAAAAAAATGAAAAGAAAATCTTAAAACAAAGAAAAGAGAAGAATATTCACACGTACACAAGAAGTAGGACTTGGCCGGAAGTAGGAAGCAGGCAACAGACCGAGTCAACAGATGCACCTGACAATATTTTGTATCATGGTATCTAAAGAAACAAGTTCACCACTTCAAGATGTGAGAAGAAAAACACAAGGGAAATTGGAGGGAACAGATTATACAGAGCCACAGAGCACAGAAAAGCAAAGAAAGAGACAACAATGAACACTGTCTCTGAAACTGTCAAGAGACCAGACACTGAAGCTGGGACACTGACTGTCCCAGGCAGAAGCAGGGATTAAAAGTGCCCCTAAGGGAAAGGGCTGGAAATGCCACCAAAATGAATAAATACAGACATGTTACTCCTCACTCCTCTTTTAACTTGTACACATTATTTCCAAAGGGCATTTTCACATGAATTTGGTGGTCAATGCTCAGCAGAGGGGGAGGCTAGCACTGTGGCTGGAATGATGGCTCCAACACATTCCAGAAAGGGAACTGAGGGCCCCTCACTTAGCTCTGTCTCAGCTTCCTCCGGGATAAGACAGATTATGAGACCAGACGTGCAGGCATTCAATGTGGTAAGAGTTGTAAACAGTAACACACAGTGCCCCAAGAACACTGCAGGTGCCTACAGGCTATTTTTTAAAATGCTGATGTTTAAATAAATATTCATGCTGTCAACATTCAACAAATGTCTGGGAGTCACTTATCATGCATCAGGTGTTAGGATTTAATAAAATAAGTAAGTATTTTGAGGCATACTTCCTTTGTGGCACTACAAGGCTCACTGTAGACCCCCCAAGTAGTGGAGAGAGAGTAATAAAGCCTGATGATGGAACCGAGCCCTAGTCCTGTTTCCATCCTTCCTAACTGTTGGCTCCTGGGCAAGCTCACAATCTCCCTGAGCTTCTGCTGCTCACGGGTGGGGTGGGCTGGATGTTCCCTTCTAGCTTGGAGGGCTCCAAAGGTACCCAGGCAAGGTCCCTGCAGAAGAATCTCAGGGAGGACCACCCCTAGCAGGTAGGTGGCACACAACCATCTGACCTTAGCAACCCCAATCCAGACTTTTTGAAATTTATGGAGAAAAATATAGTCCGAAACACCAGAAATCACTACTGTCAACAAATCTGAACTTGTAAACTGATCAGCTTTCCATACCACCACTTTATTCCTACTTATTCCTACTTCTTCCTCATTGTTAGATCCATCTTTCTTTCTTTCTTTTTTTTTTTTTTTTAAAGTAAGCTTCGGGGATACCTGGCTGGCTCCACTGGTTAAGCCTCTGCCTTCAGTTAGGTTATGATCCTGGGGTCCTGGGATCAAGCCCCACAACAGGTTCCCTGCTCAGTGGAGAGTCTACTTCTCCCCCTCCCTCTGCCCCTCCCCTGCTTGTGCTCTGTCTGCCTCTTAAACAAATAAATAAATAAAGCTCTAAGCCCAACATGGGACTTGAACTCAAGACCCTGAGTCAAATGTTTCACTGAGCCAGCCAGATGTCCCTAGGTCCAGCTATACTTTTAATCATAGGTTTACTATCTCTCATTTATTTTTTCTGTTTTCTGCATGTTTTTTTGACAGACGTTCCTACAAATAATGGCCCCATTCACTGTATGAGGTATAAGACATTTATCTCACTAAGATTTAGTGTCTTTTTTTTTTTTTTTAAAGATTTTATTTATTAATTTGACAGAGAGAAATCACAAGTAGACGGAGAGGCAGCCAGAGAGAGAGAGAGGGAAGCAGGCTCTCTGCCGAGGAGAGAGCCCGATGCGGGACTCGATCCCAGGACTCTGAGACCACGACCCGAGCCGAAGGCAGCTGCTTAACCCACTGAGCCACCCAGGCGCCCCAAGATTTAGTGTCTTATAATACCCAGATCTCCAGAAGGGCTTAGCTAGGACCCCAAGTGTCTCCCCAACTTCTATCAACCATACTCAGAAGGCCCTCCTGTTCATCTTTCCACCATGCTATTGTTTTCAGAAAGGGAAGTGAAAGAAAAAGCACCAAATGAGCTGAATCCTAATTTCAAATCATCTTACACCCACACTGCCCCCCCACACACACAGAAAGGAGAGTAGAGAGGAGACTAATACATTCTCTGCAATTTTTTTTTAAGATTTTATTTATTTATTTGACAGTGATCACAAGTAGGCAGAGGCAGGCCTAGAGAGAGGGAGGGAAGCAGGCTCCCTGCTGAGTAGAGAGCTAGATGTGGGGCTCAATCCCAGGACCCTGGGATCATGACCCAAGCTGAAGGCAGAGGCTTTAACCCACTGAGCCACCCAGGCGCCCCAATTCTCTGCAATTCTTAAAATATTTCTCTGTGTAAATATTTGGTATTTATTTAATAGTCAACTTACTGAAATAGTTATAAATGACCGCGGCTGGTTTTGAACATAGAGACCTTTAAAAAGGCAATGAATTTATCCGATATTTTATAAAATAAACAATAAGGGAATATTTGCACGCTTGGTTCACCAGAGCTTGGTTTATTAACCAAACGATGTTGTAATACAAATTGCAGGGGTAGCAAGCAAGTTGACTCCTCCCACCTTCTTCTACACCAGAGACCCACTTGTGTATTCCCCCCAGGCCTTACCGATTTCAACAAGGAAAAACTGTCCGCAAGTTCAAAAAAGTTCTAATGTTGGTACACAACCACTTTCTTCTCCAAAGAGGGTAACGTGCGGTGGTGAACTTCTGGGGGTCACCCACAAGAGGTTATTTAAGTCCTCCAGAGTACAGTCCTCCTAGAACAACTTAAACCCTAGCCGCTCACTTTGGCAGCTGTTTATTTGGGAACGTGCGTTCCCAGGACAAATCTACGCACCCCCCACCACAACTGATAACTCCCATCAGGATTTCTGAACTGAGAAACAAAGGTCAGCTGTCCTCACCATGGGAGGAGGACTTAGTTACATCAGGCACATGAGCAGTCACAAGGGTAGAATGGGAAGACCTAGACTTTAAACTCACAACCAAGTTGAAATCTCTGCACCATCAATTACAACTGGTGTGACCTTGAACAAGATACTTGACCCCTACTAGTCTGCCTGCACAGCAGCAAAATGAGAATAACAAGTACCTACTTCCTAGCAGATCAGAAGCTATAAGAAATATTAAGGTTTTAATAGCTATTGCCAGGTGCTTTTCAAATGCGGTGGAGGTTTTTTTTTTTTTTTAGATCTTATTTATTTATTTGACAGAGAGACACACAATGAGAGAAGGAACAGAAGCAGGGGGAGTGGGAGAAGCAGGCTTCCCACCAAGCAGGGAGCCTAATGCGGGGCTCGATCCCAGGACCCTGAGATCATGACCTGAGCCAAAGGAAGACACCCAAAGACTGAGCCACCCAGGCGCCCTTGGGGGGTTATTCACACCCTTCAGGAACAGCAAATGAGAGCACCCACTTTACCATACATGTGCCAGCAGTTAAAAGTCATATTAAGACAACATCTCTGGTAATTTGGTAGGGGGAAAAAAGAGATCCTTTTCTTTATTAGCATTTTTTTCCTTATTAGCATGTTTCGACTACGTAGGAGGCTAAACATTAGTTTCACATATGTGGTTGTTATTTGTAGTTTCTTCTTTCGGGAATTTTTTGTTTCTATTTATTTTATGGTTACTTTCTACAACTATGGTGAAAACGTGGGGCCTTGTTCCTCTTGAATGAAACAAATATATTTTCTTCTTTTTTTTTTAAAGATCTGTTTATTTGAGGGATGCCTGGGTGGCTCAGTGGGTTAAAGCCTCTGCCTTCAGCTCAGGTCATGATCCCGGGGTCCTGGGATCGAGCCCCACATTGGGCTCTCTGCTCAGCGGGGAGCCTGCTTCCCCCTCCCTCTCTATGCCTGCCTCTCTGCCTACTTGTGATCTCTGTCAAATAAATAAATAAAAATCTTTTAAAAAATAAACAAAAAACCAAAAAAAAGATTTGTTTATTTGAGAGAGAGAGCACGAAAGAGAGCATGTGCATGGGGGGAGGGGCAGAGGCAGAGACTCTGGAAGCCAATTCCCCACTGAGATTTCTAAAATGCTATAGCACAGTCTGGGAGTATGAGTATGAATTTATTTCCTGTCCTGAGGACTCCAGGTAACTAGTTATCACCCCTTACCACTTCCACAAAAGCTTCTGAAAAGGGCCATGTTAAGGAAAACATTCTTATGGTTTACTCTCAAACTCTGAAATGTATTTCGAAACTAATTGTTCATTTTCCCATGAGGATCTGCAAGCTATATATATATAACAAAAATATTTAGGATTCCAAAATTTATTTTAGAACCTTAAAGGTATCTGTCAATGGAGGTAACTCAGAGTGTTTCTAAAACCTTCTGAGTCTAATAAAGAAAATCTCCAGCACCCCAGTGTTGCTCATTGAGCCGCCCGTAATGTAGAGAGGAATGGGCGAGCCCCCCTTATTTCCCTTGTGTTCCCTTTATTCCCGAATGCCAAGGTTTTGGAAACTGCAATTTATTTCATTGTCCCTGAAATCCAATCCAGTCTGAGAGAAGATAATGAAGCATGGGACATATAAAAACCTCCAAAAATACAATCAGATTAGCCCATTTGGGCAGTTTTCTACATGCTTTTAAGCGGGACAGTCCTTTTCCATCCCAATTATTTATCACATCCCAGTAACTGCCTCTGACAGCAAATGAGTTGTATTTTGATTCCCATCTTTACCCTCCTTCAAAATCAGCCAGCTGCAGACATTAAAACGAGGTGTCCCAGGTGTGTCCTAGCTCTCAATCAACAACCTTTCATTATTTAACATGGAGCTAAAAGGTTCCCAAAAGGTTTGGGTTTTCTCATGGGATGCGGAGCGCAGGCTTGTACTGCCAAAACATCCAGGACCCTTACCCTAGCCAACTGGCCCTTGGTTTGAGAATACCAAAACTATCCAGCCACCCGATACACTGCCCCTCACTTTCTGCCACCACCTCCCCCCCACCCCCGCTTCCTTCCACACCTTCATCTGCACCTCCAGGGCCAGTCTGCACAATCAGGAGAACGTCCATCACTACAACAAGACTGCCTTCTTCCCATTTCCAGTGCCATCTCTTCTTCCTCCCGTCTTCTCCCCCATTCATCTTCCATCCCACACTACTGCCCTACAAACAAGCTCCCACTCCAGCGTCCCAGACAGACTCTTCTCCACGGCCCCTGGCTCCTCTTTCCCTCCTCTTAATGCAGCCAAACTTCAACAGGTTGTCCGGACTCTGGTTTTCAACATCTTCTGGGTTATGGTGGACAGGAAATGTGTAAGGTACACAGGGGGCAGGAGGGGAGGCTGCCTGCCAGTCTGGGCTGGGGTTCCGGCTGCAGGAGGGATGGGCCACTCCCTGGGGCCAGTCCACAGCACAGCGCCTGGGCACGCAGCTGGGAAGTGCTGAGCCAATATCTCTCCCTATCTTTATCACCCTCACTTGCCTGGATTACTTCTCTCACTGGACACCAATAACTTCCTAATTGCTACATTCCCAAAGCTCCTCTTCACGCCGCCATCTTCTCGTCTTTTCTTCATGGCATCTGACACGGAGGACCAGCTTCGAGAATGTCACAGGATCTAGGTACACCTCTTACCTTGGTGAGACTCCTTTCCATGCTGCCTCAGCGACTTCTTTCTCTGCTCTGAGCATCCTGTCCCTTCTTGCATCACCCAGTTGCTGCGATATCAACTATCCACTCATCATCATCCCCTCAGACCCCATGCGTGTCCGATCAAACTCAGCACTTCCTCCAGACAAAAGCCCCTCACAGCCTGTGTGAGCTGTTACTGCCAAATGGCCAGTGTGAGCATCTGTCCAGCATGCGGCAGGCAAAGATGGCACATCAGTGCCCCACCGAGAAGAAGGCATTCCCCCAGGTCACGGAGGCTTCGAGAGAGTTAACTGTGACATCCGCCACCTTCTGCCTCCACTTCCTACCCCTTTCTGCAGAAACTCAAGCAACCATTCCAGTCTCTCCCTTCCTATCCTTCCTCTCCATTCAGATACTCTTGGACACTTTTCACCTCTGCCCCAATCCCCAGGAGTTTCCTAACCCTCATAGCTCCTTCTGGGTCCTCTCCCTCCAATCACTATGATCTAGCACACCAACCAGTCACATCACTTCCCAGCGGAACTTTTAAAATGCTTCCCCTGCCCCTCATCCTTTCCAGGCAAATGGAATAACTTGTATTACCCCAAACAGCCCTGAACTTTTGGCCTTTCCTCTCCCAGTGCTGGCTTCTACCTCCTAATTGGGGTGGGAGACGAGTGTACTGTTTGTTTCAATTTTTTATAATTAACAAGGATCACTTTGATTTAAAGAACGACTGAGTTTTAAGGACTAAAGGGATGGTTCATTGTTTCTAGATTTTTATTTTTTTAAGATTTTATTTATTTGACAGAGATCACAAGCAGGCAGAGGCAGGCAGAGAGAGGAAGGGAAGCAGGCTCCCTGCTGAGCAGAGAGCCTCATATGGGGCTCGATCCCAGGACCCTGAGATCATGACCCGAGCCAAAGGCAGAGGCTTAACCCACTGAGCCACCCAGGTACCCCCGCTAGACTTTATTTTTAAGTAATCTCTACACTCAGTGTGGGACTTGAACTCACAACCTCGGGATCAAGAGTCACATGCTCCACCGACCGCGACAGTCAGGCACCTCAGGGACTAGTTCAAAACAACTTCCTCTCCCTGTGTTCCTTGATCATGCTAGCCCAAAACAACTTGTTTATTCTCTTTCCTCTGAAAATTCTCTGGGTTTTGTGGACTCTCAAGACCGCAGAGAGGTCTATGTTCATACTGCTCAATTTTTACGCCCTGTAGAGCAAAGCTGGGCCGACTTCATCCTGTTTCCTGCTGCCCATGACAGGTCCTCAGTAAATATCAGATGAACTTGAGGAGTTCCGAGTTCATCTTGAGGGTGCCGATCTAAAGCTCCCCAGTTTGGCATGTAAAGTTGACTTTAAACTGGAACGCAAGTAGGAAGCTGTACCGTATAGATCTGGATTGAAGGCAGCTTCCGACGACTTAACCATTTAAATTATTTTTCAGGTCACAATTTCTGGGGGCGGTAATACTGCACCTCACTGTAAAGGCAGGAACACTCTGTTCAAGGTTAGATTTCTGTTTGTAACCTAGCCTACTTTCTCCTCCAGAATCCCAAGAAGTGAGATGAATGAGTAGTATTCCAACCTAGAACTTTCCAAAAGTAAAGCAAGTCAGGCATTCCCCACCCGATCCACCCACCTACCCAAAGGAAAAAGACAGCGTTCCAGCTCCCTCCACAGAGAGTTACCCGTTGTCATCCCATCACCCCAGAAATCCAAGGCTAAAACTGCAGCAACCCAGGCAGGACCCCTGCAAAAGCTCATTCCATGTAAAAAACTCTCATTAAACACTGAGTTATATGGGGGGGGGGGGGGCAGAAGTTATATTTAGATGAGATGGCTTTAAAAAATTTTACCAAAAGCAGCACGTTTATATACTGATCTTCCAAAAGAAAAGGATTTACTTATTCACTCCTACATACAATTCCTAAAGACAGACCATTTCTCCCTCTGCACACAAAGATGTCTGCTGGGGTTTCTTGGTGTCAGAAGGAACCAGGCGCATCCAGGATGCTAGCCAGACTGGCCATGGGTAGCGGTGGGATACGAAGGATTGAAAGCAGGCACACATCTGGAGAACAGAACGTTTCCTACAGAAACCTGAGTGGAGATGGTGTGAGGAAGGTGCCCACGGATGACGCTTGAGCTACAAGATAGTAGCTCTTAAATGTAGAAATTGGACCCCAAAACTAGAGACTCCCTTGGCAACTCTACCTAGAACCGTTCTTTTCCAAAATGTAATGAGCACTCACGCCACGGTCCACTGCCTCTCCACCAGCTCCTAGCTAAGTCACCGAACCACATTCAGCATTTTTGTCTGGGCCCTTATTAGTCTCAACACTATTTTCAACATCCACTTTCTCCCGCATTGGCTTACGCTTTCCTCACGAAAAACCAGTCAACGACACCAACGTGGTTTAGTAAACGCATGAAGCCTTTTCGCTCTGAAGGAGCGAAAGGCGGTTTGTGGCTCTTATTCATCTCTTCAGAGGCCACGGGGTCCCCAGGGCTCCAGAGGAGAATGAATCATGGCGGGAGGCTTGGCACACACCCCAGGCTAAGGGGACCTCTTCTCTAAAGAGCCTCAGGAAGAGGCCACTTCCCAGCCTCCCAGCCAAGCCAGAGTGCAGGGCAAAGGTAAGGCATGGGGAAGAGATGCCCAAATTGCAGGACCGGCCAGCTGCCTCCCCACCCCACCCCCGCCCCCCAGTCAGCCCACAGGAATTACGCCAGGGGATGAGGGTGTTGCAGCCCTGCTGCTTGCAATTCCTAGGGTCAATTAACACCCTGAGAACATCCTAGCCAATCCCAACTTTTGCTTGTGGCTTGGTTTTTCCAGAAAGCATGAGAGCAGCAGAGAACTGAAGTCACCTAATTTTATACTACTCATAGGCTTTAGAGGGCCAACGCCTAAGGTCGTGAAATGTAGTAGTAAAACAACAACAAAAAAAAGACCTGGGATGCCAAGAGAGAGATCATATATTCCAGGCACCCCTGCCCTGCCCCACCCCTCCCTCCCCATCCCCTCTATCTGCATTCATTTTACCAGGCCTGGACCCCAACCGAGGGCCACTTTGTCTGCACCTACAGTTTGCCCACTGCGAGAAACCTTTAATCACAATATAATCACCCACAGGAAAAGCATCATCTCAACCTTACCGTCCAGACAATCAAGTGCTTAAGTGTTTCCTCACTTGCTTTCCTAAAAGCCCATGATGTTCAAGGAGAGGGTCAAAAGGAGCAGATTCTGGAGCTCATCTAATGGCAGGAAACGTTCCCAACAAACTTCATAACCAGGCAGGCCTAACACAATTATGGGCACAGAAGGGGCACAGGAACTACAGGAACCTGAAATTAGTTCTGTCGGGGCAGTTCACCAGGGGGACAGGCCTATGTATGGGAGTGGGACAGGGCACCCTAAGTTCCTTAGGAAAGGTTGACAGCTAGAGATGCAAGCATCCCTGGAGGCTTAAAAGGAAGACGGTGACATGGGCCTGGGCAGGGAACAGCTGAAGGAAAGAGCAGGGACAGTCAGAGACAGGCAGAGAAAGGCTGGCTTCTCCAAGGAGGGCTCCAAAATTCCCCAGCAGGCTTGGATTTAGTCATCAGGAATCCCCGGTACCAGCGAGAATCAGCCTATGAAAGTTCTTAGGCAAAAGAACATGTAAAGTGGAAGAAGGAGCAAAGGACAGTAGAAGATGCTGACAGAAAGAAGGGAATGGACACAAACAGAAAAACCATCCCCCTGGGGCTCTCGGGGTGGGGGTGGGGAGCAACAGAGGAAGGCGCACTTGTCAGGGCCATCGTTCAAAGAGGAAGAATGAAAACACCCTAGAGAGAATCAGGTGGGTGTAAGGGAATAATAGCCTGCTCCAGGGAAATGATTGGTCATATTTGGGACATTTCTGGTGACTTTATCTGCACCAGGACCTGGATCAGTGCTGACTCATGGACCTTAATGCCTCCCAGACTCTACTTTCCAGACATCTAATGGTAAATGGAAAAATGGGACTTTGCTAGCATCTCTCACAAAGTGACAGGGACCCAAGCAAAAGTGAGCTTTCAAAGCTAGCAGAAACGAGCTACACCTGTGCACAGAGAAAGGAATCAATGGAAACCTACAAAGTCAATGCAGCTTGTTTTGCTCAACTTTTACTTTACCCACTTTCAATATGAATGAGAAAAGGCACCAGTCAGATGCCTATATCCAGCTTAGATTCAGGACTTCCTGGGGTGCTCCAAAGCGGGGACAAAGCTGCAGGGGCTTCCCGGCTTGAAAGGTGAAGGTGTGTGGTCCCACGCCCCTCTCCCCAGGTCAGAGCCCCCCACCTCCACTCCCACAACCCTTCCGGGCAGGAGAGCGCCTCCACCGAGCCCACCACGGTGCCTCCGCTCTCCACCGACTCTACCACGCCAGCAAGCAGCGCCCATTAACCACCAGGCATTTCTCAAACGGCCCTTTAGTTATGATTACTATTTAAGGACAGCTTAAGCGAAAAGTGAATTTGTCGGACCTGCTCCTGAGGCGCCAACACCTCCCGCCCCCGAATCAAGAACTAACTGGCGGGCACTGGTAAGCAAAGAGAACCACCACGGCGCGCGTGGCGCCCAAGGGACAGCGCGCAAGAGCCTGGCACACAGTCACAGGAGGAAGGCGCTCACCGAATATCCGCCATCGGACCTAGCACCTGGGCAGTGGGCCCCGGGGTGGGGTGAGTTGGCTGCTCGGGGGACACAAAGGCCTTGCCAGCCCAGCGCTGCGCCCCTCGCGACGCGGGGGGCGCGAATTTAGGGCCAGGGAGGGGGCGATGGAATCCTCCCTCATTTGCACGTCGTCTGGGGCCCGGTCAATTTGCTTAATCACGGCTCTAAATGCCAGCGCGCAGCACACAATGCGCGCCCATTAACAGGTTTAAAGTGTCGCAGCGCTCGCTTTAAATGAGAAAAGCCGGCAACAAAGAGGGAAAAAGCCAAGTTCCTCAACTTGAAGAATGCCTCGGGTCACCCTCCAAATCATCTAGGCGAGTTTAAAATCCCAAGCTCCACAGAACAGTTGAGGCCCCTGCTCCACGGCTGGGGGTCAGGGGCTGGGGTGTGAATAATCCGCCGCGAATCCTGGGTTTCTTAGGAACCAACTTGCAGCCGCTCAGTGAAACTGAAGTCGGGGGCAACGTCGCCAACCCAGCTCCCCCGGCCCACTGCCCAACCGCCAGGGAAAGCTGACGGATTTCCAGGAAGGAAAGCGAGGCCCCCCCGCCCCCCGCGCCAAAAAAAAGCCGGCACAAACCCAAGTTTTCCTTTACCGCCAGCAACGAAATTTTGGAGGCCAGGGAAGACCCCCTGGAGTGAACCCCAAAGCCTCTCCCCAACAGAAGGGGAAAATACATTGGAACTTTACTTTCATCCAGACACTGCCCAGCGCAGCCTACCGCTCGGCCGCCACAGAATAGTTCAACTCCGCAAACATGTTCTGCCTGGGATCCTCCCGGGCTGGCCCCATCCCCCACCCCATCGCCGAGCCGGGGGGCGCATCCCGCCGTCCCGGCCTCCCACCCGCCCCGGCGCGGCCGGACAGGCACTCACCGTGCGCGCTCCTCCGGGAGACAAGGGTCCATTGGAGAGGTACGGACTGCTCAAGTCCGGGATCATCAGGAACGGGTACCCAGGGTACGGGGGGCCCTTAAAGAACGCGCCGTCCTGGGGCCTTCTCACTGCGGACAGGACCGAGGCGGGGGTGAGGCCCAGGCCCCCGGGACAGTGAGGCGGCAGGGGACCCGGGGCGGGGACCGCGCTCCAGGACGGCTGTGGCCGCGGGGGGGCGGAAAGCAGGGGCACGGTCGCGGGGCCGGGGGAACCGTGGGCGGCCTGAGCTGCCGCGCTGGGCGCAACGGGGCCCGGGACTGGGGGCTGCCGCGACCCACACGTACCTTCGGCGAAATAGTCCCGCGGCTTCTGGAAGGCGTCCCGGGCGGGCTGCGGGCGCCTCTCCGCCTGCGGAGGAGACACAAAGGCGAGGGCGGGTGAGCGGGCGCGGGGCCGGGGTCCCCCAGGGTCGGCCGCGGGAGCCTCCTTACCTCCGAGTCCGAGCTGCTGCTCTGGTTCTCCGACTCGTTGACCAGGGACGACTTGACCTCGTCCAAGTCCCGCTGCGCAGAGGCACTGTCGCTGCTCGGCTCCTGCTCCTCGCCCCCCTCGTCTTGGAAGGGGATCAGCTCGTCGTTCGCCCCGAGGTCGTCTCCTCCGCCGGCCGCCCCGGCGCCCGAGCCGCCGCCTCCGCCCCCGCCGCCCCCGCCGCCCCCGCCGCCGCCGAGCTGGGGCATGGTGGGGCCGCGCGGGCCGGGGCCGCCGCTCTCCGAGCCCCTCGCCGCCCGCGCCCGGCCCGGCCCGGCCCGGCGCCCGCCCCTCCCTCACTCCCTCCCGCTCGCCGGCCCGCTCGGCTCGCCGCCGCGGCGGCCGCAGCAACAAAGTTTGACAGGGCGTGGCCCCGCGGGAAGCGGGCCGGCGCGGCGGGGCCGGGGCGGGGGCGGCTCGGCTCGGGCCCCTCAGGCAGCGCCCAGCCCAGCGCTCCCCAACTCGTCGCCGCCGCCGCCGCCTGCTCCGCCGGGGCGTCCCAGCGCCTGGCCCGCCGGGGAGGGGCGAGCGGCGGAGGAAGGAGGGATCGCCGGCCTGGGCAGGGGGGCCGGAGGGAGGAGCCCCGGCTGCAAGCTGACACCCGCGCGCCTCGCGGAACCCGGAGAGCTCCGGCGCGCACACACTCACTTGCATTCACACTCGCACACCGCTCACTCACACCTTCCGGGGGCTGCGCCTCCCCGCCGCGCGTACCGTCCTCGCCCTCCCTCCTCCTCCCCTCTCTGTCCCCCTCCCCTGCGCCTCGCCCTGCGCCCCCGGCGGCCCTCCCGCACCCTCCAGCCCACCGCCCCCACCGCTAGGCATCCCCTAACTTTCTTCCAAAGAACCCCCAGAACTCCGCACCGCTTCCACACCCCCTCCCACCGCAGCGGCTAGCTGGCGGGCGGCACTGCCCCCTGCGGGCAAGCTTCGGACACACAGACCTGCCGCGGACACTCGCAGCTTGGAGTTCGGAGCACGGATCCCGCCAGTCGGCTTGCCCTCGCCGGATGCGTAGGACAGAGGATCGCGCAAATTTATGGCACCCTGAAATATCCCGGGCGCCCTTCCACTCCTCCTTCCTGCGGGGTTCCAACGCGCCCCCTCCCTAGCCTAGGCTTTTTACCTCATTCAGGTGTCCCAAGTCAGCCGCCGCTGAAATCCCAAAGATCGCCGCAGAGTTCCAGACCAAGTCCGTCAACGAATAATGTGCACAGTCCTCGTTTCAGAAAGGATTCGGATTGGGTTCGTTGCGAAGGAAAATTGTGTGCCTGTGACATCTGAAGCCGTCCACAGACCTGCTTCGGAAGCCAAGGAGCCTATAAAAAATAACCCAACATCCTCGTGCTGAAAGAAATGCCTCTTAGAATTACGTTAAGATAGCATTCCTCTCCAGCCAGTTCGGGAAAGTTTTAAAAAGTGGATCTCGTGCCATCCACACTGGGGAAGCGTTGGCGAGAGCATCTATCTTAAAAGCGACTGAAAGGCAGAATGGGAATACCTAAAAACTATTTTCATCGCAAGTGGCAGGGAGTTTTCTACAGCGATTCCCCCCCACACGGACAAAGTCACAGATGCGAGGAAGTTCAAAGCTGCAGGGAAGTTGGGAAGAGGCGTTCTGGGTCTCACAGTGAGGGTCTGTGCAGCAACCAGCTCAACAGAATAAGGCCCCGGCACATAAGGATCCTAGAATGACTTTAGAGAAACATTAAATGAAAGAAAGTATATATGGCCCTCAGTCTTTCATTTTCATTTTGTTTCTTAAAAATTAAATACATAGGGGTGCCTGGGTGGCTCATTCGTTTAGTGTCTGCCTTTGGCTCGGGTCATGATCCCAGGGTACTGGGATCAAGCCTCCCATCTGGGCTCTCTGCTCAGCAGGAAGCCTGCTTCTCCCTCCCCCACCCCCCCAAAATTAAATATAAATATATATATATATATTTGTTTCTGCATAGAAGAGTCTGTGAAGATACACACCAAGTTATCAATAAATACATCTGAGAAAAGGGAGAGAGGAGAGGAGAGAGCCTATTTTATTCTGCTTTCTACACATTTTACTGTTTATCACAACCAAAGATGCCTTATCTCTTTTTCACACAATTAATACATGAATACAGCCTCAAACCTTTTTCAAACAATATCCATGGATCTGGAATAGCATCTTTCTTTTATAGATATATAAAGATTTTATTTATTTATTTGACAGAGATGTAGAGAGCACAGGCAGGCAGAGCAGCAGGCAAAGGGAGAGGGAGAAGCAGGCTCTCTGCTGAGCAGGGAGCCCGATGCAAGGCTCCATCCCAGGACCCTGAGATCATGACCTGAGCCAAAGGCAGCCTCTTAGTGGACTGAGGCACCCAGGCATCCCTGGAATAGCATCTTGGGTAAAAGGTAAAAGTCCTTCCCACTTGCCACACCTCACTCCAGTGAAACACTGTTAGTGGTTGGGTGTATCCTTCCACACATTTTCCCAGGCATGTGTAAACACATATACAAAATTCAGATTTACCTCCACATAAACAGAATTATACTGTTCATATTATTGGGTGATACTTCATTTTTATAAGTTTCTAAAAGAAATGTTTTCATGTGGCCCATAGACATATGAAAATCCTGTTGTGTTAGTTTCCCATGGTTATTGTAACAATTATCCCAAACTTGGTGGCTTAAAACACTGGAAAGGCATTTGCTCACTGATGGGGAGACCGGAAGTCCAAAATGAGTTTCACTAAATCAAAATCAATGTGTTGGCAGGGCCAAATTCCCTCCTGAGGCTGTAGGGAGAATATATTCCTTGCCTCTTCTAGCTTCTGGTGGCTGCCTGCCTTCTATGAGATCTCATCACTCTGATTTCTGCCTCTGTGGTCACAGGGCCTTCTTCTTTGCCGGTCCCATCTCTCTCTCTGCTTCCTTCTTAGAAGGAAGGACACTTATGATGTCATTTAGGGCCCACCAAGATAATCTTGGATAATCTCCCCCACTCAACTTCCTTAACTTAATCACATCTGCAAAGACCCCTTTTCCTTATAAGGTAACATCCACAGGTTCCAGGGATTAGTACAGGGACATATCTTTGGGAGGAAGCCATTATCTGCCAGCCACACCTACTGCCCTGGAAGAAATGCAAACTGAAAACATCACAGAGGTGCCATTTTTCACCTATCAGATTGGCAAAGGCAGAAACAATTACACCCAGCACTGGTCCCCCTGTTGGGAAACATAGAGCTGCTGAGCATGGCTATGTGTAACATTTCTGAAAGGCAATTTGGCAATAGCTATGAAAAACCTTGAAATGTATACACCTTTGACTCACCTATACACTTTAAGGATTTTATACCAAGAAAATAACCAGGCATACAAGTAAACCTGTACAAGTGTGTTCATCACAGTAAAAAGCTGGAAACAATCTCATTGTCTCCAGATAGGGAATTGTTAAATAAAATCATGATGCATTCATTGGATGGAATGCTATGACGTTGTAAAAATACGTTTGTCCGTGTGGAAAGAGGGCCATGATAATGAAAGTAGCAGATTAAAATTAATGTATATAGACTTCCGGGGGGCCTGGGTGGTTCAGTGGGTTAAGTGTCCCAAATCTTGATCTCAGGGTCCTGAGTTCAAGCCAGGAGTTGGACTCCATGCTGAGCATGGAACCTATTAAAAAAAATAATAATAAATAAATAAATAAATAAAATGTATATAGACTTCTGCTTCCCATTCTAATGGAATATTAATGTCAGATTGACTTTTCCATCAAGAACCACTATAGGGGTGCCTGGGTGGCTCAGTGGGTTAAAGCCTCTGCCTTTGGCTCAGGTCATGATCCCAGAGTCTTGGGATCGAATCCCGTATCGGGTTCTCTGCTCAGCAGGGAGCCTGCTTCTCTCTCTCTCTCTCTGCCTGCCTCTCTGCCTACTTGTGATTTCTGTCTGTCAAATAAATAAATAAAACCTTAAAAAAAAAAAATGAACCACTATAAATGCTGGGTAAAATACTAAAATAAAATGACAACAAAACCCAGCTGATTTGAAGGCATCAGAGTGCATCAAATCGGCCAGGACTTAAGTCAAGACACCAAAGAGAAGGGAAGTTCACTAAGGTTTATACTGACTCCTATTTGATCTCCTCAGAGCATTTGGTGATTCGCAACATCGGGCAAAGAGGGCAAACAAGAAGCTACTGTCTAGAGCAGGCAAACTTGAGCCTCTTCCCTGTTCCCATAGGGCCTATGAACTAACAATATTTCTTACATTTTTTTAAATGGTTCCCCAAATAAATCAAAGAAGGGTAACAGTTTGTGACATGAAAATTATACCAACTTCAAATCTCAGTGTTGATAAAGTTTTAATGAAGCATGGTCATGCTAAGTCCCATATTGCCTATGGCTGCTTTAAGCTACGATGTCAGAATTCAGTACTTGGGGCAAACATCATACGTGGTGTTCTCATGGCTTCACACCACTACTCTCTACCGTACAAAGCAGAGATGAAGTGTTTCAAGTGCCATGTATATCACTCAGACAAATTCACAAAGCTTGTGGAAAGAACGAGGTGGTTATAGCCTGTAGTACTCATTACATTACTGACCAGCAAGTACTTGGCAAAAAATATTTACGTTCTGTTTTTGGATTCTTTTTACAAACCATTCATTACCTGAAGACACTTTTCCCCGGATTGTATTTTTTGGTTTGCTATTTCTGAAGGAATGATTATTCCTTGCAGGTGGTCCAAAAGTTGCCTGGCATGTAGCACCAGCTTAATACAGAAGTATGTGTTTGAGGGACGCCTGTGTGGCTCAGTCGGTTAAGCCACGGCCTTCTTCTCAGGTCATGATCCCAGGGTCCTGGGCTCAAGTCCCACATCAGGCTCCTTACTCGGCAGGGAGCCTGCTTCTCTCTCCCACTCTGCCTGCTTGTGTGTGCTCTCTCTCTCTCTCTAATAAATAAATAAAATCTTAAAAAAAAAAAAAAAGTATGTGTTTGAAGCGCTGTTCACGTTGCTATAGGGTGTTTGTGATGGATCTGCTGTGGTTTATAATGAATTTTCCCAGCTCTGTCATTTATTCTTTTGTAAATATGGAATTAAATCATTTTATGGGTGAGTTAAGATTTGAGCAAGAGGACACAGCCTACTCATTCCATGAGTTCTAAGAATTTTCCCATGTGTAAAAATCCCACTGAATCATCCCAATAAATGATTATTAAGCATTCTTTGGATGTAATAAATAAAGTTGTGCAAGAAACCAATCTTCTCTGCTGTTCCCAAGATGAAGAACCATGCAAAAGCCAAAGTCGTGAGTATTTTGGTTTGCATTAGGGTTCTGATCATTACAATGGGACTCTGGAAAGGTCAAGTTCACATCCTGAAGCTTTGGTTTCCTCATCTATGAAACAGGGAAACAGAGCCATGGGTTGTTCTATCTCCTCCTCATTATACAGCCAAATCAGCTGTCAAGGACACTTTTGGCCTCATTTCCAATTGGGGAAATATGAAAGATGAGGGATGAGGGAGATGACAATTTATCAGCATAAATTTTATGTTTCTGTGTTTTCCTCTAACACGTTCACGTTCCTTTCTCAATTTACTACAGACTTTCCAACTTTTGATCATTTTGTGTTATTGTTCCCAGCAAAATTACATATGCTTTGTTCTCTTTTTCTCTCTGATTTTGAAGGAGGAGGTAGCACTCTAGTACTTTCCTCTAATATAGCTTCAAAAGTATTCCAGTATTGGGGCACCTGGCTGTGGGTAGAGCAAGCCACACTTGATCTCAGGGTTGTTTCAGTCCCTTCCTGGTGTAGAGATTACTTAAGATCCCTTTCTTTCTTTCTTTCTTTCTTTCTTTCTTTCTTTCTTTCTTTCTCTTTCTTCTTTCTCTTTTTAAGATTTATTTATTTTTGAAAGAGAGCAGCAGGGAGGGCCAGAGGGAAAGGAGAGAGTGTCTCAAGCAAACTCCATGCTGAGCATGGAGCCCAATGTGGGACTTGATCTCACCACCCCGAGATCACAATCTGAGCTGAAAGCAAGAGTCAGATGGTTAATCGACTGTGCCACCCAGGCACCCCCAAAATAAAATCGTTAGAAAAAGGAAAAAGGAGGCACCTGGGTGGCTCAGTGGGTTAAAGCCTCTGCTTTCGGCTCGGGTCATGATCCCAGGGTACTGGGATCAAGCCCCGCATCTGGCTCTCTGCTCCTTGGAGAGCCTGCTTCCTCCTCTCTCTCTGCCTGCCTCTCTGCCTGCTTGTGATCTCTCTCTGTCAAATAAATAAATAAAATGTTTAAAAAAAAAAAAAAAGAAAGAAAGAAAGAAAGAAAAAGGAAAAAGTATCCCAGTATCTTGATGTCGGGCATATCTGGTTTTGGTAAAGAGAGTTAATTTTTCCTGCCAGAGCCCTATGATTAGCCAAATTCTGGCATAAACTTTCCAGTCCCAATTCTTGTCATCTTTTGGGTTTTTCTTTTATTTATAAAGAGGGCTCCACACCCAACATGGGGCTTGAACTCATGACCCTGAGATCAAGGGCCATATGCTCTACTGACTAAGGCAGCCAGGTGTCCCATCTTTTGGGTTTTTAAATAGTACTGATTTTTAAATAGTATTGATTAAATAGTATTGATTTCCAAATCATGGAAAGAATATTGGTCCCATAAAAAATCTGAAGCAATACCTACCAAGCAGTAAACAGTGCTATTTTCTGGAGATAAGCTAATAGGGAACTTTTTACCTGATACATTTTGCATGTGTGTATGTGCACGTGTGTGTATATGTGTATTAGGTTCATAAAATATATATATTTAAAAAATTTGTGCCTTGTTATAGAAAACGGACAATTCATAAAATGCTGAAAACACAGTGAAATATAAAAGGACGCAAACGCATGTTGCAGAATTGATGTGGGCAAGACCCACTTGCCATGGCTGGCACTGTACACCAGTTTCCACCTCTCACGTTGCTGGTCTCATGCACTGGTTGGTGCTGCTGCCCTCCTTCCCTGTTCCCCCGGGGTGCGCCGCCAAGCCGCAGCTACCAAAGCACCAAAAATCACCTGCCATGACTCTGCTTCTTTGCATTCTTCTTCTTCTTCTTTAATATTTTATTTATGTATTTATTCGGCAGAGAGAGAAAGAGAGAGCACAAGCAGGGGGAGCAGCAGAGGGACAGGGAGAAGCAGGCTCTCCACTGAGTATGGAGCCCAATGCGGGGCTCCATCCCAGGACCCTGGGATCATGACCTGAGCCGAAGGCTGACATTGAGCCGACTGAGCTGCCCAGGGGCCCACTTCTTAGCATTATTAACCCCTGATTCAAAGACCAAGGTGAATGTGTCTGTTTGTCAAAGTCTAGGTCATATACCCTGTATCACAGCTATAAGGGAAGAGTGGGAAAATGAGAGCTAGAAGAGCAGACACAGAATCTGAGGAGATCTGTGTGCAGGTTTATTGGGGAATCATCTCAGGACCAACACCTGCAAATGAGGGAGCGAGGCAAGGTTAATTTCGATGGAAGAGTTGAACTGCAAAGCAGTTGCAACGAAGGACTCAGTCAATCTCACAGAGAGCTCTAGAGCTGGAATAGTCCTTTGGATTTTCCCCAAATGGCAGCAAGGGGCCAGACCTTTGTTCTCATACACTGACTAGTCCTTGAATATGGGCTGCCACCAGAGGCGGGGTGGGAGGGGGGTGGGGGGGTGAAGAGGGACACATACTCTTGGGCAAGCCAACTCTCCTTTGCCCAGAACAGTTTCTAGGGAAAGATTCAGCGGTGAGCCATTGGCCGCCAAGAGTCCTGGTGGCTGAGGAAATGAGGATCTCGGTCCTAAAGGGGAATTCTCTGTGGCGCACCACAGCAGCCACCACACTCTATCCCTTGCACCATTTGGATCTGCTTCCTTTCTATAGTCTGTTCATTTCATCTGGGAACAGCTCAATGGTTCTGAATGATCTCATTTCCTGGGAAAACTTTTGTGAGAAAGGGTAGCAGGATAAACTCAGCGCTCACTACTTCAGCTTAGTTCACGTTGCAGTGCCCCCCCCCCCCCCACACACACATTCTGGTGGAGAGTTCCAGATTTCTCTCACCTTCCATCTAGGCTGCTTCTCTGATGGATGGCCCAGACCCTCAGCACTGGAGTGGTCTGAGCCCAGAGTCACCACACTTTTCTTACACTGTGGCTGCTCCCTTTGTCCATTTACCCTAAATATTGAGCAGGGTGAAGCAAGAGATTTTTCAGTGAATCACTTGGGTGCAAAATGCATTCTTTCCTACCTGGATTGAGTAACAGCAATCCTATCTCCTGATGATCACAGTCAATTAATTACCCATGATAATAGGGTTCTTTCTCTCCTTTCTTGCTAGTCTCTTGTCACAAGAAACCCAAAGTGCCTGGGCAGTAGCTTTAGGGAACTTACTCTGAACTGTAGAGGAAGCCTTCTACTCTGGGAACCAGGAGCTCCAGAACTTAAAATTGTGGGGATAGGAGGCTCAAATTTCCCCGGTGGGTCAGTGGAAATGATGGACGTGGAGCCACTCCTACTTCTATTCCTTTGCTTCCTAACTCATGTAGTCTATCTCTTTGGACACTATACCATATAATGGTCATTGACTTAAGGTGTATATTGCATCTGGGAGGATGGCGTGAGGATGGCGTCCCATTCTTACTATCATCTCTAAATTAGTTCCTCAGCTAAACCTTCAAAAGGCTCTTCCATCACTTTATTAGTTCAGAAGCTTTTGAGTAAAATGGTATGTGATAGGATCAGTAGATCTCCTTATCAGGTGGTCATTGCCACGTCTTCCTTTCGGTAAATCAGGTTTCTTGTTATGCAGAATTAATTCCCTACCCGTAGATCACTGCAAAAGTCCTGACCCCCAGGGTGCTGCAGGCAGAAAAGCCAGCAAGACTATATCCACAACATGTATGACTCCCAGCCAAGAGCAAGCAAGAGTCCTTTCAGAGGGGCTCAGTACTCAGCTTGGCACCAAGTGGTTGTCTGGCTTCCTTGAGGAATGGCCCTCTATCCGGGACCCAGCATGGACCTCTGTCACTGGTGGGCTAGGCACTGCCCAGCAGTAGCAGCTAGAGCAGACCTGGTGGGCGGGCACTCCTGCCCTGGTGCCCATTCCTAGTCTCCAAACCTACCACAATGGCCATTCCGTTCCTGAGCCCACGGTGTCAGCACTGGGGGAGATGATGACACAGGTTGGCTGTCATCAACCTGCCTGAGTCACTTGTCAGTTTGGTTGTCTGGTGGCTCTTCTGTGGGTAGATGCTCTTTTGTGGTCTATGAAATGCAATACAAAAATATTCACACTTTTACCCACTTCCTTGGGTCCATCCTTAGGAGGCGCTGGCAAACTTAAAGCCCACAGACCAAATCCCCACAGTGTCTGTTTGCAAATTAAGTTTTGTGAAAACAAAGCCATGGTCATTCATTATGTACTGTTGTTGATGGCTGTTTTTGCACAGCAGCTGAGCTGAGTATTCACGACAGCAACAATATGGCCTGTAAGTCTAAAACAGTTGGTCTGATTCTTGACATAAAAAGTTTGCAGACTGGGGTGCCTGGGTGGCTCAGTGGGTTAAAGCCTCTGCCTTTGGCTCAGGTCATGATCCCAGGGTCCTGGGATGGAGGTCCGCATCAGGCTCTCTGCTCGATGGGGAGCCTGCTTCCCCTGTCTCTCTGCCTACTTGTGATCTCTGTCTGTCAAGTAAATAAATAAGATCTTTAAAAAAAAAAAAAAAAAAAAGTTTGCAGACTACCAAGCTACTCACTTCTTTCCAAGACCTTGTCCCCAATTTCTTTTCAGGACCGTGATCAAGGCAAGCCATTTGACCCTGCCCTCAACTCTGTGTACATTTTTACCTTCGGTCACTTCTCTTTGCACGCAAATTGATGACTAGATGTGTCACCCAAAGTTCTCACCATAGGAAGGATCTCCCCCAGATATTTTTCAGGGTCACTCCTAAGTGAGACCGCACCCTTTCAGCAGTCCACTTTGGCTTATACTCACATATCAAGGCAATTCACCCAAGAATCAACCTTAACCTTGTGCTTCTGTCAGCTTATAATCTCAGGAACAGGTGTGTCAGTCATCAGTGAAGGATGACACTGTGGTCTGCTTGCTGGGGTAGCTGACTTTGGCCTCTGGCCCCATGTGATATATACTATTTACAATTATTAATGGATTTTTGCTGGGCTCACTCAACCTTATGACTTGGTAGGTCTGACAGAGACCAGCTCCTGATAGGCACTTCTGGCCACGTGGTCCCTTCATGTCTCATCGTCATATGCTCCATCTCTGTCGTAGCCCAGGAGCATTCCAGGAGCTGTTTTTGGTCTTGGACTCGCCTCCTCACAGGTCTTTTTTCACCATAGAAACCTCAACTGTCACACAGTCTCCTGGACTATATGACCCAAGGGGCAGGGTTGCTTGTGATGTCATGTGAATCAGGTAGAGAGACTTTTCTTGCCCTGAGCCCTACTTGATGTCAGTCTTCCATGGGATCCAATAAATAGGTCAGAGCAGTTCTCCCCAGTATGACACATTCTGTCTTCAAAACGCAGAGAGGCCACCAAAGTTTTGTGCTTCCTTATCAGGGAATCCCTAAACACTGTACTAATGTGGGAGGTCCCAGAATCTCCCAAGGATTTAATCCCCCATCTTTGGAAAGCCTGGACAATAGACTTGCCATTTCTTCCTCTCATGGTCCAATTAACATGATATGTTGTCACAGTAGACAAGGTGATGTTCTTCCAGCTGTTTAGATAATCCAGATCTATTGGGACTATGTTATGATGGTGTGCTGAATTTAAAAGATGTCCAAAAATTCAGCAGAGTATGCAACTCTTGATCTCGAGGTTTTAAGTTTGAGCTCCACATTAGGTGTAGCGATTACTCAAAAATCAAATCTTTTCTTTATTTTATTTTATTTATTTATTTGACAGTGAGCCCACAAGCAGGGGACACAGCAGGCAGAGAGAGAGGAAGAAGCAGGCTCCCTACTGAGTAAGGAGCCCGATGTGGGACTCCATCCCAGGACTGTGGGATCATGACCCGAGTCAAAGACAACAGACTCTTAATGGACTGAGCCACCCAGGTGCCTTCTTAAAAAACAAAATCTTAAAAAATAAATAGATAAAATAAAAATTCGTCCTTCATATTCCTTGCTTCAGGAGGTAGAGCCTAATGTGTCTCCCCTTGTAGGTCACCTTTCTCAGGGAAGTTAGCTGCCATGTTGTGAGAACACTCAAGCAACCAATGGAGAGGCCCATTTGATGAGGAACTGGGGCTTCCAGCCAATAGCACTGTGAATGAGTCATCTTGAAAGTGAATCTTCCAGCCCCAACTAAGCCTTCAAATGACTGTAGAACCTGTAGACACCTTGATTACAACCACAAGAGGGATCCTGAACCACGACCACTCGGCTATTTACTCCTGCGCTCCTGACCCAGAGAAATGGTGAGATAATAAATATTATTGTCTGCTCCAGGGCTCCTGTGACTTGGTGCCATGAGATGCTTCTCCACATTTATATTGGTTTTTAAAAAAGACTTATTTATTTTAGATAGAGAGAGAGAGAGCAGGGGGAGGGGCAGAGGGAGAGAAAAATATCCCAAGCAGGCTCCCAGCTGAGCACAGAGCCTGACTCGGGACTCCATCCCACGACCTGGAGACCATGACCGGAGCTGAAATCGAGAGTCAGAGGCTCGGGTACCTGGGTGACACAGTTGGCTGAGTGTCTGGCTTGGGCTCAGGTCATGATCCCAGGGACCTGGGATCCTTCTCCATCCTTCTGCATCCATCCCAGGGACCTGGGATCCAGTCCAGCATCCGGCTCCCTGCTTAGTGGGGAGCCTGCTTCTAATCTCCCTCTGCTCCTCTCTGCCCTACTCATGCTCTCTCTCTCAAATAAGTAAAATTAAGAAAAAAAAAAAAAAAGTAGTGGGAAGCTGAACTGATTGAACCACCCAGGCACTCCATCTTCTCAACATTTAAACACATGCAACCCTTAAGTGGAAGGAAGATATCTTCATCAATGAGGGTTAATAGTCCACGGTTAAAAGTTTCTCTCTTTCCATACCTGGCAAACAGCTCTGGGGCATAGTTCGTAAGGCTTCTCAGATGGTCCCACGGAAGGAAGGACTAGTTACCTATCATTGATGGTCAGTTCCTCAATACATCCTGTATTGGCTTTTCCTCTTTCTTTTCTTTCTTTTCCTTCCTTCCTTCCCCACCTTCCTTTCTGTAAGCTCTTTACCCCGTGTGGGACTTGTACTACACCTCTGAGATCAAGAGTTGCATGCTCTACTGACTGAGTCGGCCGGGTGCCCCTCCGTACTTCCCTTTCTTTCTTTGCTTTTAAGATTTTATTTATTTGGGACACCTGGGTGGCTCAGTTGGTTAAGCAGCTGCCTTCGGCTCAGGTCATGATTCCAGCGTCCTGGGATCGAGTCCCACATCAGGCTCCTTGCTCTGCAGGGAGCCTGCTTCTCTCTCGGCCTCTGCCTGCCATTCTGTCTGCCTGTGCTCGCTCGCTCTGCTCTCTCTCTCTCTGATAAATAAATAAAGTCTTTTAAAAAAAAAGATTTTATTTATTTATTTGAGGGGAGGAGATAGGAACTGGGAGCAGCAGAAGGAGAGGGAGAAGTAGACTCCCCACTGAGCAGGGATCCCGATTCAGGACTCCATCCCTCGATGCTGGAATCATGACCTGAACCAAAGGCAGATCCTTAACGACTGAGCCACTCAAGTGCTCCCCGTCTCTCTTTCTTATTCTTCACTCTTGCTCCCTGGGATTGCCTTCCCCCCAAAATTATCTGCACACAATCTTTTGTCTGCTTTTAGGAAGACCCACAAGATAATATAAAAAAGGCACTTGGCATAATTCAAACCTAATTTTACCTATTTAGCTGCCCAACAGTTGGCACCTTATCTTACTTAATATAGAAATACTGGGGTGCCTGAGTGGCTCAGTCATCAAGTGCCTGCCTTCCGCTCAGGTCACGATCCTGAGGTCCTGGGATTGAGCCCTGAATCAGGCTCCCTGCCCAGTGGGAAGCCTGCTTCTCCCTCTCCCACTCCCCCTGCTTTGTTCTCTCTCTCGCTATCACTCTCTCTGTGTGTGTCCAAAAAAAAAAAAAAACTTAAAAAAAATACAGATATACTGAGGTTAAGAATAGTGCTACTACTTCACCTATGATTTAACAGGATTTTGAAGTATTAGCCAACACATACATAAGAGAAAGCATTTTAGACAAGAAATATAATAATGGAAAAAGAAGAGAGAAAAGGTTCTCTATTTAGCAGTTTACCTGGCAGTCGGCACATCTGTCTTTTGCTCCAACACTGTTTGGATGGAACATATTCCAGGAATCCCCTTCTTCCTGCCTTGGAACACTTCAATATCTTTTCCATTCCCAGCGGCAGGACCACTTCCTCATCCATCCCCTTCCTTCCAGACCAGCTAACACCATTGTGTGTGTGTGTGTGTGTGTGTGTGTGTGCATAGTTACACTTACTGCCAATACCTGAGCTCCCAAATATGAGTTAATCAGAATAATTCGCATAATTCAGAATTATTCCACCAACATGGAGGCCGCTGTCAACCACTAGGTTCATCCGCATCCTCTGGCCTCCACCTCCTCTCCTGGGCTCCTCTTTTGAGATTTACATGTGTCTGGAGGGGTTGGCCCTCTTTCAGACATGCAGAAGCCAACTCAAGACGAGTGAGGCAAAGCCCTGGACACACAGAAAATACCACACCCTGGGAGGGAAAGCTGAACCAGGCCCTTTGGCGTCTGCCAGCCCCGGCTTCTGCCCACTCAGAGCTCCACTTCCTGGAGAACCACTTCCTAGATGAAGTGAAACTCATCAGGAAGATGGCGACCACCTCTTTCACCTCCACAGGCCAGCCAGACGCTAGGCTGGGCGAGGAGCTCTTCAAAAGGCTCATCCCTCAAGTAAGACTAAGAGCCTGCAGAGCCCGGCAGCCTTTGAGGGGCCCCTCTGGTAACCCCCTCGTGTCCCAGCTTCTGCCTGAGCCTCTCCCTGCAGCTACCAGGTGACTTTTCAATCCCCTGTAGTCCTGCCCAAGCCATGGACCAAATGGAAACAATAACGCCTTTTGCAGAAAACACCAGCACACATACACACAAAGAACAAAGAAAAATTTATCTCTGTTTTTAGATAATATAATTATTCAGCTGGAGCATCCAAAAAGGTTGAAAAGAAAATAATCACAAGGATAAGAAAATTTAGTAAAGTAACATGATATAAAATTAACGTGTAGAAATCAATAACCTTTATATATATATAAACAGTAAGCAACTAGAAAGTATAATGAAAGAGAAGATCCTTTTTTTAAATTTTTTATTCTTTTTTAAGATTTTATTTAACAGAGAGAGATCACAAGTAAGCAGAGAGGCAGGCAGAGAGAGAGGAGGAAGCAGGCTCCCTGCCAAGCAGAGAGCCCAATGTGGGGCTTGATCCCAGGACCCTGGGACCATGACCCGAGCCGAAGGCAGAGGCTTTAACCCACTGAGCCACCCAGGCGCCCCGAGAAGATCCTTTTAAAAATAGCAAAAAGGGGCATCTGGCTGACTCAGTCAGTAGAACATGAGACTCTTGATCTCTGGGTGGTAAGTTTGAGCCCCACACTGGACAGAGAGTTTACTTAAAAAAATTTTTTTTAATCTTTATTTTTAATTTTTTTTTATTTATCTGTTTGAGAGAGAGAGCATAAGCCAGGGGAGGGGCAGAGGGAGAGAGAAAGGGACAGCTGAAGTCAGATACTTAGCCCACTGAGCCACCCAGGTGCCACTTTTTAAAAAATCTTTAAAAATAAAAGCAGAAAGGGCTGATAGGGTGGCTCAGTCGGTTAAGCATCTGCCTTTTGCTCAGGTCATGTTGTCAGGGTCCTGGGATCCAGCCAGCATCCCATCCCACTTCTGCTCAGCAGGGAGTTTGCTTTTCTCTCTCCTTCTGCCCCTCCCCTCCAACTTGTGTTCTCAAATGCTCTTCTCTCCCTCTCTCAAACAAATAAATAAAAAATCTTAAAAAAAAAAAAAAAAAAAAAAAAAACCATGGGGCACCTGGGTGGCTCAGTGGGTTAAAGCCTCTGCCTTCGGCTCCCGTCACGATCCCAGAATCTTGGGATCAAGCTCTGCATCGGGCTCTCTGCTCAACAGGAAGCGTTTCCCTTTCTCTCTCTCTGCCTGCCTCTCTGCCTACTTGTGATCTCTGTCTGTCAAATAAATAAATAAAATCTTTAAAAAAAAAAAAAAAGCAAAAAGAAACTAAATTATCTGGTGTAGACCTAAAGGAAATGTGCAAAGCTGTATTAGTGTAAACTACAAAACACACATTAAAGCCATAAAAGTGGGCTTAAACAAATGGAAAGATGTACCATCCTCTGGAATAGAAAGCATTATTATCATAAAGATGTCAGTTCTCCCTAACTTCTGTAATACATTAATCATGACTTCAGTGGTAATTACCACTATCAGTTTTGCTTGTTTTATAGAGTTGAACAAGTTTATTATATAATGTATTTATATTATAAAGCTAGTACACTTCTTTAAGAAAGAGAAACATGGAGAGGCTAGCCTCCAAGACATTATAACATTAAAGTCTCTATAATTAAAACAGTATAGAAGTGACACATGAACAGACAGACAGACCAATGGAATTGAATAGAAAATCCAGAAATAGACCTAAGTGTAAAAGGAAATTTGGCATACAAGAAAGGATATATCTCAAATCACTGGGGGAAAAGACAAACTTTTAAATAAGTGGTGTTGAGACAACTGTGTACCCATATGGAAAAAGATAACATGAGATTCATTCTTCTCATGTACTGGAAAATAAACGATACATGACTAGGAGACCTAAATGTGAAAAACGAAAATGTAGAAATACTAGAAAGAAACCAGAATGCATTCCTTTATAACCTCGGAGTGGGGAAACATTAATAATTTTACAAATCAGAAGAAACACAAAAAAGATGAGAAACTTTACTACATAGATATAAATATGCTTTTGCAGGAGAGAGAGGGAGAGAACATAAATTTTCAAAAGAGAAATTGACAAACTGGGAATAGTATTTACAATTTATATCACAAAGGGCTAATACTTCTAATATATGATATGAAGTGCTCCTGATTTTTAAAATGAGATAAATATATGAACATAGAAAAAGAAATGCAAATGGCAAAGATGCTCAATCTTTTTTATAATAAAGGAAGTGCATATTAAAATTACCCTGAGATAACGTTTCTTCCCTATCAGATTGGCAAAAATCCAAAAGTTTGACAACATACTCTGATGGTGAGATGTGGGGAGCTGGGCTCTCTTATATGTTTCTCATGGAATGCAAAATGATACAATCTTTATGGAAGGCAATTTGGCAAAATCTAGCAAAATTAAATATGCATTTACCCTTCGATTTAGCAATCCTACTTCTAGGAATCCATGCTGAAGATTCACAGGTAAAATTATGATCCAACATGCAGACAGCATTTTCTAACCCTATTTAATAAAAAAAAACCTGCAAACAATGCAAAAGTCTATCAGTAGGGAACTGGTTGAATGTTATATTCATGCAATCAAGTACTGTATAGATGTAAAAAGCAATGAGATTCTTTATTTCTATGGACTGAATTGTGTCCCTTCAAAATTCACCTCTTGAAGCCTTAACTCCCAATGTAATCATTTTTGGAGATGGGACCTTTGGCAGGTAGGTTTAAATGAGATCATGAGGGTAGGGCCCTTATAATAGTCGTAGTGTCCTTATTTATTTATTTGAGAGAGAGAGCACAAGCAGGGGAAGTGTCAGAGGGAGAGGGAGACGCATGCTCCCCGCTGAGCAGAGAGCCTGTTGTGGAGCTTGATCCCAGGTCTCTGGGATCCTTACCTGAGCCAAAAGCAGACACTTAACTGACGGAGCCACCCAGGTACCCTAGCACTAGCGTCCTTATAAGAAGAGACACCAGAGAGCTAATTCTCCTTCCCTGCCATGTGAGGACACAGCGAGCAGGAGATCACCTACCCGCTAGAGAGAGAGAGAGCTCTCACCAGAAATTAACCATGCTGGCATCTTAATCTTGGACTTCCAGCCTCCAGAACTGGAAGAAAATTAAGTTTTGTTGCATAAGCTATCCAGTCTGTGGTATTTTCTTTGGAAACAAAAGATGCGTCAGATACGGTCTACCTCTGTGGAGTGATTCCAAAATATACTGCTAAATGGAAAAAAGCAAGATATAGAATATTGCCTAATATGCTATCCTTTGGGTAAGAAAGTATATAAACATGAATATACAAATATATTTGCTGATATTTTCATAAGGAAAAATATGAAAGCATAAACGGTCACCTACAGAGCAGTCTTTCCCAATCTTCTTGCTCTAGAGGAACTCTTGGAATTTTTTTTTTTTTAAAGGAAGCTCTGTGCACAATATGGAGCTTGAACTCACAATCCTGAGACCGAGAGTCACATGTTCTACTGACTGAGCCAGCCAGGCACCTCTTGGAATGATTTTAAAGTCTTAGGGAATCCCCGCATAAAAAATTGTACATACAACTCACTGTACATTAGCATGATTAGGAAAATGTAGACATAATAATCCAATAATAATCATCGATGTTCTTTTGAGTAAAGAATATTTTTTTTCTGGGCGCCTGGGTGGCTCAGTGGGTTAAGCTGCTGCCTTCGGCTTGGGTCATGATCCCAGGGTCCTGGGATGGAGCCCCGCATCGTGTTCTCTGCTCAGCAGGGAGCCTGCTTCCCTCTCTCTCTCTCTGCCTGCCTCTCTGCCTACTTGTGATCTCTGTCTGTCAAATAAATAAATAAAATCTTTAAAAAAAAAAAAAAAGAATATTTTTTTCTGGTGAAGTATGCATTTTGCTTAACTGATTAACACACTTTTTTTGTGTGTGGTTCCTCCTATCCACAAAGGATGTTAATTCCAATGCAAGTCACTACTGTAAGTAAAGAAAACTTATTCTTTCCTTTAAAAGAGATTCTTACCTGAATACATTATCCTAGAAGATCTAAAGTCTTATCACAAATTTCTACTATTGAAGATGTTAGTGAAGTGTGATAAATGGTATGTATGTCTTTTCCCATTGAAAAATTTTGACAAACTTCCTTGAAAAAAGTAAAAAAAAAAAAAAAGTAGTTAACTTAGCTTAATATTTAACTGATTTCTTTATACAAAATTTTTATTTTTACTTTTTAAAAGATTTTATTTTTTTTTACATAATTTGGTTTTTTAAAAAAGATGTATTTATTTATTTGAGAGAGAAAGTATACAATGCAGAGGGAGAATGAGACTCCCTACTGAGTGGGGAGCTGGATAAGGGGCTCTATCCCACAACCCTGAGATCCTCTGAGATTGTGACCTGAGCCAAAATCAATGGTCAGATGCTTAATCAACTGAGGCGCCCAGGTGCCCCAAGAGCACACACATATTTTTAAGGAATCTCTAGAGACACCCAGCCTGAGGCTCAAACTTATAACAAGAGATCAAGAGTCACATATACTACCAACTGAGCCAGCCAGGGGTCCCTACACAAAAATTTTAAACAGCTTTATTGAGATGAAGTTTAAATTCCACACAATTTACCCATTGCATGTGTTCAACTCAGTGGCCCTTAGCACATTCACAAATGAAGGTGATTACCACCATAGTCAATTTTAGAACATTTTCATCATCCAAAAAAGAAGTCCCAGCTTGATGGGAGAAGATGCAGTCACATTGCAAAGGGGCAAGCATACAACAAGGAAAGGAATTCATGACCACAGGGGGGCAAAAAAAAATCTATCGTGGGGCGCCTGGGTGGCTCAGTGGATTAAGCCGCTGCCTTCGGCTCAGGTCATGATCTCGGTGTCCTGGGATCGAGCCCCGCGTCGGGCTCTTTGCTCGGCGGGAGCCTGCTTCTCTCTCTCTCTCTGCCTCCGCCTACTTGTGATTTCTCTCTCTGTCAAATAAATAAATAAAATCTTTAAAAAAAAAAAAAAAAAAAAATCTATCGCAAGCAGGGACGTCATATTGTGTCAGAAAACCAAAAGCTGTAGAAGACAAATGGAGTCATATGAAAAGGACACAAGGAACAACCCGAAGAGGCTTCCACAGGCCTAAGGTGGGACAACTGGAATTTCCTTTAAGACACTCCAGGAAAAAAAAAAAAAAAAAAACCAAAGCTGGGCTATGGATGGATGAAATAAGATTGGCAGAATGTTGAGAAAAGTTGGAACTGAGTGGTGCATACATAAAGGTTCATTTTACTGGACTCTTACTTTTGCTATATTTGAGTTTTCCTTAATCCAAAATTTTTAAAGTAATATATTTAGTCTAAAACATTTTGGGAAGTATAGGGGTGCCTGGGTGGCTCAGCTGGTTAAACATCGGCCTTCAGCTTAGGTCATGTTCCCGGGGTTCTGGGATTGAGCCCCTAAATGGGGCTCCCTGCTCAGTGGGGAGTCTGCTTCTTTCTTTCCTTTTGCCACTTTTCTCCCCCTCCATGTGCACGCTCGCTCTCTCTCTCTCTCTCTCATGCTCTCTTTCTCAGAGTCTTTTTTAAAATTTAAGAAATACAGAAATACAATGAGTATAAAAATTATTGGTTAATCCCATCAGAAATCTGATTGGTAACACTGGACTGTTCTTCTAGGCTGTTCCTGTTCACATTTGCAAGTCCTGGCCTCTCCAGCATTGCTCAGGAGTATCCTTAACCATCATCAAAAAAACACAGGCTTGGGCTGTCCCCTCCACTGCCTCTCTGCCTACTTGTGATCTCTGTCTGTCAAATAAATAAATAAAATATTTTAAAACAAACAAACAAACAAACAAACAAACACAGGCTTCCGCTACCTGTGGGAGAAGCAAATTGGCACCAAGAGCTTGGAGGCTCTGTCCTTGGCACTGTGGTTTTGGGCACATGTCTGAAACTAGTTTTTTTGTTTTTTGTTTTTAATTTGACAGACAAAGATCACAAATAGGCAGAGAGGCAGGCAGAGAGAGGAAGGGAAGCAGGTTCCCCGCTGAGCAGAGAGCCCAATGTGGGGCTTGATCCCAGGACCCTGAGATCATGACCTGAGCCGAAGGCAGAGGCTTTAACCCACTGAGCCACCCAGGCGCGCCTGAAAGCAGTTTTTTTGCCCTGACTCAGGATCGTACTGTGGCAAGTCCCTTCTGGCCCTCACAGGGTGTCTCCTTGAACTCGCTTACCTGCTGATCTCTGCAGTCTCTCAGGCCACATACCCAGAAAGGGAATTGTGAGTATGCCATAAACACACACACACACAAATAAATATAGTTTAATGTAAGCTCTTGCCAAACATGGGCTTGAACTCACAACCCCACGATCTACCGACTAAGCTAGCCAGATGCCCCCTAAAGCCATATTCAAATTCAGTCCATCCTAAACATACCTTACACATTTGGAGACACTCTGTCCCCCCTTTATATATTACTGGGTAACAAGAAGACTGAAATTTTTTAATTTATATGGATTTATTTTGCAAACTTGTCAAATCAGGATCATACCCTGCTTTGTTCATGTACCATGAAATATACTTTATACTATGATTTTTAGTGTTGGCATCATTTTCTGAAGCCTGTGTGTTATAAAAAAGGTTTTATTTATTTATTTAACAGACAAAGAGAGGGCACAAGCAGAGGGGGCGGCAGGCAGAGGGAGAAGTGGGCTCCCCGCTGAGCAAGGAGCTGGATATGGGACTGGATCCTGCAACTCTGAGATGATGACCAGAGCCGAAGGCAGATGCTTAATCAACAACCACCCAGGCGTCCCTTCCATAGCATTTTTCACAGCTCTAAGTAATGCTTCAATGGATGATTTTGTAAATAAACCTTCCCTACCTCTTTATTTCCTTAGTATATGTTTCCAGGAATGGGATTACTGGAGCAAGGCATTTGAACATTTAAAAACTCCTCACACGCACGTGTGTAACATTTTTAAATGTTGTCAATATGCTATGTGGAAAATGGTGTCTTCCTTTGATGTGCTCTTCTTTGATTATTACTGAATATAATTTTTTGATTATTACTGAATATAATTTTAATGATGTTGGGGAAAGCTCAGGAGATATGAAAGGGAAAAAGGACACTGAGCTCTCTCTTTTGAAGGAGACGTGTGTGTCATATCAACTTTGGCAGTTGGTAGAAGTGAATGGTAGGTAGAGTGTTGGGGATAGACAGACTTGGGCTTGAAGTCTAGAACCTTCCAGAAGTGACCCTGGGCAGGTTTCTTGTCTGTTTCTGCATCTGGAGGAATGGAGTCATGGGAGCTTTCCCTCCCTAGTGTCCTGTGGAGACCTCCTGAGGCAACCCACCCACGGCTCAGCGTTTGCCTGCCCTGGAGTAAACACTCAGCACTCCCTGTCAGGGTCAGGGCAAGTACGCACATGTGGAGGTATTCCAAAATGTTAACAGAGTTTAGAGCTGGGTGGTAGTATTTTGTGTGATTTCTTTTTCATCCCTTGCCTGTATTTTTCAAGTTTGTTTTTTTTTTTAATATTGATTACATGTTCCCTTAATGCATTCAAAAAACTTTTTCAAAACCTCTTTTTTTTTTTTTTTAAACTGCAGCTCCTCCCAGCTGCAAGGCCTCACTCCCCAAGGTTTGCAAACTGTTTCAGTGCTGAGCCGGCCCCCCAGACAGCGGACCCCCGCCCCACCCGCAGCTGCCTGCCCCAAGTCTCCGCAGGCTGCGGGGATCAGCGTCTCGGGGCCGCCTGCCAGGGGCACAGCTGTGACCCCTTGCAGCTTGAGCTGCTCCAGCCACGGCAGATCGAGGGCCTGCCTAGCCCGGGAGAGGGTCCTGCCGGAGCTGAGCAGGGATGAGGGAGCCAAAAACGGCTGGGTTAGCCCCAGCCCATCCGTACCACCATCTGTGTTTCTGGCCTCGCAATCCCCCGCGGGCCTGGGATTATTTTTAGACTTGACAGAGGCCTTCCAGATCACCTGCCTGTGGTTCCGCCTGGGCTCCACGGGAGACTCATTCAGGAAGCGTCTTGAAACAAACGGATGCCTGAGCCCCACTCGAGACTATTAGAGTCCCCAGTGGTGGACACTGCCCTCGGCTGGGTGATTCTGCTGGGCAGACTCTGCATTTCGTGGTCGGGGAAGCGGAGGCCGGGAAGCCAAGTAGCATCACGTGGCCCACGGTGGGATATCACACAGACCTCAGTCTGGTAACGCAGACAGATCGTCCTCGTCATCCTCCCCATGTCGTGAGAGGCTTGAGTGGTTCACAGAGATTTCCTCAGACACCATGAGTGCACGTAACATGGGGTAGAGAAGGCCGATGCTTTGAAGACCAGGAAACCGAGGCCCAGATGCGTGAATTCTAAGTCCGAGATGGAGTCAGAACTATAGTCTGACAATGCCCGAGACACCCCACCGCAGGACTCCTTCCAGAGGGAGACACTCAGGTGAGAACACCTTGGAGGGCTGCACTCCAGACCCATGGTATCAGCACATCTGGGTGTGAGAGAGACTAGGTGCAGTTTCCAGAAACTCCTCAGGGAACTAAAGTCTGAGCATCATTTCAAGTGTGTCCACTGTGGTGACCTGAAGCTAAATAGCAACAGAATATGCTTATTTAAAATTTAATCTTAATGGGGAGGGGCAGATTTTTCCATTCAAGATGGCTGAACAAGAGAAAAACCTCAAAAAAATTGTAATACTCTCAGAGAGATAGGATACTATGTTTATTAAACTAGAATAAGATGGTATTTAATTTTAAAGAAATGATAACATTGAAAAATAAAATTCTCAGTGGCCGTACTTTTTAACCCAAAATCTTGGCCTAGCCACACTAGCTATTAAATATACATAATTTTCAGACTTTCAAAGTAAAAAATAATTGACCTGCAAATAAACACACAAAGAAATCTGTCCTTTCTCAGAAAGCTACTGTGCATCACACCTAGAAACCAACCAGTTCAGAACGGAGCTAAGGGACAAAGGCCAGAGGAATGTAGGATGGAGGTCTCCGGGCAAACAATGGACAGGATGCTTGTGAACCTATGGAAAATCTTATTAAGAGGCATTGTATGGAGCTGTAGGGGAAACCTTGGCCAGAGAGTCAGAGAAAATAAAACAAATGAGGAGGAATGAGCAGGGTTTCCTGGCTGGCTCATTTGAAGAAGCATGTGACTCTTGACTTCAGGGTCCTGAGTTCAAGCCCCACGTCCGGTGTAAAGATCACTAAAAAAAAAAAAAAAAAAAAAAAAAAACTTAAAAAAAATTTAAAAAGAAAGAATGAGACAAATACAAAAAGTAATGTTAGATAGCAGGGGAATGCATGTTAGGGATGCCTGGGTGGCTCAGCTGGGAAAGCTCCTGCCTTCAGTTCAGGTCATGAACTTTGGGTAATAATGATGTGTTAATCAATGTAGGCTCATGGTCCTGGGATTGAGTCCCACCTTTGGTTCCTTGCTCAGCAGGGACACTGCTTCTCCCTCTGTTTGCGCTTCCCCTGCTTGTGCTGGTACTCGCTCTCTCTCTCTCAAATAAATAAATAAAAACTTAAAAAAAAAAATCCATAACCTCCAAAGGTAATTCCAAAAATGTCTGACTTGGGTCACCTGGTTGGCTCAGTCAGTAGAACATGTGACTCTTGATTTTCGGGTTGTGAGTTTGAGCCCCAGGTTGGGCGCAAAGATAACTTAAAAAAGAAAAATGTTTGGGTACCTGGGTGGCTCAGCTGTTGATCATCTGCCTTCAGCTCAGATCATAATCCCAGGGTCTTGGAATTGAGCCCCTCATCAGGCTCTCTGCTCTGTGGGAAGCCTTCTTCTCCCTCTCCTACTCCCCCTGCTGTGTTCCCTCTCTCGCTGTCTCTCTATCAAATAAAAAAATAAATAATTAAAAAAAAAGTTTGACCCAATAGCATCTTTGGTTGAATATCAGAAAGGAAGGAGATATTTACAGCACATATGCTAATAAAAGATTATTATAGGGAGACTCTGTAAGGAACTCTTTCTTAACCATCAATAACTGGAAGGGGATGTCAAATCCAAAAGAAAAATTTGCAAAATATATAAACAGGAATCCTGAATAACTCACAAATCTATGAAAAGTTTCTCACTAGAAACCAGAAACACAAATAAAATAAAATAAAATACCATTAATAAAAACGAAATACCAGGGTGACTCAGTTGGTTAAGCATCTGCCTTTGGCTCAGGTCATGATCCCAAGGTCCCGAGATCAAGTCCTGCATCAGGTTCCTTGCTCAGTGAGGAGCCTGTTTCTCCCTCTCCCTCCTGCTGTGCTCTCACTCTATCAAATAAATAAATAAAATAAAAAATAAATTTTAAATATTTCAACATAGAGTTATGCGGGCCAGCAATTCCACTCCTAGATATATATTCAGGAGAAAATAAAACATGTCCATATGAAAACTTGTATGTGAATGTTCATAGTACCATTATTAGAAACAGCCAAAAAGTGGAAACAATGTAAATGTTTATCAAACTTTGAACAGATAAACAAAATGTGGTATATCCATACAATGGAATGTCATTCAGCAGAAAAGAAAGCAGAAGCAAAGAAAGTAAGGGTGAAGTATTGATTCCTACTGCAACACGGATAAACCCCAAAAACAGGCTAACTGAAAGAAGTCAGACTCGAGGACCACATTCTAGTATGATTCCATTTATATGAAATAATCAGAAGAGGAAAATCCACAGAGACAGGAAGCAGATTTGTAATTACTCGGGGTTGGGGGAGGAGAGGGGAGAATGGGGAGTGACAGCTGCTGGATTTGGGGGAACAAAAATGTTCTAAAATCGTGTTGATAGTTGCACAACTCCATAACTATATTAGCAACGTTGAATTGTGTACTTTAAATGGGTGACTCATACGGCATGTGAATTACATTTCAATAAAGCTGCTTACAAAAAGATATCAATCCAGCAATTGAATTCCTTGGTATGTACCCAAATGAATTCAAAACTTGTGTCCCCACAAGAACCTGGACAAGGATGTATATAACAGCTTTATTCATAATTGTCCAAACTGGGAAACAAAAATGATACCCTTCAGTAAGTGAATGGATAAACAAACCGTGGTCTGTCCAGACAGTAGAATATTATTCAGCACTAAAACGAAATGAGTTATCAACCCATGAAAAGACATAGGGGAAACTGAAACGTTTATTCCTAAGTGAAAGAAGCCAATCTGAAAAGGCTGTATGTATACTGTGTGATTCCAGCTATCTGACATTCTGAAAAAGGCCAAGTTATGAAGACAACAAAGAAATCAGTGGTGGCTAGGGGTTGGGGGAGGGAGAGATGAACAGCGCAGCAGAGGATTTTTAGGGCAGTGAAACTACTTTGTACACTACAATGTGGATACATGTCATTGTACATTTGTCAAAACAAACAGAATGTTCGCCATCAAGAGTGAACCCTGGGACGCCTGGGTGGCTCAGTCATTAAGCATCTACCTTCAGCTCAGATTATGATCCCAGGGTCCTGGGATTGTCGAGGCCGGCTTCTTGCTCCCTGCTCTGAGGGAAGCCTGCTTCTCCCTCTCCCGCTCCCCCCCTGCTTGTGCTCCCTCTCTCACTGTCTCTCTCTCTGTCAAATAAATAAATAAAATCTTAAAAAAAAAAAAAAAAGAGTGACACCCTAATGTACACTATGAACTTTGGGTAATAATGATGTGTTAATCAATGTAGGCCCATTACTTTTAATAAACGGACCACTCAGGGGTGTGTGGGGGTATCTGGAAACTCTGTACTTTCTGTTAGACTTTGCTGTGAACCTCAAACTGCTCTAAAATTAAAACCTATTTTAGGGGATGCCTGGGTGGCTCAGTGGGTTAAAGCCTCTGCCTTTGGCTGAGGACATGGTCCCAGGATCCTGGGATCAAGCCCCGCATCGGACTCTCTGCTCAGTGGGGAGCCTGCTGGGGGGCCTCTCTGCCTACTTGTGATCTCTCTGTCAAATAAATAAAATCTTAAAAAAAAAAAAGGTAAAACAAAAACAAAACAAAAAAAAACCTATTTTAAAAAAAGAAAAAGAAAAGAAAGTGGCAATCACTTATATTGTTAAGGAAAAGATATTAGATCCTCTTCTGGGTTCCAAAATTGCTTTGAGAAATCTACTGCCTGTCTAATTGTAGTTTCTTTGTAGGCAAACTATTTTCTGTGGTCTTTAAAAAGATCGTCTTAGATAAGCTCTATCTTAGGATTTCTGCAGTTTCCCTGCACTGTGTCTAGGAGTTGCCTTCTTTTTGTCTTATTTCCTGCAGCTGTGACTCTGGTCCGCCCTCAGTGCCAGAACTTTCTCAACCATTCTTCAAAGATACCTCCCTTCCTAACTCTCTAGTCTCTCCTCCTGGAGTTCTGGTCCAATGCTGGACCTTCCCATTCCATCTTTCTTGCTTTGTAACTGTCTCTTTGTATTTTCCACCTCCTTGTGTCTCTCTCTCTTTTCATTCTGGATCATTTTTCTCTTCATTTTTGTGTAACCTGTTTAACCCTTTTGTTAAGGGTTAGGTTTATCTTTTTTCACCTTTTATTTTGATACAATTGCAGATTCCTATGCAGTTTTAAAAAATGGTCCCATGTCCTCTTTACCCAGTTCCCCCAATGATAATGTCTTGCAAAACTACAGTATAGTATCAACAGCATGAATGTACCTAGAGGGTAATTATGCTAAGTGAAATAAGTCAAAGAAAAATACCATGATTTCACTTATATGTGGAATCTGAAACAAACAAAAGTGAACAAACAAATCCAGAAACAACCTTTTTTTTTTTTTAGGGGGCGGGGCAGAGGGAGAGGGAAAGAGAGAATCTTAAGCAAGTTCCACTCCCAGCACAGCACCTATACGAGGCTTCATCTCACAACCCTGAGATCATGACTTCAGCCAAAATCAAGAGTAGGATACCTAACTAACTGAGCCACCCCAGGCCCCTCAGAAACCTGACCGTTTTTTAAAAAAAGACTTTATTTATTTACTTGACAGACAGAGACCACAAGTAGGCAGTGAGGCAGGCAGTGGGGTGCGGGGAGCAGGCGCGGAGCAGAGAGCTCGATGAAGGGCTCGATCCCAGGACCCTGGGGTCAAGACCTGAGCTGGAGGCAGAGGCTTTAACCCACTGAGCCATCCAGGCACCTCCTGAAACATGACCATTAATAAGAGAACAAACTGCTGGTTGCCAGAGGGGAAAGGGATGGGGGATGGGCAAAATGGGTGAAGGGACGTCAAGGGTACAGGCTTCCAGTTATGGAATGAATTAAGTCATGAGGATGAAAGGTGGAGAACAGAGAATGTAGTCATTGGTGTTGTCATAGCATTGCATGGTGTCAGACGGTAGTCACACGTGTGGTGAACGTTGCATAAGGTATAAACTTCTCTGGAGTTGTTCGGTTATTATGTTGTACACTTGAAACGAATGTAACACTGTGTATCAATTATACTTCAATTTAAAAAAAAAACCTGGGGGTGCCTGGGTGGCTCAGTGGGTTAAGCCTCTGCCTTCGGCTCAGGTCATGATCTCAGGGTCTGAGATCGAGCCCCACGTCGAGCTCTCTGCTCAGCAGGGAGCCTGCTTCCCTTCCTCTCTCTCTCTCTGCCTGCCTTTCTGCCTACTTGTGATCTCTATCAAATGAATAAATAAAAATCTTAAAAAAAAAAAAAAAGCCTCTGCCTTCGGCTCAGGTCACAATCTCAGGGTCCTGGGATCGAGTCCTGCATCAAGCACTCTGCTCAAGTGGGGAGCCTGCTTCCTCCTCTCTCTCTCTGCCTGCCTCTGCCTACTTGTGATCCCTGTCTGTCAAATAAATAAATAAAATCTTAAAAAACTAATGAAAAATAAATAAAACACCTGGATTTCAGTATCATAACCAGGATATCAGCATCCATACAGTCAAGATATAGAACATTTCCAACACAAAAGGATCCCTTGGTGGCCCTATTAAACTCCTAGCCACTCCCCTCTCACCTCTACCCCCTCCTTAGCCCCTGGCAATCACTAATCCCTAATCACTGTCCCCCATGTCTATAACTGTGTCATTTTAAGATTATATAAATGATATCACACAGCATGTAATCTTTTTTTTTTAATGTTATTTATTTATTTGAGAGAGAGACAGTGAGAGAGAGCATGAGCGAGGAGAAGGTCAGAGAGAGAAGTAGACTCCCCATGGAGCTGGGAGCCCGATGTGGGACTCGATCCTGGGACTCCAGGATCATGACCAAAGGCAGTCGTCCAACGAACTGAGCCACCCAGGCGTCCCAGCATGTAATCTTTTTGAATCAATGTTTTTTCACTAGCATAGTTCTCTGGAGATTCATCTCCTTATTCTAGTTTTCTGAACAGGTATTAAATTTTGTTAAATACGTTTCCTGCCTCAATTGATATGCCCACATGATGCTTCTTCTTTAGTCTGTGGATATGGTGGATACCAGTGTTTGATTTTTGAATATTGAACCAGCCTTGCATCCCTGCAACTCCACTTGCTCATGGGATATAATTTTATATATTGCTAAATTCTATTTGCTAATATTTGTTAAGGATTTTTATGTCTCTGTTCATGAGAGAGCTTGGTCTGTCTGTTGATATTTTGTTTCAACAATTGTATTTTTAATTTCTAAACATTCTACTTAGTTTACTTGAAAAACTGTTTTGTTATTGACCAACCCTTGTCACTTTCTCATTTTTGTGTTTCTTTTTTTTTTTTTCTTTAAAGATTTTATTTATTTATTTGAGAGAGAGACAGTGAGAGAGAACATGAGCAAGGAGGTCAGAGGGAGAAGCAGACTCCCCATGGAGCTGGGAGCCCGATGTGGGACTTGATTGCGGGACTCCAGGATCATGACCTGAGCTGAAGGCAGTCGTCCAACCAACTAAGCCACCCAGGCGCCCTCATTTTTGTGTTTCTATGGTGATAACAGATCATTAGCTCGTGTTTGGTTTATCATAATCTGGGAAAATCCCAAGACTTTACATTGGGTATGGTTTCTTCCGAATAGATTTGCATTTCTTTCTGCTGGCTGCTGCAGAGCCAGTTGCTTGGGGCCACCTCAGTCCCCTTTGCACCTCTCCCCACCAGAGTTTCAGGCTTAGCTCCTAACCCCACCCTTTGCTGCTGGCCCAAGACTCAATCTCCCAACATCAGGCTTCTGTAAGCATTTACTGTCCAAGCAACTCTACCTCAAAGGACTCTTCCCCTTTGAAGATTACTCTTATTTCTGGCAAACTCGGCAAAACAACACATATAATGGTTTTTGTGGGAGGTCCTTTAAGCCTCTCTAGTTCATGATGCATTCTGGCAACAGAATGTGATTTCATTTCACATCACAAGCCATTTCACAGAATGGCAAACACTTCAATGCCCAACACCTCAAACATTGAGGGCATGAGCAGATTAAACCCTTACACATGGTTGGTTGGAACATACACTGGGACAAACCACTTTGAGGAGCTAGTTGTTATTAGCCAGAAAAATTGAAGACGCACATTTTCTTCATTCTATTCCTGGTACATATTCTAGAGAAACTCTGCCACAGATGTCCTGATAGTCACATACAAGAATATTCATCATGCATTGTTTATGAGAGAACTCATTGGAAACAGGCTAACTGTTCTTTCAAAGCATACATCGTGGTTCACTTACGCAATGGAATACCATGCAGCAATGGAAAGGAATCAACCAGAGCCTTGTGTATTAATATGGATAAATTTCTCAAACATATTGTGAGCCAAAAAAGCAAGTTGCCGAAAAATACATATAACATGATTAAGTTTGCATAGTGATTGAAACATGGAAAATAATAGTAAATATGACTTAGGAAGTGGATACCACTTAAGGATTTTTATTTTTATATATCATATATACATACGTTGAAGAAATGCATAATAGCAATCAACACCAAACCCAGAACAGCAGTTGCCTCTAAAGAGTAGAATAGGGATATAAGTGGGCCTAAGGTGGACCCAGGGGCTTCAGCTCAATTGTTTTCTTTCTTTTTTTATATTTTATTTATTTATTTGACAAAGAGAGAGAGAGAGACAGCGAGAGAGGGAACACAAGCAGGGGCAGTGGGAGAGGGAGAAGCAGACTCCCCGCTAAGCAGGGATCCTGATGTGGGGCTCAAACCCAGGACCCTGGGATCATAACCTGAGCTGAAGGCAGATGCTTAATGACTGAGCCACCCAAGTGCCCCTTTCTTCTTCTTCTTCTTCTTCTTCTTCTTCTTCTTCTTCTTTTTAATACTGTTTTATTTCTTAAGCTGGGCAATGAGTATATGGCTATTCACTATATTATTCTTGTATCTTTTCATAAGTCTTGCCTCGTCATTTAAGGGGTAGCCAGATTGCTACCCCTTAAATACTTCTAATGGAGTGAATCCCAGAGTCACCAGTAGAAATGAGATTAATCCCAGTCAGAGAGAAGTTTTGCTGAGGTCCAGCAACATCTCTGAAGGCTGAAACATGGAGAACTTAATGGTGCTTAACAAATCCACAGAAGAGAATTTCAAGAATGTGGGTTGGCAGTTTCTGACATGGCTCCCAATGATCCCCATCTCCTGGTATTCATGTCCTGTGTGTTAACCTCCCACTGACCATGGGCTAAACCCATCACTTGATTCTAACAATTTGACTGCAGTGGGGCACCTGGTGGCTCAGTTGGTTAAGCATCCGACTCTTGAGTTTGGCTCAGGTCATAATCTCAGGGTTGAGAGATTGAGACAGGGCTCAGGCTCCATGCTGGGCATGGGATTCTCTCTCTCTCTTTCCCCCTCCCCTCTTAACAAAACAAAACAAAAAACAAATAGAATACAACAAAAGGGATTGAATGTCACTTTCCAGCTTAGGTTACAAAAGAATGTAACTTCTGTCTTGCTCAAATTCACTCTCTCTCTTGCCCATCTGTTGGCCTGCTCTGATGATGTGAGGTGTTATGTTGTGAGTTGTCCTATGGAGAGATCCATGTGACAAGGAACTTGGGGTGACTGCCAGCCAACAGCTGGAGATGAACCGAGGTCCTCAGTCCAACAACCAATGAGGAACTGAATCCCACTGACAGTTACTTGAATAAACTTGGAAGTGGATCTTTCCTTTGTCAAGCCTTCAGATGAGACCATAGCCCCATGCAATAGGCCCTGAGCCAGGGGATCAACAAAACTATGCCTGAGTTCCTGACCCACCAAAACAGAAAGTAATAAATCTTGTTTTAAGCCACTATGTTTTGAGTAATTTGTTATGCAGCAATAAATAACTCATACAGATTCTGGGTACCTGGAAATGGGGGGGCCATAATTAATACTTAAAGATATGGGAGAGGCTTTGGAATCATAGTGGTGAGCAAAGTCTGGAAAGGTTTTGAGGAGCACATTAGAAAAAGCCTAACTTGCTTTGAGCAGGCTGTTAGGAGAAATCTGGACTTTGAAGAGACTACCAGTGAAGTTTCAAAAGGAAAAGAGGTAAATATTATTATAAACTGGAGGAAGTGGGGCACCTGGGTGGCTCAGTTGTTAAGCATCTGCCATATGCTAAGGTCATGACCCCAGGTTCCTGAGATCAAGCCCTACGTCGGGCTTCCTGCTTGGCAGAAAGCCTGCTTCTCCCTCTTCTACTCCCCCTGCTTGTGTTCCCTCTTTTGCTGTATCTCTCATCAAATAAATAAATAAAAATTGTTTTTTAAAAGTGTCTTACTTCAGCTTAGGTCATAGTCTTGGGGTCCTGGGATCGAGCCCCACACTGACTGCTGACTTGAGCTCTGTGATCAGCAGGGAGTCTGCTTGTCCCTTTCCCTCTGCCCTTCACCCCAATCATGCTCTCTCTCTTTCTTTCAGATGAATAAATAAAATCTTTAAAAAAAAGAAGAAGAAACTAGAGGAAGTGAGATAGAGTTGTTACATAATGACAGAAAGCCTCAAGACACTATCTTCTGCAACTACAGGGAAGGCAAAATATGTACCTGATGAACTTGGAGGTCTAGACAAGGAGAATTTCTAAGCAAAGCATTGACAGTGCCTCCTAGTTTCTTGCTGCTTACAGTAAAACCCAAGAGGAGAGAGATCAATTGAAGGAAAGACTGTTAAAAACAAAGGAGCCAGGAGTTGATGGTTTTGAAAGTTTCAAGTCTCTGTAGATGGCAAACCATGCTAATGTGAAGAAATGACTTCTGAAAGCAGGAAAAGATGTCCAGTGGAATAAAGACAGTGTCTTCAACAAATGGTGTTGGGAAAATTGGATAGCCACATGTAGAAGAATGAAACTGAACCATTTCCTTATACCACACACAAAAATAGACTGAAAATGATGAAAATATCTCAATGTAAGACAGGAATCCAACAAAATCCTTGAGGAGAACACAGGCAGCAACCTCTTTGACCTCAGCTGCAGCAACTTCTTCCTAGAAACATCGCCAAAGGCAAGGGAAGCCAGGGCAAACATGAACTATTGGGATTTCATCAAGATCAAAAGCTTTTGTACAGCAAAGGAAACAGTCAACAAAACCAAAAGACAATCGACAGAATGGGAAAAGATATTTGCAAATGACATATCAGATAAAGGGCTAGCATCCAAAATCTATAAAGAACTCTCAAACTCAATGCCTAAAGAACAAATAATCCAACCAAGAAATGGGCAAAAGACTCGAACAGATATTTCTGTGAAGAAGACATCCAAACGGCCAACAGGCAGATGAAAAGTGCTCAACATCACTCGACATCAGGGAAATACAAGTCAAACCACAGTGAGATACCACCTCACACCAGTCAGAATGGCTAATAACCAATCAGGAAATGACAGATGTTGGCAAAGATGTGGAGAAAGGGGTACCATCCTACACTATTGGTGGGAAGGCAAGCTGGTGCAGCCACTCTGGAAAACAGTATGGAGGTTCCTAAAAAAGTTGAAAATAGAGCTACTTTATGACCCAGCAATCATACTACTGGGTATTTACTCTAAAGATACAAATGTAGTGATTCGAAGGGACACGTGCACTCAATGTTTATAGCAGCAATATCCCCAATAGCCAAACTATGGAAACAGCCTAGATGTCCATCAACAGATAAATGGATAAAGAAGATGTGGTGTTGGGTGCCTGGGTGGCTCAGTGGGTTAAGCCACTGCCTTCAGCTCAGGTCATGATCTCAGGGTCCTGGGATCGAGTCCCACATCGGGCTCTCTGCTCAGCAGGGAGCCTGCTTCCTCCTCTCTCTCTCTCTGCCTACTTGTGATCTCTGTCAAATAAATAAATAAAAAATCTTAAAAAAAAAAAAAAGAAGATGTGGTGTATATATGCAATGGAATATTATGCAGCCATCAAAACCCCCAAATCTTGCCATTTGCAATGACATGAATGGAACTAGAGGATATTATGCTAAGTGAAATAAGTCAGTCAGAGAAAGACAAGTATCATATGATCTCACTGATATGAGGAATTTGAGAAAAGAGACAGAGGATCATAGGGGAAGAGAGGGAAAATGAAATGACAAAAGCAGAGTGGGAGACAAACTATAAGAGACTCTAAATGTCAGGAACAAACTGAGGGTTGCTGGAAGGGAGGAGGGGTGGGAGGGATGGGGTGGCTGGGTGATGGACGCTGGGGAGGGTATGTGCTATGGTGAGTGCTGTGAAATATGTAAGGCTGATGACTCATAGACTTGTACCCCTGAAACAAATAATTAATTATATGTTAAATTAAAATATATATATATATAATAAATATAAATCAATAAATAATGGTTTAAAAAAAAGAAATTATTTCTGAGCACTATGGAAACAAACAAAGAAACACAGCCTGGTCATTAAAGGCAAGTGTATGATAATACTACGGTTTGTTAAGACCTTGGAAAAATCAAGCAATCGGAGTAGTTTTCAGTCACATGAAAAGACCTTTCAGTAGATTAAGGATGTCCCTCATAGATCCTCTCTAACCAAACCATGGGTTCTAGAAAGTTTAAGAGGGCTGCCCCCAGCAGGAGCCCAAGGTAGAGAAGCCCTTATCTTAGAGACCTGTGGGACTAACTTTGGTGGATAGAGTGAATCTGAGTAAGATTCTCAGAAGACCCACAAAGTTCTTGAGGAAACTATATAAGGAGAAACACTACCAGCTCGAACTGAAAAAGAGAGATGTACAGAATGAAGAAAGGCTATCAGATCTCTAAAATTCTACTGGGGGAAGCAGGCTGAGAAAACTATTCAGGTGCAAATATAATATGTATTACCTCTCTTGGATAAGAGGATGGGCTCAGAGGCAGAACCAGGAGCCCAGAAGGCAAAGCCAAAAGTCATGCAGAATTATTGCCGGGCCTTGAAACCTAATCAAGAAAATTGCATGTCAAGAAAGCTGGATTTTAGGATTTCTGTGGACAAATGATTTTCTTTTTTTCTTTCTCTCTCTCTCTCCCTCTCTTTTTTTTTGGGGAGGGGGCGGTTGAACAGGGATGTCTTTTTTTTTTTTAATATTTTATTTATTTATTTGACAGAGAGAGATCACAAGTAGGCAGAGAGGCAGGCAGAGAGAGAGAGGGGAGAAAGCAGGCTCCCTGCTGAGCAGAGAGCCCGATGCGGGACTCGATCCCAGGACCCTGAGATCATGACCTGAGCCGAAGGCAGCGGCTTAACCCACTGAGCCACCCAGGCGCCCTGAACAGGGATGTCTATAGCAGTTTTCCCATCTGTCTACCTGTGCATGTGGGGCTGGGGGTGGGTAAATGTCTTTTCTCTTTCATTTCACAAATTCACAGAGCAGTTCTGCTCTATGAATTTGTTCTGCTCTAGGTGAACTACACCTGACAAGCCTCATCTGCACCTGGACCTAACTTCGGTGAGGACATTCTGGACTTTGAGCAGTGATGGAAGGAGACTCTGGGGGACCTCAGGAAAGAGCAAATGTATTTTGCGTGGGATAGGGACATGAATTTGGGGGGGTCCAAACATGGACTGTGGTCCACAGCTTCTAAAAAGGCTCTACAAGTATTCACGTCCCCCTCCTTGAACAGATTGTAGAACTTAAGTCCCTTCCTGAAACCAAGAGCACTCAAACAAGGCACTCCAGACCTGTGGCAGCAGTTTCCTTAAGAAGGGTTGACAGAGGGCAGGCGGTGAGGTCTCTGGGTGGCTCCTGAGACCCTGCTCTGTTCTGGCTTTTCCCCAGCCTCTCCGTCTGCAGCTTCATGCCTCCTGTAGGTTCTCTCTGCTCATCCTGTGAGAACACTACCTCCTTCAGCAGCAAGCTGGGTGATCTCCCCCCAGAAACCTCACACTCCGTAGGGACCCCAAGGAGAAAAGAAGGCTTGGCCATCTTGGAAGTGTCAGGGAAAAAAAAAAATTCTGATTTCCCAGGGCCCTAGCTTTCATTAGAGCCCAGGATCCTCATCCCCAGAGTCACCGCCCTCCCGGCCAGACCTGCTGCTGCTGTCCCTGGCATCTTGGTCCATATGCTTGTCCTAATACAAAGTCCAGCTGGGAGCAGGGTGATTGACAGCTGGAGCTCCTCTGGGGCTCATTAAGGGAAGCTGAGTGGGGATCCAGACAAGCAAGTTGTCCCCTGCCAACCCCAGACCCAGGCAGTAGGCCAGGAGCAGGGAGGACAGGCAGGCAGATCCCCCTGGGCTGGGGTGTCCTCTGCTTCCTGCCAGCTCAGGACCCAGTTGTACCCATGGCCAAAGGAGAGGCTCCACTCCTAAGGGCCCAGCAGATGGACTGGAATATTCAGAAGTGCCAATGCCTCTTCCTGTGGGGCCCCTCAGAGCCCGGCATATGCCCGTCACTGCCTTCCATTCTGGAGCCCCACAAGCTACTCAGAACCCCTGTCAACTCTTTCTTCTCCTGGTCCAAACCCTCTTTTTCCCCTACTTCCTGGGCTTTATGACACAGTGGGCCTGGCTCTCAGCATTATGATTTGCTGATTTAATCTCCAAAGAGCTGGTTATGATCTGTAGCGTTAAAAACTAGATGTAGGGGCACCTGGGTGGCTCAGTTGGTTAAGCATCCCACTCTTGGTTTCAGCTCAGGCCATGACCTCAGGGCTGTGAGATCGAGCCCTCCAACAGGCTCTACATTCAGCGGAGAGTCTGCTTGAGATTCTCTTTCTCCTTTTCCCTCTGCCTCTTCCCCAACTCACACTCTATCTCTCTCTAAAATAAATATAAAATAAAATAAATATATAAAATCTTTTAAAAATACCAGATGTAGACTCTATGTCTATATCTCTATTTTTTTTTTTTTTTTTAGATTTTATTTATTTATTTGACAGAGAGAGACACATCGAGAGAGGGAACACAGCAGGGGGAGTGGGAGAGGGAGAAGCAGGCTTCTTGCTGGGCTCGATTCCAGGACCCTGGGATCAGGACCTGAGCCAAAGGCAGATACTTAGTGACTGAGCCACCCAGACATCCCTATATCTCTATTCTTAACACGGGTTAATTTTCCATTTCTGTTTATACCCTTTTATGCTGCTCAGATACTTTTATGTCTCTTTAGTTACTTTCAAAAATCACGGAAAACAATAGCTATTTCCAATGTGGAAGATCATTATTTTCTCTCCTGATGATCAAGGCCAAGTACTCCAGAGGACAACAGACAGAATTTGGATCCCTGTCTTGGGGAACCTTGGCCAACATACTTAATCTCTCTGGGCTTTAGAATCTTCACATGTAAAATGGGATTAATGACCTCTCCTCCCTCAGGGCTGTTGAAAGATCAAATGAGTGAAGAGGTGAGTATAAATGAGTAGAAAGTGCTTACTGATACATAAAAAGTCCTAAGTATCGGGACGCCTGGGTGGCTCAGTTGGTTGGACGACTGCCTTCGGCTCAGGTCATGATCCCGGAGTCCCGGGATCGAGTCCCACATCCGGCTCCCAGCTGCATGGAGAGTCTGCTTCTCCCTCTGACCTTCTCCTCGTTCATGCTCTCTCTCTCACTGTCTCTCTCTCAAATAAATAAATAAAATCTTTAAAAAAAAAAAAAGTCCTAAATAAATAATTGTTAAATAAAAATGGAAAATTCATGGGGCACCTGGCTGGCTTAGTTAGTAGAATATGTGATTCTTGATCTCAGGGTTGTAAAGTCAAGACCCATGTTGGGTAGAAAAATTAATTAAAATGAAATCTTGAAAGAAAGGAAGGAAGAAAAAGAAAGAAGGAGGGAGGAAGGAAAGAAGAAAAAGAAAGGAAAGGGTAAGGGAAAGGAAGGGAAGGATATTCAGCTCAGTTGCCCATGAAAAGTAGGTTAGTCATAGGTTCGATGGCTCCCATCTCAGCCACTGCTCCTGACTCTCCCTATCCACTTCTGGCTCCTCCTCCCCAGGGCCTAGATGTCAGAGTTTATGCTAGTTCTATAGATCCTACTCCAAGCTATTGGCCCAGGATGCTGCCAGTCCCTTGGCCCCGCAGGTCCTGGGCACCTTTGTCCACCTCTGCCTGTGAATTCTGCCCTGACGGCCATCAGGGCCTGTGGATTGGCCAGCCACACCTGGCTCCCTGATTTCCCAGTGTTAGTGAATCCCTCCCTGTCCCTCCAGGGCCACAGGACTGTTCTGCCCCTGAAGCCTCACTGGAACCATCTGATCCTCCGACAGCACCACGCCGGTCCTTTAGCCCAGCCAGTGATGCTGACCACTCACCATGGGGCACGACAGTCTAGGACCCAGTCCCAGCCTTCTTGCCTTGCTGAGTTTGAAGGCCACCCCTCCCTGCTGGTGAAGGCTTCAGCTCCTTCCTGGGGGCCCGCCTCTGACATCACCATTTCTCAGCCGTGCCCACCTGTGCCCTGCCCACCCCACCCACCCCCTCATGCCTCTGCTTCTCTTCGGACAGAAAGACTTGAGGACTCACCCAGGACTTGACTGCGGCTGAAGGGTCTGCTTCCGACCTCTCACAAGTGGCTGTATGCAGGCTGTTGTTCTGAGGGTCTCAGTTCTTCACTGGCTGTACCAGTGAAGCGATGTACCATAGCTCTTTGCCATGTGGACCTTTCCACAGGGCAGCTTGTAATATGGCAACTGGCTTTCACTAGAGTAAGCAAGTGAGAACACCAGAGGGAGCCCCAGGATGGAAGTCAGAGCTGTTCTGTAACCTGTGATACAGTAAGAAATACGTATTTGGTCTTTGACCCCCATTCAGAGATAGAGTTCCTAAATCACAGAGTTCCTAAATCTCAGGAAATTTCCTGGTGGGAGAAATGAGAGTATCTTTTGTTCTAAGGAGGCTTTTTTTTTTTTTTTTTTAAATAGGCTCCACATAGGGACGCCTGGGTGGCTCAGTCGTTAGGAAACTGCCTTCAGCTCAGGTCATGATCCCAGGATCCTGGGATCAAGCCCTACCCCACATGGGGCTCTCTGCTCAGTGGGGAGCCTGCTTCTCCTTCTCCCTCTGCTGCTCCACCTGTTTGTGCCCACACACACACACTCTCTCTCTGTCAAATAAGCAAATAAGATCTTTAAAAATAAATAAATAAATAAGTTCCACACCTAACATGGAGCCCAGTGTGGGGCTTGAATTCACAACCCTGAGATCAAGATCAGATCTGAGATCAAAGTCAGATGCTTAACCAACTAAGCCACCCAGGAGCCCCTCTAATGAGGTGATTCTTAGCATGCCCCTCGTTAGCTTCAGGATGGGTGCTGTTCACCAGAAAGACAAAGGAATGATTAGGGGATTGGAACTTTTAGCCCTACCCCCGTCCTCACCCCCCAACCTTTGGGTAAGGGAAGGGGGCTAAAGGTTAAGTCAATCACCAACTGCCAATGATCTAATCAACCATGCCTACATGATGTAACCCCCATTAACCTCCAAAATGACAGAGTTCAGAGTTCAGCTTCTAGGTTGCTGAAAACACTGAGGTGCCAGGAAGGTGGCATGCCAGAGAAGGCATCGAAGCTCTGAGAACCTTCCACCACACCTTGCCTCAGGCATCTCTTCTGTTGGCTGTTTCTGAGTTGTATCCTTTGTTGTTGTTTTGTTTTTAAAATATTTTATTTATTTATTTGAGAGGCAGAGAGTGAGAGCAAAGATGAGAACAGGTTGAGGGGCAGAGGGAGAAGCAGACTCCCCACTGAGCAGGGAGTCTGACATGGGGCTCCACAATCTCAGGACTCTGGGATCAAGGCCTGAGCCAAAGGCAGATGCCCAATGAGCTAAGCCACCCAGGCACCCCCGAGTTGTATCCTTAATAATAATTTGGCAATAGTGAATAAAGTGTTTTCGTGGATCTTGTGAGCCATTCTCATAAATTATCCAAACTGACAAGCTGGTTTATCACAAGGGCAGGTGACCACTTGGACTTGGGACTGGAATCTGGGGTCAGGGGGAGGGTGAATTTTGTGGGACAGAGACCTTAATCTGTGTAATCTGTGCTAACTCTGGGTACTTAGTGTCAGAATGGAGTTAGAGGCACCTGGTGGCTTAGTCAATTAGCCGTCTGGCTCTAGGTTTTGGCTCAGGTCATGATCTTGGGGTACTGAGATCAAGGCCCACATCTGGCTCTGTGTTCAGTGCTCAGAGGGAATATGCTTGGGATTCTCTCCCTCTCCCTCCCCCTTCCCTCTGTGAACTGCTGCCCCCCTTGTGTGTGCTAGCTCTCTTAGATAAATAAATAAATAAATAAATAAATAAATAAATAAAACCTTTTAAAAAATTATATTAAATTGTAGGATATCCAGTTGGTCAGAGCAATTGCTGGTGTGGAAAAAACTCACACATTTGGTGTCAGAAATATTGTGAGTAAAAATGGCTCATAATCCAATCTTGGTAGCAAGGGAAAAGAAATAAAGGGCTCAGATATCGGAAAGGAAGAGATAAAACTGTTCCTATTATCAGATAACGTGATTGTCTGCATAGGAAATCCCAAGGTCTCCACAGAAAACACTCCTTAAACCAATAGGTGAATTTAGCAAGGTCACAGGATACAAGGCCAACACACAAAAACAAAACATATTTCTTTTTATATGCTAACAACGTACAAGTGGAAACCAAAATTTTAAAAAAATTAGTATCATTTATGATACTAAAAAATGAAATTCTTAATTATAAACCTAATAACATACACATAGGAAAACTATGACACTCAGATGAAAGTCATCAAGAAAGATCTAAATAAATGGAGAGGGGTGCTTGACTAACTCAACTGGCAGAGCGCAAGACTCTTGATCTCGGGGTTGTGAGTTCGAGCCTCATGCTGGATATAGAGATTACTTAAAAATAAAATCTTTAAAAAAAGAAATGGAGAGGGGCGCCAGGGTGGCTCAGTAGGTTAAAGCCTCTGCCTTCTGCTCAGGTCATGATCCCAGGGTCCTGGAATCAAGCCCCACATCTGGATCTCTGCTAAGCAGGGAGCCTGCTTCACCGTCTCTCTCTGCCTGCCTCTCTGCCCACTTGTGATCTCTGTCAAATAAATAAATAAATAATCTTTAAAAAAATAATAAAAAATTTTAAAAAGAAATGGAGAAACATACCATGTTCATGAATTGGCACACTTAACATAGTAAAGATGTTAATTCTCCCTAAGTTCATTAAACTTAATACAACAAAAATCCCATCAAGATTGTTTATAGGGGACACCTGAGTGGCTCAGTTGGTTAAGCAGCTGCCTTCGGCTCAGGTCATGATCCCAGCGTCCTGGGATCGAGTCCCACATTGGGCTCCTTGCTCAGCAGGGAGCCTGCTTCTCCCTCTGCCTCTGCCTGCCATTCTGTCTGCCTGTGCTCGCTCTCTCCCCCCTCTCTGATAAATAAATAAAATCTTAAAAAAAAAAAAATGATTGTTTATAGATGGGGCACCTGGGTGGCTCTGTGGGTTAAGCCTCTTCCTTTGGCTCAGGTCATGATCTCAGGGTCCTGGGATTTAGCCCCTTACTGGGCTCTCTGCTCAGCAGGGATCCTGATTCTCCCTCTCTCTATGCCTGCCTCGGTTCCTGCTGGTGATCTCTCACTGTCAAATAAATAAATAAAATCTTAAAAAAAAAAAAAAAAGAAAAGATTGTTTATAAGCATAGGGACCCCTGGCTGGCTGACTCAGTCAGTAGAGCATGTGACTCTAGATCTTGTGGCAGTGAGTTTGAGCCCCATATTGGGAGTAGAGAATACTTAAAAATAAAATCGTCATTTATTATTATTATTATTATTATTTATTTAATTATTTTTATTAACATGTAATGTATTATTTGCCCCAGGGGTACAGGTCTGTGATTCATCAGGTTTACACATTTTAAAAATAAAATCTTAACTGTCCTGTGACTAACATAATTTAATAAAAAAATAAATTAAAATAAGCCCTCTGCAGTGGCAGTATCATAGCCAATGAGGTTTATTTGAGGCGCAATTATTGCTAATTGAAAATAATTAAAATAAAATCTTAAGAACAAGGATTTTTTATAGACATAGATAAAATGACTCTAAAACTGATATGAAGGGGTGCCTGACTGGCTCAGTTTGTTGAGCATGTGACTGTTGATCTTGGGGTTGTGAGTTTCAGTCCCTCACTGGGTGTAGAGATTACTTAAAAATACAATCTTAAAAAAAATAGTAAAATAAATGAATTTGATAAGAAAAGGCAAATAGCTAACACAATCTTGCAAAGGAGGAATGAAACAGAGGTAATTACACAACACATTTTAAAGCTAAAGTAATTGAGACAATGTGCTATTGGTGAATGTTTAGATATGCAGACCAATGAAATATGGAGATTTGATTTTTGACATTGGTGCAATGGAGGAAGGATAATTTTTTCAACCAATAATATTGGAACAATTCTATATCCACATACCAAAAAACCTCACTTTGGCTTAAACTTCATGCCTTGTTTTATTTTATTTTAAGGATTTTGTTTTATTTATTTATTTTTATTTTTTTGAGTAAAGTGATAAAAGTTTAAGCAAGGATATAAAAAAAGCTGTTAGAAGTGAGAGCAGTCCTGACAGGGTTGCCAATAAGGGCCTTTAGGGTTGGTCTTTTTACAGAAAGCTAACCAGGGAACTTAAATCCTTTTAACATCTCTATTGATAACACCTTCAGTGGCTTACTTCCTTCTTAGGGGCTGGTTATTCTTTCTTGGTCACAGGTGATTATGATAAAGACACCCACCCTCACACCCAGGGCTTGCCTTATTTATTTCATTTTATCTTAAAGATTTTATCTTTTAAGTAACCCCTACAGCAACACTGGGGCTAGAACTCAAAAGCCTCAGATCGGGGGTAGCATCTTCACTGACTGATCTAGCCAGGCACCCTCTTTGTGCCTTACTTTATTTTTATTTTTTTTAAGATTTTATTATTTAGGGTGCCTGGGTGGCTCAGTGGGTTAAGCCGCTGCCTTCAGCTCAGGTCATGATCTCAGGGTCCTGAGATCGAGTCCCACATCGGGCTCTCTGCTCAGCAGGGAGCCTGCTTCCCTCTCTCTCTCTCTGCCTGCCTCTCTGCCTACCTGTGATCTCTCTCTGTCAAATAAATAAATAAAATCTTAAAAAAAAATTTTATTTATTTATTTGACAGACAGAGATCACAGGTAGGCAGAGAGGCAGGCAGAGAGAGAGGAGGAAGCAGGCTCCCTGCTGAGCAGAGAGCCTGATGCAGGGCTCGATCCCAGGACTCTGGGATCACTACCCGAGCCAAAGGCAGAGGCTTTAACCCACTGAGCCACCCAGGTGCCCCTGTGCCTTACTTTAAAAAATTAAGTCAAATATGATTCTAGAGACATTAAAAACATGTGTGCATCAAGGGATGTGAATAGCTATTTCTCCAAAAAAGACAAGAAGACAGACAAATTGCCAATAATGATATGAAAAGATGGTCAACATCATTAGTCATTAGGAAAATGCAAATCCAACGTGTAATGAAATAGCACTACACACCCATTAGGATGAAGATAATTTAAAAAACAGAAAGTAGGGGCACCTGGGTGGCTCAGTGGGTTAAGCCTCTCGCTGCCTTTGGCTCAGGTCATGATCTCAGGGTCCTGGAATCGAGCCCCACATTGGGTTCTCGGCTCAGCAGGGAACCTGTTTCCCTCTCTCTCTGTCTACTTGTGATTTTTCTCTCTGTCAAATAAATAAATAAAATCTTAAAAAAAGAAAACAGAAGTAACAAGTGTTGGTAAGAATGCGGAGAAATCAGAATTCTTATACTTTTCTGGTACAAATGTAAAATGGTGCAACCACTGTGGAAAAACAATTTATCAGTTCTTCAGAAAGTTAAACAGAATTACCACATGACCAAGCAGTTTTATTACTAGCTATTTACACAAGAGAATTGAAAACAAACACTCAAATAAATATTTATACATACGTACTGTGTTCATAGCAGCACTACTCATAATAGTCAAAAGATGGAAACAAACCAAGTACCCATCAGTGGATGAACAGATTACTAACTTGCAGCATATATAAGTGATAAGATATTAATGAGTCAGAAAAAGGAATTAAATATGTTTTAAATTTTTTTAAAGTAAATTCTACCCCCAGGTGTGAGGCTCGAGCTCTCGATTCTGAGATCAAGAGCCCCACGCTCCATTGACTGAGCCAGCCAGGCGTCTCGAAATGAATGAAATACTGACAACTGCTAAAACATGGACAGACTTTGAAAACATGTTAAGTAAAAGAACACGTGTTGGGCCCCTGGGTGGCTCAGTCAGTTAACCGTCTGTCTTCCACTCAGGTCATGATCTCGGGCTCCTGGAATGGAGCCCCACATCTGGCTCCCTGCTTCTCCCTCCCCATCTGTCCCTCTCCTAGCTTGTGCTCTCTCTCACTCTCTCAAGTAAATAAATAAAATCTTAAAAAAAATTAAAAAAGGGGTGCCTGGGTGGCTCAGTGGGTTAAAGCCTCCGCCTTCGGCTCAGGTCATGATCCCAGCGTCCTGGGATCCAACCACGCATCGGGCTCTCTGCTCCGCAGGGAGCCTGCTTCCCTTCCTCTCGCTCTCTGTCAGCCTTTCTGTCTACTTGTGATCTCTGTCAAATAAATAAATAAAATCTTAAAAAATAAAAAATAAAATAAAAAGAATACTTACTATTTGTTGTCATTTCATGCAATGTTCAGAATAGGTAAATCCACAGAAACAGAAACCAAGTAGGTGGTTGCCAGGGGTTGCAGGAAGGGAAAAATGGGTACAGGGTTGTGTTTTGTTTTGAGAAGTGAGATGTTTTGGAACTACATAGAGATTGTGGTTTCGTAATAATATGAATGTACTAAAAGCCATTGAACTGTATACTTTAAAATGGTTAATTTTATGTTATGTGAATTTAAATCCAATAAAAACTAATTGTATAGTTCTTGGATGATGTAATAGAACTTGGTGGTAAAATAAATTTGATTATAGATATAAATATATAAAGTAAAACTATAAAACCTTTAGAAGGGAATGCTGGAGACAATCTTTGTGACCTGGGGTTAGGTAAAAAATTCTTAGCCATGATACTGAAGGAATGATCCATAAAAGGAAAAAAACATTGAACTTCATCAAAATTAAAAACCTTTGCTTTGTAAAAGACGCAATTAAGAAAATGAAAAGATAAGCCACTGGGAAAAATTATTTGCACGTTCTATATGTGATAAGGTCGTGTATCCAGAATATATAAAGAACTGAACTCAAGAAACAAACAACTGTCACAGACCTGTACCCCTGAAGCAAATAATACATTATACGTTAATTAAAAACAAACAAACAACCAAATTAAAATATGGGCAAAACAGGCATGTCACCAAAGAAGATAAGCAATATTGAATAAGCATATGAAGATGCTGAATAGTATTAGCCAATCTGGAAAAGTAAATTAAAACCACATTGAGATACCATTACAGACCTATCCAGATGGCTATAATGAAAAGAACTGCAGGGATTAGGCCAACTTTCAAGGATGTCTATTAGTAATACACATTGGGAGCCTGGGGAAAGGACAGCTGGGTAACACAAGCCTCAACGCATCTATTCTGACCTGGGCTTTGGCCAGAACTCCATTTATTGCCATTTATTACCTGGCCCCTATATGCTCCTATTCTTCATCTTCTTTTTACGGTTTTATTTATTTATTTGACAGAGAAAGAGAGAGAGCACTAACAGGGGGAGCAGCAGGCACAGGGAGAAGCAGGCTCTCCGCCGAGCAGGAAGGCTGATGTGGGGCTCAATCCCAGGACCCTGGGATCATGACCTGAGCCAAAGGCAGGCGCTTAAACTACTGAACCACCCAGGAGCCCCAAAAGGATTTAATTTTAAGGAGTCTCTACACCCAATGTGGAGCTTGAACTCACAACCTCCACCAACTGCACCAGCCAGGTGCCCTCTACATGCTCCCATTCTAACAAGGGCCCCTGATTACACTTTGGTCTCAGGTGATCAAAGTCAGCTGGGAGTCTGTAGCCAATTGTCCTCAAAACGTTTAGGCATTTTCCTTTTCCCAATGCCCAATTACCCAAGTAAATAACTGAAGTCCCTCTGGGAGAAGGCCAGAAGAAATCCTTACCAAGTTCAATTGCCATGTGTGGCAGGGTTCTTCAATCCTGGAGTTCAGCCTCTTCTTCAATCAGTGGGTTCTGGGTTTGAAAAGTGACTTTGTGTAGACACTGGGCAAGGAGGTGTGACTTTTCACCAGAGCAACTGCTCTTCCTTCATCATCATCATCATCCTCATTTTGTTTGTTTGTTTTGGTTTGGTTTTTTTAATTTATTTTTTTTATTTTTATTTTTATTATTATTATTTTTAAAGATTTTATTTATTTATTTGACAGATAGAGACCACAAGCAGGCAGAGAGGCAGGCAGAAAGAGAGGAGGAAGCAGGCTCCCTGCCAAGCAGAGAGCCCGATGTGGGGCTTGATCCCAAGACCCTGGGATCATGACCTGAGCCGAAAGCAGAGGCTTTAACCCACTGAGCCACCCAGGTGCCCCTTGGTTTGGTTTTGATGGTTCAATTTGAAGAGTACCCTTGTAGGCTAACCAACTATTTTGCCGGTGGTTGGGACAAGTTCTATTAACAACCTCTCTAACTCTCCTCCGTGCTGACCATTTCAGTCTTGCCGCACACTATGATCATTGCAGCCACCTGGCTTCAACTAGTTAGGCACCGTCACCTGTCCCCTGTTGCTTTGGAGTCCTCTCTGGCCATTGCTGAGTGAGCCACTGCAGAGGAGAACAGGTCTGCAAGGGTAAACGATGGAGACGGCTTGCATACCAGGCAGCCTGGCCCCAGACACCACACTTTTCCCAGTTCCCACTACCGCCTGCCAAACCTTTAAAAATAAATGTTAAAATGACCTCTTGGAACCCTTCAAGGGCTGAGGGCTGGGCAAGGGGCTGCCTTTCCGTTTCGTGTTGATGCACTGCCCCCATGTGGCCACATCCCGAACTTCACCCTCATTTGTCTCCCAACACCTTGCTGTAAAGACCCTCCAACCTCACCCTGCTGGGAAGCACACCCCCGCGGGCCTCAGAAAGCACCGTGTGACTTCGGACTGGTTACTAACTCTCCTGGACTTCAGTTCTCTCCTTTCTAAAATGGGGTGATGAGGGTCGCCTAAATGACTCAGTTGGCTCAGGGTCTGCCTTCCACTTGGGCCATGATCCTGGGGTCCTGGGATTGAGCCCGGCGACTGGCTCTGGCTGGTTGGGGAGTCTGCTTCTCCCTCTGCCCCTTCCCCTCACGTGCTCTCTCTCAAATCAATAAGATCTTTAAAAATAATAATAAAATGGGTTGATGATAGCAAAGTGAATGGAATGATGAGATAAAATAATACAGCTAAATTCCTGGATCCATAAGGCCCAGTAAACATCACTCTGGTGCTGTAAAGCTGTTCTTTTCTAACTCAGGCACAGTTGGGCGCACCTGGTGGGCTGCGTGGGTGGAGCATGTGACTCTTGATCACCTGGTTTCGAGTTTGAGCCCCATGCTGGGTAGAGTGATTACTAACAAAAGTTTAAAGAATAATAGATTGATCCATCGATCAATCAGGGGTGGGAGCTGTCACCCTCACACCCGTGCTGCAGTCGGGGAGCTGCGAAGTCAGCTGCCAAAGCTGGCGAGCGGTGTTCAATGTGAGGCCACCTCGTTTTCGTTTTTCTTATTTCTTTTTTGTTTTTTAGATTAAAAAAAATTTATTTATTTGACACACAGAGATCACAAGTAGGCAGAGAGAGAGAGAGGGAAGCAGGCTCCCTGCTTAGCAGAGAGCCCGATGTGGGGCTCGATCCCAGGACCCTGGGATCATGACCTGAGCCAAAGGCAGAGGCTTTAACCCACTGAGCCACCTAGGTGCCCCACCACCCCCTTTTCAAGGTTCCTTAAGAAACATTCTGCTAGACTAGTTTGGTTGTTGCTGGCTTACCCAAACCACTGTTGAATAAAAGGCACAGAAGTTGCTGAGATCATGGGAGGCCTGGCTCAGACCCCTGATTCTGAGACTCAGGAAGAGAAGTCTGTCACAAGCCAAGGGTCTGCTGCTCGTAATGCTAAAAGGATATTCATCCCCATGGCTGGGGTTAGGGAAGTATGTGTTTTCCTCAAGCCTCTCCTTCCTGCCCCAGTCGTTGGAGCCCCCCAGGGGTGAGACTGCCAGGTGCCTTCCTGGACAGGATTTCTGCCCTTAAACAGGCAGCCTGGGGGGAAAGCTGCTTGTCTCCCCTGTCTCACAGAGCAGGAGAGGCAGGCTCAGGGATGATGAACTGCTCCAGCTCCACATAGCCAGCCTGGGCCTGAGCTGGGATTGAGTCCCAGATCTGGCTCTTCCCATGCTTGGCCCTGGGTCACTAGAGCAACACCTCCCGGCCTCCTAGTCAACATGGAGCCCATTCATGAAGACTGATCGCCAGCCTCACATACCAAGAAAGGGAGCCCTGCGCCCATCCTTGCTGAAGGGATCTCTTTCAACCACTAACACAAGCAGAAATGGTTCAGGAGCCATGGCCTCTCCTTCCCAGCAATTAGCTAGGCTTGTCTATCTGAAGGACGAAAGAAGCAGCTGGAAAATTGGGCTGGTAATTGATGAAAGTCTAGGGGAGGTGTCTCACTTAAATGTTCTTTATGGGTGATGACCTCCAGCCTGTAGAATGCTCCAATTCTGGAGATAATGTTCAAATACGGCATAAAGGCCACCAGTTTAATTCCTAATTTTGAGAAAGAAATTTATGTGTATGGCTGGACCAGTTTGTAAAAGTTATTAAGTGGCTTTAAGTGTCTACCCAAAAATTTTCCCAAGGATGACTTTCTAAATGTTCCCAGAGAGACTTTTTTGAATTCTCGGCTCCTCTGAATTTCCCATTGGAAAGATAAGGCAGAAATCTTGACGGGGTTTGAGAAGAACGTTCGAAGAACAAATCATCTTGTGTTTTCTAGGAGTGTCCTCATCTTAGTTTACTGTCATATTACATACCATGTCAGATGGATTTTATTCCGTCCAATTTGAGTCAGACCACCTGGGTCAGGGGCTTGGCTTTGACAGGGATGAGACCCAGAAAATCCAATTTATTTCCACATCTTAGTGTTAAGCGTTCTCTAGGCAGCTCTGTGGTGGCCAACGGGACTGTGAGGACTGTTGCTGCTGTGGCTGGGCTGGCCAGCCACGCTTCCACACACTGAGTGCCCATGGGTTTAGACAGACAGGATGTCACCTACACAGGCGGCCAAAGTCAGCATGGTGTCAGCATCTTGTGTCCGGAGTCCCCTGGGATGACGCCGAGCAGGGGGTCCCCAGAGCAGATGGCCCAGGCAGTGAGCCACCGTGCTGTATGGAGAAGCCAGCTGTCACCTCTAGCCCAGTGGCTTCATGGGCAAGGCAGAGGCCTGCAGACATCTTTGGAAGCAGGGAGAAGGGGCAAGTGCTGCCCTTGGGTAGAGGGAGGAGAAGGCCTCACGGTAGGATCCTTAAAGACAGGGAGGTGGGTGAATCAGCCCCAGGGCAGCAACTCCCAAGGTTGCTTACCTCCTGCTGCGCCAGGAGGAACTGCAGGGCTGGCTACCAGGATCTGGGTCCCGCTCCATGGGGAAAGATGTGTAAGGTTGCTGCCCTCTGGGGCAGAGCTGTTCCCTGAAACTTACTTTCATCCACTGTAAGATGGAGAGATTCAGACTGTCTCACATTTTGGGGTTGGTGGCTAGAGGAGTGTGGGACTCTTGATCTGGGGATCAGGAATTTGAGCCCCATGTTGGGTGTAGAGATTATTAAAAAAAATAAATAGATAAAATGAAACAAGATGGGATCGGGAGGGAGGCAAACCATGAGACTCTTAATCTCACAAAACAAACTGAGGGATGCGGGGGGGGGGGGGGGGGGCGGGGGTAGGGAGAGGGTGGTTGGGTTATGGACATTGGGGAGGGTATGTGCTATGGTGAGTGCTTGAAGTGTGTAAACCTGATGATTCACAGACCTGTACCCCTGGGGCTAATAATACATTACATGTTAATTAAAAAAAATTCAATTTATATAAAGAAAGTAAATAAATAAAAAAGGTTGGTTTTTTTTTTTTTAAAGGAATCGCCAACTTTTTTTTTTTTTTTTTTTTTTTTAAGATAAAGCTCCCATAAGGGTGTCTGGCTGGCTCTGTCAGAATGAGTTTCAGCCCCATGTTGGGTGTAGAGATTACTTAAATAAATAAGCCTTAAAAAAAGTTCACATAGAATTCTCCATTTTAAAGTGTGTACTGTTGGGCTGGCAGAAAGAAAGGGCTACTTAAGATGGCAAAAGTCCCGCCACAAAACCTGAGCTCGGACAGGAGAACAAAGACCCAAGCAGGAATCTGAAAACCCTCCCGTCCCGGGCTCCCGTGGACCAATGGGACCCTGACAAGCGGGAATCTGAGACCCTCGCCCAGGGCTCCAGTGGACCAATGGGACCCCATGAGCAGGCGAGATATCCAAATAAGGGAAACTTGCCAAAAGACCCCTGAACTCTCCTTGAGGCCCCTTAAAAGCCCCCTTCTTCCTGCCTTGAGCATGACTTCCGCCACTCTGCTTTCCAGAGTCGCGGAACCTGCCCGAGGGTGCCCACCTCCTCCCGGCACAACTTGCCTGGCTCCCCTTCTCCTGAGTCCTGAAACTTTGCCAGAGAGTGTTTTTAATAAATCTTGCCTTGCACCCACTTTGCCTGGTGTTGTGTTTATCTCGCCGGAAAAACTTTACATGTACAATTCTGTAGGTTTTAGAATATTCCCTGCTGTTTGTTCTAGAACATTTTACCAATTCAAATAAGAAATCCTTACCCATTAGCAGTCAGTCACTCTGCACTCTGCTCCCCCAGCTCCTGTGGAGCATGAGTCCACTTTTGTTCTCTCTCAATTTGTCTCTTCTGATCACTTATTTTAAAGGTTTTTATTATTTTTTTTTTTTATTTATTTATTTGACAGACAGAAGCCACAAGCAGGCAGAGAGAGAGAGGGAGGCAGGCTCCCTGCTGAGCAGAGAGCCCGACGCAGGGCTCGATCCCAGGACCCTGAGATCACGACCTGAGCCGAAGGCAGAGGCTTTAACCAACTGAGCCACCCAGGTGCCCCTGATCACTTATTTTAAATGGAATCATAGGCAGGGGTACCTCAGTGGGTTAAGTGTCTGGCTCTCCATTTCGGCTCAGGTCATGATGTCAGGTCCTGGGATGGAGCTCTGCCCTCAGTGGGGAGGCTTGGGATCCTCTCTCCCTCTGTCTCTCTCATGCTACCATGGGTGTGCTCTCTCTCTCATGCTTTCTAAAATAAATAAATAAATCTTAAAAAAAAAAAAAGAAAAAAGAAAAAGGAATGGAATCCTGTAATAGATGGTTCATGTCTGGCTTCTTACCCTTGGCATGAGGTTTTCAAGGCCCTTCCAAGTTGTAGCATGGCTCCATGTTCCTCTCCTCTCTGTGGCCATGTGATCTCCATTGTGGGGCTACATGGTGTTTGGTTTGTCCCTCCATCACTTGAAGGGTGTTTTGGTTGATTCCACGCTTTGGCTATTATGAGTAATGTTGCTGTGAACATTCATGTGGGAATTTTTGTGTGAACCAATGTTTTTAAGTGTCTTGGGTGCATACCATTCCACCCAGTGGAATCCCTGGGTCAAGAAATGATGACTCCATACTTAATGTTTTGAGGAACAGCCAGACTCTAGTCAGACTCTTTTCCACCGTGGCTGTGTATTTGATATTTTTCTGTACTTCGAAAATAATAAAACCACTTTTAACAGAGCCTGGTCCACAATATTCATTCTTTCACCCCTTAGATTGTTGTGGGGTACTTCCTCTGCGCTCAACACTGCTGTAGATAGAGTGGTAAAAACAGAGCAGGCACCCGTGTGTGCGTGCACATATATGTGCATAGCTGTATGATTTTATGTGTATGTAAGTGTGTATGTTACTGCGTGTCTGCGTGTCTCTGTGTGTGTGTGTGTGTGTGTGTGCGTGTGGGTGTGCGTGTGTGTGTATGTTGGGGAGGTGACACTGATGGAATTACCGGTAAACGGGAAAGGGGCTGGGGAGCCTCGGGTGGGCCTGGGATGGCTGTTTTGACTTGGATGGTCAGGAAGCCCTCGCTGACAAAGGGAAGGAGGTGAGGGAACGTGGCCCTTCAAAAAAACGGTAGCGGCGAAGGCCGAGGTCCCAAAGCTGTGGCAGGTCCAAGGAGCAGCATGGCAGCCGGCGAGGCCAGCGAGGAGGGAATAAAGAGCAGTAGGGGTCGGGCCCAGCAGGGACCGAGCACAGCAGGGTAACAGGAACCACAACCTGCAAGCCCTCAGGCCACGGGGAGAACTCTGGCTTCCCTCCGGGAGACGTGGCAGCCATCACGAGGCACCGAGAGGCTCACGGCGACGGGAGCTTCCTGGGTTCTCGCGAGATCGTCCGGCCGCTGTGCGGGGAGGGCGCGGGAGGAGGCGTAGGGGAGGAGGCGGCGGGGACGCTGTGGCAACGAGCCTGCTGGCGGGTGATGGTGGCCTGGGTCAGGGGCGACCCTGGAGGTGGTGGAAAGAGGCCAGTGCCTGGACAAATTGTGGAAAGAGAGCCGACCGGATTTGCTGATTAAATGGATGTGAAGTTCAAGGAGAAAGAAAAGTAGAAAATGATCCCAACAGATTCTGGCCTGAGCAGCTGCAGGGACAGACGGCCGTGTTACTTAGAGGGTCAGGGGCCTCCTCGCTTCGTTCAAGGCAGAGCCCCGCATGGGGCTCAGTCAACTAAGTACATGAGAGGGTGGTGGGATCCTCAGGAAGGCCTTTATCAGTGTTGATTCTTTGACACCTGTGTCGCCAGACCTAGGATGATACCTCCGTCCTGTTCTCTCTCTAATAAATAAAAATAAATAAAAGACTCATTGAAATATGCTTAAAGTCTTTTAAAATGTACACTCCACCTTCCTTCCCAGACACACTTCATAAGTCTCAAACCCTATAGCTCCAGGTTAAAGTGAAAGAGTTGTTCAGGCTAAATGCCAAACTTTTGTAATTTCCGCCACTGTCCTTTTTTTTTCTTTTTTAAAAAAGATTTTATTTATTTATTTATTTATTTAAAGATTTTATTTATTTATTTGACAGGCAGAGATTACAAGCAGGCAGAGAAGCAGGCAGAGAGAGAGAGAGAGGAGGAAGCAGGCTCCCTGCTGAGCAGAAACCCGATGGGGGGCTCGATCCCAGGACCCTGGGATCATGACCTGAGCCGAAGGCAGAGGCTTTAACCCACTGAGCCACCAGGTGCCCCTTTATGTTGTTTTTTAAAGATTTTATTTATGAGAGAAAGAGGGAAAGAGAGAGAGAGAGAGAGAGAAAGAGAAAGAGAGAGAGAGAGAGAGTGTGTGTGTGTGTGTGTGTGATGAAGGGGTGGAGCAGCGGGAAGGGAGAAAGAGGGGAAAACCTCTCAAGCAGACTCCTGGTTAAGCCCAGAGCCTAACTCAGGGCTTGATCCCAGGACCCTGAGGTCATGACCTGAGCTGAAACCCAAGAATGGGATGCTCAACTGATGAAGCCATCCAGGTGCCCCTAAAGATTTTATTTTTAAGTAATCTCTATATCCAGTGTGGGGCTCAAATTCATAACCATGAGATCAAGAGTCGTATGTTTTACCAACTGAGCCAGCCAAGCACCCCTCCGCCATAATTTTTTTTTTAAGGTTTATTTATTTGAGAGAGAGAAAGAGACCATGAACTGGGGGGAGGAGCAGAGAGAGAGGGAGAAAGAAGCAGACTCCCCCTGAGCAGGGAGCCTGATACAGGGCTCCATCCCATGACCTTGAGATCAAGACCTGAGCTGAGATCAAGAGTTGGAGGCTCAACTGACTGAGCCACCCAGATGTCCCTCCACTAACACTTTTAATGCTGTTATTACCTGGAAGCAGTTGGGTGTTCAAAAAGGGAAAACCTGGGGTGCCTGGGTTGCTCAGTGGGTTGCCTCTGCCTTCAGCTCAGGTCATGATCTCAGTGTCCTAAGATTGAGCCCCGCATCAGGCTCTCTGCGCAGCAGGGAGCCTGCTTCCCCCTCTCCCTCTGCCTGCCTCTCTGCCTATTTGTGATGACTTTCTGTCAAATAAATAAATAAATAAATAAAAAGGGAAAACTGACAACAACAATCAAGACACCAATAGGGACCCTGAAGAGGAAAAAAAGATTAATAAGGAGCAAAGCCTTGTACCCCCTCTGGTCCTGAATGGGAACGCTATCCAAGCAGACAAAGAAATTCTAAAGGTTCTTCCTGATTTTCTCTTTCTAGTCTAACTTGTCCTGTGAAGTTGTAAGTAAGTGTAAGTAAGTAAGTGTAATAAGTAATTCAAAGTCCTTTTCTGGACTGAGGACTGAGGCCACACCTCCACCTATCAGGCCCCGCCTGATCTTCCTGGTCATCCCAGATGACATCAACAATGGGTGGGAAACAACCTGGGCAGGTCCCGAAAATTCTGTGGGCAAATGTAGCTAAAAATGTCAGCATTAATGAAACACACACAGAGACAGAAGACAGAAGGAAACAGGAGAGGAAGCAGGGAGGGACAAAAAGGAGAAATAAGATATTCACGGGTGGGGGGGTGGGCGGTTCAAACTACAGAAATTCCTTGTGGAACAGCTAAGACCCTCATACACAGATGTCCTAGTCTGTTGTTGGGCACTACTTATATGTTAAGATGATACAATTTAGACATTGAAGTCAAGCTGTGTTATCCACATGAATGAAATGGAAAGTGATGTGTATTGCACGAAGTTTATTTATATATGTACCCAAGAATGTATTCAAATCAGAAAACACAGAAAGGCTGGGTGGCCAAGTGATGATGTTATAAAAGATAATCCATATAAGGTTCAGTGTAGTCTGGGAGCCTGTTGTAATGTCTGTAATTTATTCTAAATTTCTACTGTACACTCAATGTGATATTTTCCAAGGTAGCTTTAATTCTGGAGAAGTCAGCTAACAAGGTGGCTGCCATCCAACTGGGCCATACTCCAATGGCAGCTCCAACATGCTCTTTTGCAATTCAACAGACTTTAATTAGCATACTGCATATCCAAATTTTTTTTCTTTTTTTTTGAAGATTTTATTTTTAAGTAATCTCTACACCCAACATGGCTCAAACTTATAACCCTAAGATCAGGAGTCATGTGCTCTACTGACTGAGCCACCCACATGCCCCCCAAAAATGAGTCTTTATTGGTGAAACTAGTGTCTTGTTAATTGCCATGAGAGTCTGTCATAGGCAAGATTAAAGGCATTCAAGTCTGGTCAGAATAGTTTATGGGACTAGGGCATAACAATGAAGTCTTCACTCCCTAGAGATAGTGGCTGAGGCCTGCTTCCCGGTGACTTGGTCCATTTGCTGATTTAGGAGGCTTACAAAATCTTATCCTAGGAATATGGTTGCTTCCACCTGAAGTAAACCTTTTATGTGGGGTGCGGTCAGAACATCTTAAGGGAGAGCTGGGATTCCATCCAACTTACAGAAGAGGACATCCCAACTGTTTTGTGCCAGCTTTGCTATTAAATGCAGACTGATGTTTTTCTGTGTGCAGCAGAATTCTGAACATGCTCAAATCCGGCAGCAAGATTTAAAGCAGTAGCTCACACACCAGATCCGATTGGACACCTGACCTACCAAATCCAACAGGCTTGGTGACCTTGAGACACCCCCCAGCTGGGAGAGGGAGAAGGGCTCTTTTAGGAAATTGTTTCTGAAAAATTCTCTTGCGGGGAAATGTCTGTAAAAATCGCAAGTTGTCAATGATGCTTAGGCTTAGCCCAAAGCTCTGTACCCCCTGAGAACTCAAAAAGTAGGTAAGATCGGGAGGACAGTGCCCCTGGTTTTTGGAGACAGAGCAGCCATCAAACCACAGGCCACAGCCAACTGTCTACAGAGGAAACAAAGTGAGGACCAGGTCCCTGGTGCTTTGTAAAGGATTACTAAAGGCCTCTTAGACCAGAAGAGAGAAACTGTCAGGCTAGGCCTGAGGAAGGCAGTCCTTCAGGGATTTGTGCACATGGCCCACAGGCCTTTCAAATCCCCATGCGCACTCAGTAGGGTCTGTGCACGAGCTGTATGCCAAGGAGCAGCCTCGGGGATACAAAATCATACTGCAGGGCTTTTTGATTGACCCTTTACCCACTGCTGTATAGTTCAGCTGACTTGGTAAGACCCGCAGGCTTGCAGGGAGCATCCTACCATGTAATTTGAGGACTGTGACTAGGGCACAACCCACCTGGCAACGGGGGCCTCAAATGCCATGTGGGATTGATCTGGGCCCACATCGTGGAGAGTTCAGTCCTCTTTGAACATTTGAATGTTAACGAAGTTGAGGGAGTGACAATGAACGTCTGTATCTGAGATGTGCTGTGGGGTTCCTTACATAAGGAACTCCCCAAGCTCATCTATTTTATTTCCAGAGCAAATATTTAAGCAGAGATAGGCCGAAAAATAGAACCAAGAGTTAATGTTTACCTATTACCGTACATGGAATGAAGCTTGCGTGTGCCTCCACAACTCTGCGAGCATAGACTTTGAAAACCCAAGATATTTCCTACAAAAGTCGCTGCAGGCTTTCCTCCAAAGGACAGATGCATTTGTTGAAGAGTTCTTAGTGCCAGCTCCTCTGGTATACTGTTCTCATGCAGTGAAGGCCCACAGGGCAGAGCTCCCCAGATTAGCCTCCACTTACTTTAGAATTTTACTCAATCTATTTCAAGGGCAGGGATCCCATTCAGAAGACCCTTTTCCTCCTACCACCTCCTTCTGCTACCCTTCCTCTCAGTCACCTTTTATTTGCTTTAAATAGATAATGGGACGAATGTTTTGTTACTTCTCTTATGGTAATAAGGTACCTGCTATCCTAAGCTACATTTCTTTGGTGGGGGGTGTGAGGGGGAGGTGCCATAGGGAGAAGGGCTATTATATAACCTGAGTCCAGTAAATGGAAGAATTGACTATTCCTTAGTAACAAACCTAGGCTCCAATTCTATTAAATAAATAACAATACAAACTAAATACACGTCCACGTATCTCACTGTAGCCAACCACACAAATGGAATCTTATGACTGTGGCTATGAAAGCATAGGTATTTCTACTTGTTCAAAATAGCTGAAATATGAATGAAAAACAATCTGAGGAAGTAATGAGGTAGATTCTACATCTCAAATTCCAAATTCCATCGTTCTCCATGATGAAATATCCAGGAGTGTAATGTCTATCGCTATCCTACACACAATGATGGTTTAGCAGGAATTAATTTGGGATTCTTAAACACACTGTATCTTCTACTCCATAATTCACACAGAAATAGAAAGAAGTATAGTTTCCAACATTCTCTGTAGGTCTTCTTCTTCACTATCAATTTTTTGGGTTCTCTATGAGTCATGACATTAAACTCCTGGAACACCCTGAGCAGAAAGACTTAAATTATATCCAACCAGGAAGTAGAGACAAGCACTACAGAAAGAACACTTCCAATTTATGCCCTACGTATTCAAAACTCAACAAAAACCCTGCAAAAATCAGGATCTGGTCCTTAGAAATTTGAGGGTGTAGTAGTAACAAACAATGGTATACTGAATTTTGTCCCCTGTATCTCAAAATCTTCATAATTATTTTTATTCAATAAATCCAACAGCATGATGTTAATTCGGAAACTGAAGAAAAAGGACACAAGAATTTGAAGGGCTTAAATATATTTTTTATATTGATAGTCTGTGTCTTTCTAGCCTAAAATACATTATTATTGATTACATACAGGACGAGGTGAGGTATTTGTAAAATATCTGGTAAAAAATAATTAATATACAGTATTCTACATGAGATGGAATCTTATGAACCTTTAGGTCTGCTGAAGTGTTCAACTGATCATCTAAATTAAACTGCCCTGAATGGACTTACAGTTGTTCCCTCAAACCATGTGAAAAAAGGAAGGATCTTACATTTTCCCAGGACTTGTGCAGAAAAGGGAAAGCACATTATTGGCAATTCCTGTTTCTCACATCCAAAGCAATGCATTCACACAAAATGAGGACCTCCACGTTTCGCATAAAAAGGAAAAAAAAATCTATTGGATTAGAGATACAATACTGTCCCTGCATAATGGTTAGGCTAATTCACCAACAGCAAAGAAATTCAAGTGGTCAACAGTCTTGAAAATGCTTTATTGAAATGTGTGACTTATGTGCAGATGTGTTTGAAAAGACCACAGCTTGAAAACTGGTTTTTGAAACGTCTCAACAACCAATTGAAAAAAAAAAAAAGAAAATCTCTAATGGACTTGACTTCTAGTATAACTAGAAGCCTGGTGTAAAATTTTCCTTGAAAACATTTTCCATCACAGAAACTAAAGAAAACAAAGCTATTATATTTGGAAGTTGTTGGAGTCTGAAGTTTCAGAGGAGGAGAAGCAACAGTTTTTAGACATGTGGGGTGACTTCTTTTTTGGTTACATTTGGACGAACATGGACTTCACAGTTCTCGGAAGAACACCGGAGGGTGTTCAAGTCTGTATGCTTGTCATGTTGGAGGAACGGAGAAACACAGATGGGAAAGGAAAAGGACGACAGGAGAAAGAGAGGAGACTTGAGAAAGGAGAACTGGAACAAGACATGATTAGGTTAAGTCTAGTTATAAATTTATCAGAAGCTGTGCGCACCTTTTTTAAAAGTCCTAAATTTACATTCCAAAAACTGCCCCCCAACCCCCAAACCCGCTGTCCCTGCCTTGGAGCTATTGTGAAAGTCTATGCACAAAAACTGAAACAGGAAATAAAAAATATCCCGGCCCCTCCGAAACCCAAAACAACCCCCAAAAAGCTGTACATTTTTTTTACACATAGGATTAATAATATAGGCATATAGGTGGCATGATTCAATTAAAAGGCTTTACTTTTTATGCCAGAAAAAACCCAATAAATAAAAGGTGCTAGAGTTAGCATTAAGAATTTGGTTGTGATATACTGACAAAATCTGGGAAAGCAAATCCTCAAAGCTCCCCTGATCTGATCTGTCTCAGCAAACTATGAAGCAAGTACATAAATAACGCAAAATATGATTGAGAATGTGAGATTTTCAAAAACAAAGACAACATAATTCAGGTTAACTTCGTTGAACAGTGAATAAATGAAATTCATCTACACCTGAATAAAACATATTTAACAATTGAAAAAAATTGTCAACAACCACAACAAGTAAAAACTTTAAACACATATGAACAGGCTTTGTTTTGAGGGCACACGGGCACCCCGCAGCAGATTCCGACAGTCGCTTTACTGGTGTGTCTTCTACAGATGAGTTTAAAAAGAGACAGGTTGAGCTCCACACAGGTAGGATGACTAACAGGGCGACAGGACAGCCACACAAGGCAGAGTGCGACCCCTGGCTACGACCCCCAGACTCGGCTGCAGAGCTGGCTTTGTGCGTAGGAGGCACACAAGAAAGGTGACTCGGGCGGACATTATTCAAAAGCTACTTCGCCGTGTAACTCTTCTGCCGCGTAACCATTGAATAATGCTCAGGAAAGCTTTGGGCTTTTTATGTTTGTTTAAGTTTTACTCCTTGTATTTAATTTTTTAAATAACAAGGTCACTAAAACTCATGCACGCTGCAAAAAACCTCATGCAGTAGTTAAGGTAAACCATCCAAGCAGTTTTTATTCATTAATATTCATAAATACACACAGCAGCTTCATTAGAGATTTCAATTTTCCTCTTCAGTTTGAATGTGGAGTATTAGGAGAGCCTTTTGCATGTCAAGGTACAGGAAGCAGAGATCACCCCTGCACTGCTACCTACATTTACCTGCTAGAAGTAAAAATTAGTTAAGTGGAAATGATTATCATATATATTTTCTCTCTTCCTTTGAATGTACACAATGTAACAAGAGTGACAGACCTGAAATTACAATCACCAAACAAACCCAAGATAGTTGTTGTCCACTTTCATTGGCAAATACAGCACAGAGGACATTGTCTGCGAATTGGGATGTCATCAAAGAGGAGGTGGTGGAGGCTCATTTCCTTTATTACTCTCTTTTAAATTTAGGTTTTCTAAAGCAACATCTAAAGGCATAATATCTACACAGCCCATAGCACCAAAATCTGCCATCTCCCCCCGTTCATCCTCGTCGGAGGACGAGCTCTCTTCACGCACTAAAGTGGACAGAAGGAGCTCTTGGACAAACAGGCTGCGGTCTGCGCGCTCACTTTCCATGGACTGGCGCTCTGTTTCTGACATTTTAGGATCGTTCAACCTGTAGGAGTTAAAAAGAAAAGATCTTATTGGTAAAGTGGCAAAGAATGATGGCAGGGTCAATTTCGACGATTTCTGATCCCATGCAAGCTTTACAGGTGGCCAAACTCTGAAACCTACTGTTGGAATGCCTGACTTTAAGCTGTCACCTTCATTATGCTGCGATACTGTCACCCTTTGGATCCAAAAAAACTATCCCCCCGGGGCACCTGGGTGGCTCAGTTGGCTGAGCGACTGCCTTCAGCTTGGGTTGTGATCCCGCAGTCCCAGGATTGAGTCCCACATCAGGCTCCCTGCTCTGCAGGGAGTCTGCTTATCCCTCTGACCTCTCTCCTCTCATGCTCTCATTCTCTCTCCCAAATAATTAAAATCTTTAAAGAAAAAAAAAAAAAAGAAAAGAAAAGAAAAGAAAAGAAACTATCTCCCCACCAGGAGCTCCAAGGCAATATGAACAGGAACAGTCCCTGGTCAAAGGGGCCAAAGATAAGGCCTGGGCTCTACATACATCATGTAATGGCTATGTAACCAGAGACCAGGCTTTTTCTCTGGAAACGCTGCAGCCTGGAAGCTCTCTTGCCTTGAAGATTCATAATGCATGTTAATATATTTAAAGTTCTGAGAAGTTCAACAATAAATAAACTACTTCTGTTACTTAGTTTTGCCCAAAATTCTTCATCAGGGAAAAAACTGAACATAAGGGGCACCTGGGTGGTTAAGACTCTGCCTTCGGCTCAGGTCATGGTCCCAGGGACCTGGGATCGAGCCCCACATTGGGCCTCTTTGCTTGCTTCCCCCCACCAACCCTCTGTCTGCATTTCTGCCTACTTGTAATCTCTGTCAAATAAATAAATAAAATCTAAAAAAAACAAAACAAACAAACAAAAAACAACCAAAAACTGAACATAAATAATTATATATGTTCCTCAGAATAACATATCAAGTCCCAGAAGACATTTTTGGGAAATATTGCCTAAAATAGATCATGTGAGTCATGATCAAATGATACAATGAAAGAAGGGGAAAGTAGTCTGCAGACTGCAAGGTACTGTGCAATATGTCGTGTACCAGATGACTGAGAGGACTCTTTAAGAAGGTACAACCAGAATCCAAGGAAGGAAACCCAAAGGCTACCCATCCCATCCCCTGGGAGTGGGGTGTCTGGTGCAGAGTAACTAGAGAGAGAAAAATCCCAAATCAAGTCCACTGAGTTTGGGGCTTAAAAAAAAAAGCATAGGTCAAGGGTGGGAAGATGTCTTTTCTGAAGACGTTCACTCCATCCACAGCTCTGTGAACTATCAGTGGATACACATAGTTAGGTCTGTCTGTGGGCAGTATCTGGCTCTGGCAAGTTGCTAGGTGCTTACAGGTAAGGTTACATAGTAGCAGGGTGGCTCTGTGATTTAAGCTGAAGCAACACTTTTGGTCATAACTCAGCATAGTTACTGACTGTGCAGACATAACCCAAAGGTATATTCCCCCACTTGACACTTCCTCCTTAGATCTGTAACAATGATCATAATGGGAACCATTAACTGGGCCTTTATTATATGTCAGATACTGAGACAGACCATACATACATTGAAATTGTTTCATCCTTAAAACGTTCCTCCTTCTCAAGAGGCCGAACTCAGGGGCTACTGATGATAAAACTTAGGTTAAGAGAAGTTAAGTGACTTGCCTAAGGTCCAAACTAGTGAGTGGCAAACTGGGGCTCCATACAGAGGTCTGCAAACACTTTTTATTCTGCATCCACAACAGTTTACTTACAACTATGCATATGTGCCATTGCACTAACAGAGATGTGAAAAGGTATAACATAAAATAAATACACAGAGAAATAATACTGTCTTCTGCTGTCTGTCTGGAGATAACTGATACATTACATTAATTTTCTCCTTCACTTCATAGTTTATACTTTATATTCTTCTCTGCTCCATTAAAGACCCAGATAGGTCCAAGTTCATTACCTGTTGAGCCTAAGTCTACTCATCACCGCTTCTTCTAAAATAAAATCCTTTATATTCTTAAAAGTGACATAAAATGACAACAGAAAGGAACGTATTTGGTGACTAATGGTAGTTTTCAGAAGCAGGTAACTGTTCGATCCAGTAAAACCATCTACTGTGTGTACTATTTTTTTCACCATGGTGAAGCGTTTTTTTTTTAAAACCACTTTTGTTTGTGGCAACTCTAAGAATTTAAATCCTGCTTTTTTGGAAATTCTCAGAAAAAAACTACTATATTATGAAATCCTCTTTTGTACCTTTTAATATTTCACAGCTAAAATGGGCAATTAAAAAAAAAGCATGGTTAATTATGACAATAAATGGACCTAATATGCCCCCAAAATGTAATGATATGGTGTTTTGGTTTTCAGTTTTTTCCTAGGTTTCAGTTTTATAGGCAACATGGGGGGAAAAATTCACATTCGATAATAATTTATTATTGGAACAAGACCACAAACATTCCCACTTTCTCTAAAATAATCATTATTTTTCATATTCTTGGGGAAATCTGAATATGCAGTTTCAATCAGATTTGGGAGTTTTAAGGGTCTGATCAAAGGCCAAATCTCCAAGAACATATGTAAGGCCCGAAAGATAAAATATCACTGCATGGAGCACCTGTGTGGCTCAGTGGGTTAAAGCCTCTGCCTTCGGCTCAGGTCAGAATCCCAGTGTCCTGGGATCGAGCCCCACATTGGGCTGTCTGCTCCGCGGAAAGCCTGCTTCCTCCTCTCTCTCTCTGCCTGCCTCTCTACCTACTTGTGATCTTTGTCTGTCAAATAAATAAATAAAATCTTAAAAAAAAAAAAAAAGATAAAAGATCACTGCAGACTGTGTAGTGCTTAATGAAACATTAACTTCTCAAACGAAGCTGTACTGACAAATGAAATACCTTGTTAAAAGAAACTGGGAATTCTGGATAGTTTGCTGACTGCTTTCTGTGTTAGCCGTGTTGGTTGTTGCCGTGGATTGTGTGATTGTAGTGGTGACACTGCTCGTGTTAGTACGCCGGGTTGCGTTGCGTGCGGTCTCCAGCTGTTGCCGCGCTGCCTGGGCGTGCTGCCGTTCCAGCTGCAGCTGCATCTGCAGTTGTTGTAACTGAGAGGCGGAAGGGCCGGAAGAATTAAGCTGTCCTCCTGCAGAACGTCTCACTCCTGATAACTGAGATAAAAGCTCTGCCAATGGAAATGAAGGTGATTAATGTCTCCTTAAAATAGTGTGGAAAACAAAACGCTAAAGATCACTCAGAGGAACATGGAAATGACTGTCAATAGGCAGGTATCCATGGCAACATAAAGTTTCAGCTTAGAGCTCAATACCTTTTATTTTTGCTTATTTTTTAAAGTAATCTCTATACCCCACGTGGGGCTCGACCTCACAGCCCTGAGACCAAGAGATGCATGCTCTCCCGAGTGAGTGAGCCAGGCGCCCCGCAGTATTTTTCAGAACGCCTCCCAGAGGTAGGAGCTGTTGTGTATGGGGAATGCAAATACAACTAGTCCACATACAACTATTTTTGTCTTAAGTAAAACATAACAGATTGTTGCTTAATGGACTAATTTAGTTACACTTCCTCTCCATATTCAGTAAATTAAAGTGATCATCTGCCAGTGCAATTACAATATAAATCCTCTCAACACAAGCTCCCTGAAATCAGGGATTGAGTCTACCATTTGTGATACTCCCAACCTTTGGAACAGTGCCTGACACACAGTCGGCCTCTAACATTCATGCAATGATTGAATGATGGTCAGAACTGTATCCAAGAGGCCTGGATCATTCTATCCATGCCCCTTGTACCACTCACCACTGCCTTCTCTCGTTTCAGAGTACCAGCGTACCACTGCAGTGAGTAGCACTGGCAATGCCCAGTGAGGTAGACGGGCTCCTGACTGTTCTAGCTTAGTTAGTGGCCTGCCACAATCCAGACTCTTGTTTCAATAAGGCTGTACTCATCAAGGGCAATGTGGACCTCTGCCCCTGAGTTTTCATTCTAAATTGGGTGCAGGAATCGCCTTGCTTGCATGGGCACATGTGTGTGTGTGTGTGTGTGTGTGTGTGTGTGTGTGTGTGTGTGTTCTGGAGTGGGGAGGTTCTCCCTAGCTTACATGGGATCGACGTCTGCTGCACAGACATTCCCTCACTGGCAAATGCTCTCCATCATTACAACTCATTAACAGGCTACATCTCTGTTTTTTCTTGCTTGCTGTTGTTCTATCCCAAGGGTTCTTACATCATTCTTTCACAGAGTCCAGCACTAAAACAAACTGATTTTCACTGACAAAGAAAACTGAATGGACAGAATTTCTTTTGAATTTTGCTTCTAGAAATTAAGTTTTAGAGCCTGCTACCAAGAACAGCAGGTAAATATTCCCTTTGGAAGAAGAAGTATTTTTTAAAATTCCCAAAGCTCAGTTTACAGGGCTTACTACATGTGCAAATGCCCACAGCACATTCAGAATTCAGATTTCATATCTGTACATCTGTACATTTTTCAGAACACTTTATGAGTAAAACTGTCCCTAGCTGCCATTAGATTTACATCCACCAGTGTTTCAGGGTGTCCTGCAAGGTGCATCACAATTTCCAGATGCATATTCCACCATGTGCACCCATTTCAGTACTTGTACAGGCTTGCCAGGGTCTTACTGCCTGTCTGTCCTTCCTGTGTCTTACAGTCTCAGGCTACCGTGATTTCTGACCTTGCATTTTGACTCCCAACTCTTCTGCTCTGCTGCTGGCTTCCCAGGTTGGCCATGTATTAGACCTGATGGACTTGGCTATGAACTACATGTTCAAATGTTTTTTTTAAATAAGATTTTTCTAAGCTACTAACATGTACTTTTCAGTATGTTCGCTAAGAATATAGTTCTCAAATTAAGGCCAAGAACAGAGAAACTCCTACTTTACTTTCTTCTATGAGAAGAGCTTAATTCTTTAGTTGTGTCAATTAGTCTTATTATCTGTGTGCTTGTGGAGGTTGAACCATGGGATTCTGGTGGTCTTTCAACTCTGAAATCTTATATCACTTTCTTGGGTTTCAACAGAGGCCACAAACAGAACCATTTCTTATTATCTTCTGCTCTATATACTTAAGGAAATGCCAGAATATTATGAACTACTTTACACTGTCTACTTTTACAGTATTTTATAATTCTAAGATTTATGGGCGCCTGGGTGACTCAGTCGTTAGTCATCTGCTTTGGCTCAGGTCATGATCCCAGGGTCCTGGGATTGAGCCCCGCATCGGGCTCCTTGTGCAGTGGGAAGCCTGCTTTTCCCTCTCCCACTCACCCTGCCTGTATTCCCTCTCTCGCCGTATCTCTTTTTGTCAAATAAATAAAATCTTAAAAAAAAAAAAAAAAAAAAAGGGCGCCTGGGTGGCTCAGTGGGTTAAGCCGCTGCCTTCGGCTCAGGTCATGATCTCAGAGTCCTGGGATCGAGTCCCGCATCGGGCTCTCTGCTCAGCAGAGAGCCTGCTTCCCTCTCTCTCTCTCTGCTTGCCTCTCCATCTACTTGTGATTTCTCTCTGTCAAATAAATAAATAAAATCTTAAAAAAAAAAAAAAAAAAAAAAGGAGGGGAATTTTGCAAAGGAATACAGGGGCATAATGAGAAATTAAAAACACAAATTCCAGGGGTGCCTGGGTGGCTCAGTGCGTTAAGCAACTGCCTTCAGCTCAGGTCATGATCCCAGGGTCCTGGGATTGAGCCCTGCATTGGGCTCCCTGCCCAGTGGGGAGCCTGCTTCCCCCTCTCCCTCTGCTGCTCTGTCTGCTTACGTCTCTCACTCTGTCAAATAAATAAATAAAATCTAAAAAACAACAACAACCACCACCACCCACAAATTCCAACAAAAACTTTTAAAGCGAGGCCCCTCCCATAAAGGCCATTTCCTTTATGAACGTGCAACTAACTTACCAGCTATAGGATCCATGGCTTCCCTATTGCTTGGAGAATATGAACTCTGAGAAGAAGAAAGTCCACCAGTAGAACTGCTAGTAAAGTGCATGTTTGATCTACGAGCACGAGGACCTCCTAATCCCCGGCCAGGGTGAAACATTCTACGTACATGTCGAACACCACTCGATTCATCATAACTCCAAAGTTAAGAAAAGAACCCAAATGTTTCACAGAAAGAAAAAAAAAATCACTTGAGCCTTTGCTAGGTAGATATGCAGATTTCCTAAATTGTAAACATTTAAAAATAGCACATTTAATTTAGAATGCAGATGTCACAACCATATCTATGAGGGCTATTAACTCTAAAAAAAGACTCTCAAATAGAAAGCAATGAGTGAATGTGGATATACTGTATGTGTGTGTATGCTTTTGAAGGGGAAAAAGGCTTTCCAGGCAAGAAGAAATTTCTTCCTAGGCTCCAGCTATAATAACCAGATGGGGCGAAAGACACCCAGGTGAGGCGTCTCCATACCGTGACCTCAGTACTGAATTTCATATATGTTCACATGGAAATAACCAGAATTAAGAGGCGTCAATTTTAATACCTGAGGAGAGTTGTGCTAATCAGATCTCAGTTATCATCTATAATGAGAAAAGAACAGTAGGAATAATTTAAATTAAGGAGTAAAAGACTCCTTTTGGTTACTAGTTTTAATCTGTCCTCACTGCTGCAAAACAGATAATTAGAGTTGATTTTCTTGCAGAAGTGGACATCGAGTAATACCACAGTTCCCAACAAGTCCCACTGCCAGCAGCCTCCTGCCCCCCAGTCTTCTGCAGCTGACTCAAACTAAAGAACGTCCCGAAGAGCACACAGCCGCCCAAACTCATGAAGACAATCTTGTGTTTCCATGCTGGCAGACGTGTGGGAAAAGACAGCTCTCATCATAAGACTTTTCTTTCAAAGCAGCACACAGAACATCTGTATCGTGCAGAGTAACGTTCTGCTGGCTTCCCAGTCTTCAGCTGATGATTGTGGAGTCACTGAGGGACAGGCTGAGCGGCTCCAGGAAGCCCTCAGAAGCCACGGGAATGTGCACTGTCTTACCATGGTATTCAGGACCATGCTCACGTTCTAAAAAAGTGATGTCATGATCACTGTATTTTGTCCTTTAAAAGCATCAAGGTGTAAAAAGTACACTTTAGGAAGAGTTCCATCAGAACAGTCGAAAAGAAAAAAGCTCTGGTGCTTATGAGGCTTGAAGAGAAGCTGCGCCTTCACGACAAATAAAGTCACCCCACAGCAGCACTTGAAGTACCTGAAAAATCAGTATATTTCCAGGATAACTGCAATGTCAACATTCTGTTTTCCAGAACCTCATGGTAATACTCATTAGGAATCTAAAGTGTAATATATGCCTCCTCTTATTCTTATATTTTGCATAATTTAATCTCTTGATAACCACAGATTCTTGTAAAAATTGCACAAAAATGAATGTAGGTGATGTGAGACATTCTACTGAATGGAAACCAATTTCACTAGAAGCCCCTGAACTTGCTGAAAAAGCTCAGGATAAAAAAAAAGTTCAAGATAACAGCTTATTTGCCTAGCTTCTTCATGAAGATAGAGTGAAATAGCAATCAAGCATAACCCTCCGGGTATTGTTATAAGGTTCTTTTATGTAAAATGTGAAGTGAAGTGACTCAAAGACTTAAGTATTCTTGGCCCATCTGGGTTTTCTTATTCTCTTAAAAAAAAAAAAACAAAAAAACAAAACCACCACCACCAAACCACACACTTTCTTCATTATGCTTTCAGTGCTCTCGGCACTTAGGAGAGAGGAAAAGTGGTTTCCTCTGTTCAGTGAGTACTAGCCCCTTGATTGGCTCAGGTCTGGCTGACATTCTAATTTCTTAGGCTGGTTCCATGTCTTTATCTTTCCATTAGTTTTCCCATCTTCCCCTAACTCTAAGGGACCATACTTCCAATTAGAAAATTAGGAACTGTAAGGACAGGATGGGGGCTGTGGAATGAGAAAACCATTAAACCAGTTTCTTCCTCAATAGGACTAAGGTTGAATTATGATTGCTGGGAGGCAATCAAAGGAAATCAGAATAAAGTCTGGCAAAGAGAAAAGTAGTGATTAGCTTTTGAACTGTTTCAAACTGCAATGAACACTGAAACCTTTACATGAAAACAGATCCCTAAGTTAATAGATAATAATCAAAGAAAAATAATTCAGAACTTGAAACAAGAAGCACAGAATGTACAATCTGGTAGGCCATTCATCTCTTGGATTACAGGGAACATCACCAACAACGGCTGAGATAGATTTGCAAAGCGGAAGCAGGAAGGAAAGTGGGAAAGGACTTTGGAGCTGGTCGTGACCTTATGCTGTCCTACTCGGAGACTGGGTGGGGAATGGTGGTCTCTGGAGAAGGGGACTCCAAAAGGGAAAGCAGCCACAACATGCACCCCTGCTCATCATACCGCCCGCTGGTAACAGGATAAGGCAACAGAGGACATGGAGGGGAAGCAAGTAAATTCTCTTCATATTTACTTACATTCTAATCTGGCTTAGCATTTTCCTCTTTTGTATGAAAACACCCTGCTGAAAACTTAAACCCAGTTAAATGGTCTTAAAAAAAACTGCCTGTAATGAAGTAAAGATGATGAGCAACTTTCAGTTAATAAGCACTGCTCAAGTGACAGTCACAGCACACAACAAGACAAGTAAACTGCATCTCAACACTGAGTCACTTTTAGGAAAGGTCAAATTAACATAATTCAGAGGTTACTTTTTCTCTTCAGGGATACTGTCCTTAAAAATAACCAAAACAACAAACATTACAAACAACTGTATTCCTTCTTGCCTCTTAAAAGGATATTAAGTCTCTAGGGGCTCTGTGTTCAAGCGTAAGATGAGCTGCAAAGTCGTCCGTGACATGATTGGGATCGCCTCCAGGTAATGCTGCACATATTGGACAAATCTGAAATAAAAGAAAAGAAAGCAGATTTAATAGATGAATAATGATCAGACATCTTTCTGGATTAATATTTTACTAAATCTGAGTTTCAACCAGGCACAAACGCAGTAGAGACCGTGAACTCGTCAGATGCACCAGAGGCCTATGGACTACAGTCTGTCCATGCTGGTCCTTCAACTCAAACAGACCACCTCTCAGGGTCAGAATAACAGTTCTCAACAAACAGCTCAAACATGAGCTCTGGCAAAGCCTTCTAACAGCCTGGCCAATGCATTTGCATGGTCTAGTAAAATAGTATCCATAAAAAATTTTAAGATGTTAAAAAAAAAATTAAGATGTGCTATTTAGTGCACATTCTCATCTGACTAAGTCTGGTCTTAAATGGTAAAGACGGAGACATACGTGTCCCCAAAGTAAGCTAGATTAGAGGACCAATCTCTGAACATGACAGCAAAGCTCTTATTAAAACACAACTACACAAACTCAAATATCAAGACAATATTTACTACTAACAAGCAAATGTGCTCTATACATTCATGAACAGGACTTAAAAGGGAAAATGGGGGTGTAACAAAAGGCCAAGGATTGGAAGACCAACTTCCCGCGAGCCTTGAAGCAAGGGACAGGACAAAGGAGGGATAAAATGGTGCGTACAGAGGCAGAGCTCAGGGGAGACTTGACAGGTTGGGAATGCTGGTTTGGAAACAGCAGCTTCAAGGGAAGTGGTGAAATAAGGAGAAGAGGGGAAGGACTGAAAGACTGAGGCACTTTCAGTGGAAAGGCCCTTTCTCTTCTAGAAATCCAAGTGGGCAGATAATGTTCTAAGAGTGGCAGCCAAGCCTTGGTTTAGGAAGAACTTTAGAGAACAGAGCCAAGAAGAACATCTGAATCAAAGGAGCACAACCAAAGGAAGCCCCAGCAAATGTACAGATTTTTAGGCTTGTGTCTCTCTAGGGACGGAAGAGGATGGGATGTGATTCATCTTGCCAGTACATGTGTTCTGTACCTCAATTCTTTCCCCTGGAGTAAGATTCAGGCACTCACTTGAGCTTGCTGCCTGTTCATGGCAGAGGGAAGACGAGAGTAGCGCTGGAGATGAGGAGGCATGGGCAAGGTGAGAACTGGAAAGCCCACGCTAGGATACGGAAGGGAAAACTGACTGCAAAAGCCTAAGCCAACACAAATCCCCGTCCTCTCTGGACCAGAAAGCAGGAGTCCCTGAGAGTCTGACTCTGGTTTGATCCTAGTTCCTCTTGTGCCCAGTCAGCTGTCCTGATTCCATCTGCCTCAGGAGTCTGAGACATTTCCTCAAGAAAACCTAAAGATGCTCATGAGAAATAACATTTAGGTTTAGCAGGACAGTGAGAAAGAAGTGGTGGGGGCAGGGGTATCACAAAGGAAGGTGCCTGTGGGGGAAATGAAGAGAAAAGTAGATGGACATGTGTGTGCCTTTCTTAGAAGATGCCAGAAAGGTAGTCAGACATTCTTTCCTCTGTCAGAGAGAAAAGCAACTGTAACTGTTCATAAGTTTACCACTTCCCAACTCTATTTCCTAGGAATTTAGTTTTTATCCTGTGCTGTGACATTGCAAGGCAGTGTCTGGTACACTTATTTCTTGTGTGTTTCTGTCTTGCCTGGCTGGATAGTCAATAGCTTTTGAGAAATGCAAGACAGTGTGATTTGTTTCTTGTTTGGGAACTGTGACCACACTTACTTATAACAAAAAGACCAACAGGGGAGCACCTGGGTGGCTCAGTGAGTTAAAGCCTCTGCCTTTGGCTCAGGTCACGATCTCGGGGTCCTGGGATCGAGCCCCGCACTGGACTCTCCACTCAGTGGGGAGCCTGCTTCCTGCTCTCTGTCTACTTGTGATCTGTCTGTCAAATAAATAAAATCTTAAAAAAAAAAAAAAAAGACCAATGGGTTTGGAGTAGGAGAAACCACCACTAGTTATTTAAAAATCAAACAAATAAACCAATTTAGATATTTTTGCAACACTTAACAGGTACTGGACTATGTACAGTTTTATTACAACCCCACAGACTGCAACTGTAAGATTTTTATCCAAAGAAAGTAATAACCATTAAGAGGAAAAGCCACATTCCTTTTAAGGTATTTCCTTTAGGCTGACCTTTGGATAAAATCTATGTACAACTTTAACTGCACAAATATCGCCATAGAAGTTTCAGTATGTTGAAGACACACGCAAGCGTTCTTAGATGAGAAAAACCTCCTTGAGGATTTGCATTCCTGGAAGGAAGATGGAATGGGAAAGTACAGACACCAAGCATACTAAGAATGCCCTTAACAGGATCGATAGTCTCCTATGAACTAGAAAAGCATAATTGAGATTAGGATGTGGAATTCTGTTTAGTTTTGTGTGTGTCTTTATTTCCACATGGTGATACCTAATACCTCTGTAAGACAGGAAAATTCCACAAAAAGGATAAGCTTCTCTTAAACTCTAAAAACTCCTCATCTTAAACTCTAAAATTATGAGTTCGTCAACATTAATATTTATCGTTCTTCTACTGCCACATGATACAGTAACATCTATTACTTGAACAAGAAAATTCCATGTAACACATGAGCTTAACGTTTGACAACTTGCCAACATTCAGGCACACTGAATTGGCATAACTCAGTACTTCCTGAAATTGGCTGAGTATATAAATTCATCTGGAGCATTTGTTAAAAATACAGTTCCCTAGGCCCATGCCTGAAAACTGATTCTAGGAGATCTGAAAATCTATGTTTTTGACAAGGGTCCCAATTATCTTATAATTAGATCAATTTGGCAAATACAGATCGAATGTACAATGGTACTGAAAAGTAAGAAATATTTACCCTGTGGAACAAAACACGGTACGCTGCTTTACTTAATATCACCTTGCTCGGATTTTTTTTTTTTTTTTAAGATTTTATTTATTTATTTGACAGAGAGATAGCACAAGTAAGCAGAGCAGCAGGCAGAGGGAGAGAGAGAAGCAAGCTCTCTGCTGAGCAGGGAGCCCAATGCGGGACTTGATCCTGGGACTCCAGGATCATGACCTGAGCCGAAGAACAGCTGCTTAACCAACTGAGCCACCCAGGCGCCCCACCTTGCTCAAATTTTTAATCACAAATGTCCTTGCTATTTATTTGCAGTCTTGTCTTTGCTATTGTTTGAGTCTTCGTCTTCTGCTTCATCTCACTACTGAAGCTCACCATCAGTCCTGCTTTTTATGTGCAGCCCTCTGGAAGCTTCCATCAATGTACTGAGATGAAATCCCATGCCAAAACCATAATGGAGTTTCTAATTTTCCACATGGCTCCAGTGCATGATTGCCAGCAAGCAACCATTGTCAGCGTGGGGAAAGATAAATTTAGGCAGGCTCTGCACTGAGGGCAGCGCCTGACGTGGGGCTCTGTCTCACAGCCCCAAGATCAAGACCTAAGCTGAAACCAGGAGTCAGATGCTTAACTGACTGAGCCACCCAGGCGCCCTGGCCAGCGTGGATCCTTAACACCAGTGGTCACCAACGTCCAGCCCACAGCCTCAGAAGCCATTATTTCATACACACCAGCTCAGTACTACATTTATAGAACATTTTCCCCTGTGACAGGTTATATCTATATAAAAAAAAAAAAATCTAAAATCAGCATGCTTGGTTTTTGTTTTTAAACAGGAACTCCACACATTCTTCCCCATACAACCGCCAACTAGTCTGAAGCAAGTGCACATTCCCTGCAGCTTCTTTCTTGAGCTCATACACTCACGTGGAGGGCTTCTCTCTCTGGCCGCTGCACAGCACTTCAAAAATAAAAGATGTGGTAAGTGCTTCTCCCTTTTTCCTTTTTTGGGGGGATAGGTCTCATAACAAGTTTCTTGCCCGCTCTGTTCACTGCTACAGAAAAATGCATTTAAGGGCACCCAGGTGGCTTAGCTGGTTGAGCAGCTGCCTTCGGCTCAGGTCATGATCCTGAAGTCCCAAGGTCAAGTCCCGCATTGGGCTCCCTGTTCTGTGGGGAGCCTGCTTCTCCCTCTGACCGTCCCCCCTCTCAGGCTTTCTCTCTCTCTCAAATAAATAAATAAAATCCTAAATTAAAAAAAAAAAAAGTTAAAAAGAAAAATGCATTTAAAAAACCGGCCTCTCTGCCCCACATACCATATGGCTTCATCTGAAGCTAGATTACAGCACCACAGTGAGATGGGTCTCGCACCAAAACCATTCAAGGTGCTGGGGAAGGGCTAGACCGGTTCTCTACCGTGAGGCTGACCGACCCACCTGGAAGCATCATCCTCCCAGACCACTTGAAACTGCCCTTGAACTCAGATTCTGGGAGACGACGCTTCTTGTTAACAGCAAACACTTTAAGAGAAGCAACTACCTTGCCAATTGGTATTTCTCAACTAAGTTTCTGGATCACAAACTTGATAAACTCATTTATTTCTTTTATCTGACTAATTTTAGCTCCATGAAAAACACTTTCTTTTGAGTATTTGTTCAAGAGCTGTGATTTCAGCTGCTTAACCTGGGCTGTTCAGTTGCTTAAGTAGCTGCCTTTGGCTCAGGTGATAATCCCAGGGTCCCAGGATCGGAGCCCCTATTCGATTAGGGCTCTCTGCTCAGTGGGGAGCCTGCTTTTTCCTCTGCCAGCCACTCCCCCTGCTTATACTCCCCCTCTCTGTCAAATAAATAAATAAATAAACCTTAAAAAAAAAAAAGCAGTAGTTTCCCTTTATCGTATTCTATCGTTACTTTCTGGTAACAGCGAATGTTTGATGCACCATTTCTTTTTTTTTTTTAATTTTTTTTTTTAATTTATTTATTTGATAGAGAGAGATCACAAGTAGGCAGAGAGGCAGGCAGAGAGAGAGGAGGAAGCAGGCTCCCTGCTGAGCAGAGAGCCCGATGTGGGGCTCGATCCCAGGACCCTGAGATCATGACCTGAGCCGAAAGCAGAGGCTTAACCCACTGAGCCACCCAGGCGCCCCTGATGCACCATTTCTTTGGCAACCGTGATCTTATTATGGTAGCACAGCTTCTCTGTCATTTCTTTTTGGGCCCTTTTCTGGATTCATTTTCATGCACACAATCATCCTGAATAGGCTCATCCTGTCTCAAAAGAACTACAGAATCACTCATATTCTACCATCCTCCACTCCCAAATAACAGCCCACGTGTGTGGCATGATGATGGAGAAAATAATGTTATTCCTCTGTACAAATGCCAAATCTTCCCTTGACTGTCCACCAACTCAAGTGGACAAATGTTCTGGTTTTAAAGGTTCTCTATTATCTGGCCTCGCTCAGCTGATTCCATTTTATTTCTCACTATTTTCCACAACATTCAATGCCTTACCATCCCTTCTACTTCCTACATTTCTTTCTCAACACCCCATCTTAGTTCGTGTCGTCTCTTCCCTCTGAATAATGCCTTTCTTTCCCATTCTGTCCACTTTTTGAAATCATATCCATTTTTCAAAGCCTATGTAAAGTCATAAAGCCCTCTGACTTTTTCTGTGTCATTCTCCAGTTTTGTCAAATCAGGTAGTTTGGTCTTAAGATGTGCCATAAAGGGGTGTCTGGGTGGCTGAGTAGGTTAAGCCTCTGCCTTCAGCTCAGTCATGAATCTCAGGGTCCTGGGATCGAGCCCTCCTACATCAGGCTCTCTGCTCAGCAGGGAGCCTGCTTCCCCCCACTCTCTCTGCCTGCCTCTCTGCCTACTTGTGATCTCTCCCTCTGTGGCAAATAAATAAATAAAATCTTAAAAAAAAAAATGTCCCATAAAGTTTCGTGTGGGATGAGGCCCTATTTTAAGGTTGTTATGTAACAGCCATTGTGCCTTACTCCACGATTTAGGTACTTCAGGAAACGGTATTTCACACTTTACATATTAAATGTAATGCTTTTGGTTAATACTTGGAGAGACATATTCAGAGTCATGAACATTAATCTTGAGAAAGGCCAGTAAAGATCTCCCTTTCTAAGCTGTCCTTAGTAACTGACCCAGGAATGATCTAAAACAGACTTTCTTCTGACATTATCCTTCTGAAGGCAAAGAAGTGGGGTAAATGTTGTGTTCCCCTCACCCTCTTCCCGTTTTAACAACTCGTTAATTTTTCTCAGGCACCCACACCTTTTCTCATGTACACCTTTCTACAGCCCCCATTCTCCTGTTTCTTTGCTTTTTGTCCAGTCATCACTTGAACTTTCCTTCTCCTTTCCCCCATTCCTTGTTTTTTTCCTCTACTATAGCTCTGGGTCAAGGTGTGAATTAATCATGGTTGAAAAGATGAAAGGTACTGCTCTTATATCTGATGAGTTAGGGGTTCTGGAGCAAAATTAAGATGTAGTGCAGTATGGGTGCACAGTCAGTTAAGCGTCTGACTCTTGATTTCGGCTCATGTCATGATCTCAGGGTCATGAGACTGAGCCTTGCATTGGGCTCCCTGCCGAGTCTGCTTGAGATTCTCTCTCTCCTGTCCCTCTGCCCCTCCCCCCACATGTGCTCTCTAAATAAAAGAGTAAATAAGATCCTAAAAGAAAAAAAAAAAAAAAAGACAGTGAAGAATCATGCCACAGCTCTACTACCTTCATAAAAGCTATTTATTTTTTCATCCTTATGCAAGTCTGCCTCCCTGCCACACACACACACACACACACAGACACTGTAATCACAAGGAAGATTAAAACACAAGTTTATTATTATTTTTTTAAGATTTTATTTACTTATTTGACAGAGAGAGATCACAAGTAGGCAGAGAGGCAGGCAGGCAGAGAAGGAGAAGCAGGCTCCCCTCTGAGCAGAGAGCCCAATATGGGGCTCAATCCCAGTACCTTGAGATCATGACATGAGCCAAAGGAAGAGGCTTAACCTACTGAGCCACCCAGGCGCCCCAAAACACTATTTTAAGTCAAAGAATTTCCCTCTGTTGTTTAATACCATACTCACTTTCTAACATAAGGTTACACAGGCTTTCCCTAAGCTAGCTTTGAAATCAACTTCATCACATGCTGTGTTCTACCAACCTATGTGCTCACTGTGCTCTGGTTTCAAGTTAGGTGTCCAAAGGGCATTTACAAAAATAACTTTTTTTTACAAGATTTTATTTATTTATTTGACAGAGTCAACGAGAGAAGGAACATAAGCAGGGGGAGCGAGAAAGGGAGAAGCAGGCTTCCTGCTGAGCAGGGAGCCCAATGTGGGGCTTGATACCAGGACTCTGGGATCATGACCTAAGCCAAAGGCAGATGCTTAACGACTGAGCCACCCAAGTGCCCTGTCTTCAAATAATCTTTTTAATCAGTTTTTGTGGTTTTATTGTTTTTATTTTATTTTGTTTTGTTTTTATCTGTTTAAATTTGAGGGGTAGGTCAGGAAAAGAAGAAATGAGGGGAGAAGAGACAAAGCTAAAACCTGCTTGAAAAACTCTTCTGAGCCACCTTGTAATTTGCCAACAGTTGCCAGAGAGCTCCATCTTTATACGATCTTCCCTACAAATCTTCCTACAAATCCTGCTGAACATTTCTTTGACCTGAAATTAGCTGTTTGGACACTGAACTAGACAAACCAACACTTCAGAGGACAAAGAATAAACCAGATCAGTGGCTAAAGAAAAGAAGAATTCAAAATGAATGTGTCTGACAGCTGCTGTCTTAGCCAATGCCCCCCTGCACGTTAGGCATTGTTTCTATTCAGAAAACTGCCGGTCTCTCTTCCCCTACAGGATTTTAATTCAACTTCAACATAGGAGAAAGTAGAAAGTAATGAAAAGCCTCTCAAATACCAGGCACAGATACCTTCCTAGAAAAGTTATTATCTCATTTTCTCAATAATTTCATAATTCTCTTGTTGGTTTTCATATCATCTTGAGAAACTGATTTCTCATAGAAACATCTCTTAAAAACATCGTAACATATGCATACTGGATTATCCCAGAACAAACCTGGAACCTCTGTCTCCAGATAGGTGTCTCCTATCATTTCCTCCCTGATTCACAACCCAAAAAATCTGCCGGGATGCTAATGGCTGTATCACCCTTAAAATGGAAAGTACTATGATCTATCTGATTTTAAACAAATAAATGTGTTCAAAATAACTATTATTTCAAAATATGCAAAGACAGCCAAACACTAAAGATAGAAAAAGGTGATTTATAAAACAGAAAGTGTTTTGGGTCAAAACCAACAAAAAGCACAAAAGATAAAAAGTACCAAACCCTAATCTTCTACAGTTTCTCTAGCTGAATGCAGCTGAGCAGTGACAACATGGTTGCCTATAGCAACTGTATTTCTCAAATCCTATGTATTTCTCCACTATTATTAAATAAAATACCCTTGTTAGTTCACACAAAAGCAGACAGCATCCAACGGCATTCTTTGATAAAGAATGCAAGCAGTAGAAGTCAAAGCCTATTTTTTTTTTAAATGTATATTTGGCTTTTAAATGCTTACCTTTTCTGATTATCTAATTAAAAGGGTAAATGTGAATTAGAGTATTTAAGAAAGTATATAAAATTAAATTAGAAGATTTATAAAAACTGTGGTTCACTCCACCATTATTGCCCCTAATAAAGAAATAAATGTGTTGGGAAATTAGTTCTATATACGTACATATCAAAATAGACTTCTCTCTGCCTGCAGAGAGGCAGGCAGAGAGAGGGGGAAGCAGGCTCCCTTCTGAGCAGAGAGCCTGATGTGGGGCTTGATCCCAGGACCCTGAGACCATGACCTGAGCCGAAGGCAGAGACTTAACCCACTGAGCCACCCAGGTGCCCCTATTTTATTTTTTTAAGATTTTATTTATTTGAGAGAAAGGGGGCAGAGCAAGAGAGAGAGAACACAAGCTGGGTGAGGGAGTGCAGAGGGAGAGGGAGAAATAGACTTCTCTCTGAGCAAGGAGCCCAATGCGGGGATGCGGGGCTCAATCCCAGGACCCTGGGATCATGACCTGAGCCAAAAGTAGGTGCTTAACTGAAGTGAGCCACCCAGGCGCCCCTCTTTTTTAAGATTTTATTTATTTATTTGACAGACAAAGATCACAAGTAGGAAGAGAAGCAGGCAGAGGGAGAGGGGGGGAAGCAGGCTCCCTACTGAGCAGAGAGCCCGATGCAGGGCTCGATCCCAGGACCCTGGGACCATGACCTGAGCCAAAGTCAGAGGCTTCAACCCACTGAGCCACCCAGGCGCCCCTGAAATACAGATATTTTGATAGTAAGTCTCAAAAGTCCTATAGACAATTTAAAATATGTAGCACTTCTCAGAGCTCTCATGCATAAATCATATCTACCAATGTTAATCTGGTTTGCAGATTTGATCTAATACTTTCCTGCTTGTTTAATTTAGAGATCAAATGCATATAATTGTTTATATACAAACTGCCACAACAGTGATGATAATTTCTATTTTGTGCTCTATGACACTCAAACAACTATTTAAATATTAATAAATGCCAGCTAATACCAATTATTCTGAATCATTAAAAATGACTTAAAGGTCCTTTTATGCTCTTACTTTTCTCCACAATAACCGTCACTGTTAAAGTTTAGGATGTACGTACGTATGCGATCTGCTCCAACTACCCACCCTGAGATGGAGAGTCGCATGCTCTTCCAACCCAGCCAGCCAGTGCCACAGGAGTTATCACTCAAAATAAAATTGTCTCAAGTCAGACTGTGGGAAATTTCCAAAAACCATTCTTTCTCCTTGAATTTGATTTCTTATAAGTGGAACACAGTAAAACCACGCTATTTCAAATATATTCCATTCTATTATGAATACATCTAGGTCTTCATTAAAAAGGGAGGAAAATGTATCATTCACATAAAGGAAGAGAATTCAAATGCTGGCCACTGCCCTAACCCCCCATTCTAGAGAGCGAGGAAAATGAACAGATACGTCAAATGAAAAACAGAAAGCAAAAATTTCCCAGCAATGACCTGTTTGAGCCCTTCGGTTCTGTTCTTAATTTCTGGAAGTGGGAAGAAAATGTTGGTAAACAAAAAAGTGCTGTTCTCTTTTAAGCATAATATTCTACAGATAAATTAGAAGAGATTTACCAAAGGAAGGAGTGAAAGAAGATTAACTACGTTTCATTAATGAAACATTGCAGCGTGTTTCATCTAAAAGCAACAACAAAATCCCTGAAGGCTTTCTAGTTAGGGGCAGTGCAAGCTCAAATGAAAGACTGAAGGAAAATCTCAGGAGTTTTTTCTCAGTTCCTTCCTACGTCCAAAGAAAAGTTTTTCTACCTACCATGTTTCTTCCGCCATCCTAACACTTCCTCAATAATCCGTATTTGCAAATCCCATTTGACCATGATTGCTCACCTCTACTACCAGATTGATGGAATTTAAAATTACATACTGTGCTCCTTCCCCTCTTAATTCTTCCCACAACCAAAATCCAGTTAGTTGCCCCATCTACCAACTCCCAGGGATTTTAAGAACTCATGCTTAATTTCAAAATCAAACTGTTGATCATATTTGGTGTAACTCCTGAGATTATACCCAATCTGCTTCTTACATTTTTAACTAGTCATCACCTTCACTATGCATTCTATATCAGATGTTGTTTTTCACAGTATCTGGCTCTGAAAGGTCCCTTCCATACCCTCAAAATCAAAAATCTCTTGAGTAACTGCAAATTAATCTTAAGAATGGAGGGAAATCAGAGGTTGGGGCCTTAGAGTCCCTAGTTGAGAAAGAAAACAAAAATATAGACAAGGTTACAAAGTTGTCTACAAAGTTGTTTTGAAAATTAACCTTCAGTAGACTTTCTTGCTAGCTGTGTCAGGTATCAGTAAATGCTTATTACTGGTAACAATGACATCTGCAGTGACATAGCCTCTTGCCCCTAAATGTTCCAGATGGATGCTGGTTAGAGGAGTGAGATCCTTAAGTCCTCTAGGAAGATACAAACAGCTGGCCTAGAGGACACATGCAGGGAACACAGGGGCAAAAGAAGACAGCACACTGCGCACTGAGCATTCAGAAGGAAAACTGTACAACAGGAAGAGAAAAGGAGGGACAGTTAGTTGTTAAATGAATACAGTCCCCTACCAAAATGACAAGTCATTCTTGAAATCCAGAACTTTTCCATGTTTGACTAACCATGACTTTGGCAAAACACTGCAATGGGGGATGGAGTACACCTAACAAGGGGACACATAGTAACATCACCCGGACATTTATACAATTATAACGTTACAAGAGCTGATAATATGCTCCAAATGCATACAGAGAGCCACTGAAAATATTTAATAACTGTGGTGGCACAGGCAACAGTCCTCCAGCAATGGAGAGTAGTCAGGAAGCCATACACGGTGCAGCCTGGGATTGAGGAGGACATGACTTACGTGAAGAAAAAACCCTGTCCTTCATATCAAAGATTCTTGCTTACTTGCCGTTTTTCACTTGAAATGCCTGGGTGGAAACACATGGCAGATGCAGTGTTCATGCAGACAGGGGCTGACAAGGAGGCAGCAATCCCTAAAATACTCTACCAACATCACTTGAAAAACAGTAAGGCCACTGTCTTGAGCTATGTACCGAGAGCCTGCCAACTTTCCAGGCATGTACTGAACAGGATTTCTGAGAGACACACCATGAAACCTTTTGTAGACAGCAAGTATTTAAATTTTCAAACCATGGATCAGGTATAGAGGAGTGTAAACAAATTTTGAGTGTTTAATCTCAGGAGAAAAATAACGGCAAAGCTGCTGAGGCAGACCTACTGATTCTTAAAGAATTAGCCTTTCATTCATGGAAAGGACTTAACTTTCTGCTAGATTCTCCCATTTCAGATGCAGAATACCAGGTAGCCTTCCTATCTGGGTGGGGTGATGAAAGCACTGTACCAGGACCTACTACTGCTAGTAACGACTTTAAGAATGCCTCCTTCAGTGGGGACACCCCTCTCTACTGTATCTAGATAACTAAAGTACCCAAACTTCAAAGAAATTAAATAAAAAAGAAATTAATCCCAATTTTCTCTAACAACCAGGACAGAGATGCAATCAAGCCCACATTCCTCAGACTGGTACCTGGGACTGTTCCCGAAGGAAGCAAAGTCACCTTTACAGAATAAGAACAGATTAAGAACAGTAGTAAAACGTGACAACAGTTTTCTGAGGCTGCAAGATGGTACAAGACGAAAGCAGTTCTGAGCTGTTAGGTAGTAAGATTTGGCTGGAGGACAAACGTAATGTAAATTTACCAAATGTTTGAACTATAAATCTCTTGAGCAACTTTAAGCATCCAGCTAAGCAGTGTAAACGGGAATAGAATTGAACCTGAATTACACATAAGTGTACAGTAGAGCTGTAGCCAAGAGAAAAGAGGACAGTGGTTAAGTAGGGACTCTACAGGGGCGCCTGGGTGGCTCAGTGGTTAAGCCGCTGCTTTCGACTCAGGTCATGATCTCAGGGTCCTGGGATCAAGTCCCGCATCAGGCTCTCTGCTCAGCAGGGAGCCTGCTTCCTCCTCTCTCTCTCTGCCTGCCTCTCTGCCTACTTGTGATTTCTCTCTGTCAAATAAATAAATAAAATCTTTAAAAAAAAAAAAAAAAAAGTAGGGACTCTACAACCCGGAGGGACTTTGGCTGAGTTCAAACACCTGGCTCTGCCCCTTAATAGCTGTGTGTCCCTGGACACACTATTTCTCTTGAGTTTTCAGCTAATTTGGTTTGAGTACACTTAAGGGCTTATTAGTTGATGCAATGTGCAACTGCTTGTGCCAAAATTCTCCAAATTCCAGACCCAGAGTTACAGCTCTCATCTCTTACTTTATTTACTATTACCCATGGTAAAGGGGGGTGTACCTTATCATTTCTTAAAAGTTGAATATATGCTGACTCAGACGTCAAATAAAATATCCAAAAGGCTTTCAAGGCAGGATTTTCTTTGTGCATTATTCTAAGTCCTTGGTTTTTAGCCAAAGGAGAAAATTAGAGTAGGAGGAATTTCTAAGGACTTTTACAGCTTTGATCTGAGGAAAACTGAGTAAGTGATCTGTTACAGTGAGATGTGACAAAGGATTACTGTACTTAATGACTTAAGATTTAAAATTTTCTTAGGAAGGTTTCCTCATCGAAGAGAAATGAAGCAGGTAGCAAGAATACTCTAGAAAGAGTTATGCTGCAGGCTGGGGTGCTTTCACCCTGTGCACAGGGCATTTGCTAAGGGCTCCTGAATTTGGTCAAAATTCCACATTGAGAAAAAAAAAAAAAAGATTCCACACTGCACTTTTGGCAGCAGGGTAAGAAAGGCTAGTGTGAGCAAATGAAGCGTACTATCTTGCACATGTGCAGCCTCCTAGGATGTGTAAAACTTGCTGTTAAAAGATAATTTTAATAGCTATTATGCCAACAGTATCAGTCCACTTAGCAGGAGATAAGCTGACAGTGACCTAGCTTTATTTTTGTAGAAATAATGTACTTCAACACATCCTTTTAGACACAAGGCTGCTTCACTTACCACTTCTGTTGATGTTTCTGCATGTTCAGAAGTAACATGTTCTTGAAGAGATGTCTCCGTATAGCCCATTTTTCCACAATAGGGACAAGTAAAAGACTGTGGCTGCTCTACAGAGAAAGCTTCCCCACCATAGTATAAATCTGAAAAATAATGTGGAGTTGTAGTAAGAAATAATTATTGTATTTTTTTTGTTTTTGTTACCTTTTTTTTTTTTTAACTACATAAAAATGTAAACAGAAGGTACAATAATGTAACACAGAAGTGTGCCTGAAATCTCCAACAACCTTACTTTGTCAAGGAGTGCTTGGGAACCTCTCTGCTTACTTACACAATATCCTTATTCTCCCTGGACTCTGACACCTCTCCAAAATTTCTTTTCTACCCATATAGCTATTATTGCCTTAATAGAAAAATAAAGCAAATAACTTCTAATATCTTCATTTAATTTTGAATTTTTTTTTTGCGGGGGGAGACTTTAAGTAATCTCTATACCCAAGGTGGGACTCAAACTCATGACCCCAAGATCAAGAGTCACACACTCTTCTGACTGAGCCAGCCAGGCACCCTCTCCCTTCATTTAATTTTGAAACAGCTCTCATTTCACATCTAGTTCTAATTTTATTGTAATTTATTTTTTCTTTATCTCTTATGTGTAGCCAATCTCACCACAAAGAATTAGCAGGGTGAGGGGCGCCTCGTGGCTCAGTTGGTGGAGTATGTGTGACTCTTGATTTTGGGATTGTGAGTTCAAGTCCCACGCTGGGTGTTGAGATTACTTAAAAATAAAATCTTAAAAGAAAAAAAAAAAACAATCAGCAGGGTGTATCCTAATACAAGAACACAAGTGCTCAGAGTATGCCACTGCGATCAATATGCCAACTCCCGATGCAGTTATCTGTCTAAAGCACACACCATTCCTACAGCAGGAGGGACCCAAAGCATTCAGTTCTTGTAAAATGCTAATGTGAATGGAGCACTACCACAATATACTCTGTCCAAATTGGTTACTGAAGAACCAACCAATTAAAGATATTCCATGCAAATAATTTGTTTGCCTCATTAGTACATTTCAAGTTCTATTTTTCTCCATTAGTAGTACAATAGGAAATACAATTGCAAGTATATTTAGTATGTTACGTCCCTCCATTATAAATAACTATATGTAACAAGACATAAATGCTTAATAAGATACGACCATTTTTGTGAGAAGAGAAAATGAAAGAGTATTCACTATATGACAGATTTGTTCACATTTGTTTTTAGGAAGATTCAGACTATCTTAAAAATATTTACCCATTTATTATATGCATAAGACTTGCCAGGTAGATTTGGGGTTGATGGGATAAATATATAAAAATGAATAAAACCTGTTCCCCTGATAAAGGGCATGTACAAAAAACCCATAGCTAACATCATACTTATTGGTGAAAATACTGGATGTCTTCCTCCCTAAGACCTGGAACAAGATAAAAATGTCCATTCTTTTAAAGATGTCCACTTGTTAAAAGATTATTATTTTAAAGATTATTATTGTTTTAAAGATTATTTGAGAGAGAGAGAATGCATTCAGGAAAGAGGGGCAGAGGGAGAGGGAGAGAGACTCTCAAGCAGACTCCATGTGAGCCAAAGGGGGGGCTGGATCCCAAGATCCCAAGACCTGAGCCAAAACCGGGAGTCAGAAGCTCAACCAACTGAGCCACCCATGCAGCCCAACTCTTGCCATTTCTATTCATTATTTTCTGGAGGGTCTAATCATTAGACAAGGAAACAAAATGAAAAGCAGCTAAATGATGGGGCGCCTGGGTGGTTCAGTTGTTAAGTGTCTGCCTTTAGCTCAGATCATGATTCCAATGTCCTGGGATCAAGCCCCGCATTGGGCTTCTTCCTCTGTGGATGTCTGCTTCTCCCTCTCTCAGTCAAATAAATAAATAAATAAAATCTTTAAAGAAAAGAAAAAAAGAAAGAAAAGCAGCTACATGGAAAGGAAGAAGTAAAACCATCTCTATTAACAGATGACATAACCTTGCATATAGAAAATCCTAGGGGTGCCTGGGTGGCACAGTCAGTTATGCATTCGTCTCTCAGTTTTGGCTCAGGTCATGATCTCATGGGTCATGGGACTGAGACCCACTTCAGGCTCTGCACTCAAAAGTTCTCTCCCTCTGCCCCTGCCTGCCTCTCTATCTCAAAATAAATAAATACTGGGGCGCCTGGGTGGCTCAGTGGGTTAAAGCGTCTGCCTTTGGCTTAGGTTGACCGAGCCCCACATTGGGCTCTCTGCTTGGCCAGGAGCCTGCTTCCCTTCCTCTCTCTCTGCCTACTTGTGACGTCTGTCTGTCAAATAAATAAATAAAACCAAATAAATAATAATAATAATAATAATATATATTTTTTAAAAAAAGGAATGTGAAATGGTGAGTGCTGTAAAATGTGTAAGCCTGATGATTCACAGACATGTACCTCTGGGGCAAATAATACATGATATGCTAATAAAAATAATTAATTAAAAAAAAGGAGAGAAAATGCTAACAAAAAATCCACTAAAAAACTACTAGAATAGGGGTGCCTGGGTGGCTCAGTGGGTTAAGCCTCTGCCTTCGGCTCGGGTCGTGATCTCAGGGTCCTGGGATTGAGCCCCACATCGGGCTGTCTGCAGCGGGGAGCCTGCTTCCCCCTCTCTCTGACTGCTTCTCTGCCTACTTGTGATCCCTGTCTGTTGAATAAATAAAGAAAAATCTTTAAAAAAAAAAACTACTAGAATAAACAACAAAAACATTATAGGATATAAAATGTATGTACAAAAACCAATTGTTCTTCTATACACTTGCAGTGAACAATCTAAAAGTAAAATTTTGGGGGCACCTGGGTGGCTCAGTGGGTTAAGCCTCTGCCTTTGGCTCAGGTCATGATCCCAGGGTCCTGGGATCAAGCCCCACATCGGGCTCTCTGCTCTGCAGGGAGCCTGCTTCCTCCTCTCTCTCTGCCTGCCTCTCTGCCTACTTGTGATCTCTGTCAGAAAAATAAAGAAAAAATCTTAAAAAAAAAAAAAGATAGAAGTAAAATTTTTAAAATCCATTTACAATAACAAAAAGAATAAAATACTTAGGAACACATTTAATGAAAGAAGTATAAAACTTATCCTCTGATAACTACAAAACTTTGTTGGAAAATATCAAAGATGACCTAAATAAATGGAAAAACATCTCATGTTTATGGACTGATAGACTTAATACTTGCTCTCCAAAGCAATCTACAGATTCAAAACAATCCCCATCAAAATCCCCGTTGGCCTCTTTGCAGAAATTTGATGAGCTAATCCTAAAATTCTTTCATAGAAACTCAAAGGGTTTAGAATACCCAAAACAATCTTGAAAGAAATAAAAACAAAACAAAACAAAACTGGAAGACTCACGCCTGTCAACTTCTAAGCTTACTATAAGCTTATAGTAATTAAGATAGTGTAGTACTGGCATAAAGAAAGATATATAAATCAATGAAATAGACTGAGAGTCTAGGAATAGACATATTTATCATCAACCAACTTTTCTTTTTTAATAGTTTTATGGACATATCTTAAACACATACAAATTGTGTATACTTATGGTATACAAATTGATGCTCTGATACATGTACATACTGTGAAAAGATCACCAAAATCAGGCTAACATAACAACCACCTCTACACAGTTACCTGTATGTGTGCGTTGAAAAGATTTAAGACCTATCCTCTCCAAAAATTTCAGTTATACAATATTGTTAACTATGGTCATCATACCAAATATATCAGCTCTCTAGAGCTTATTCATCTTGCATAATAGAACTTTGTGCCTTGTGACCAACATCACCCCGTCTCCCCAACCTCACTTCAGGTCAACTGATTTTTAACAAGAATGCCAAAGCAATTCGTTGGATAAACAAGTCTTTTTCAACACATGATGCTGGAATGATTGGGTATCCATATGCAAAAAATGGTCTACCTCATCAATCCATGTACAAAAATTAATGTAACATGGATCAAAGATCTAAAGGTAAAAGCTAAAACAATAAAACTCTTAAAAGAAAACATTGTTTAAAATCTTTGTGATCTTAGATTGGCCAATGGTTTTTTAGATGTGATACCAAAAGCATAACAAAAGAAAAAATAAACTGGACATCATCAAAATTATAACTTCTGGGGCACCTGGGTGGCTCAGTGGGTTAAAGCTTCTGCCTTCGGCTCAGGTCATGATCCTGGGGTCTGGGATCGAGCCCTGCATAGGACTCTCTGCTCAGCAGGGAGCCTACTTCCTCCTCTCTCTCTGCCTGCCTCTCTGCCTACTTGTGATCTCTGTCGGTCAAATAAATAAATAAAATCTTTAAAAAAAAGAAAAAATTAAAACTTCTGTGCTTCAAAACACACATCAAAAAAGTGAAGACACAGGGTGCCTGGGTGGCTCAGTCAGTCAAGTGTCCAACTCTTGATCTCAGGGCCCTGAGTTCAAGCCTTGCATCAGGCTCCACACTGGACGGGGAGCCTAGTTTTATAAATAAATAAAAGTCGGGGTTGGGGGGCTAGGTGGCTCAGTTGGTTAAAAAGTTACCTTTGGCTCAGGTCATAATCCCAGGGTCCTGCGGTGGAGCCCTGCATCAGGCTCACCAGGGAGCCTCCTTCTCCCTCTCCCTTCCACTCTGCCTACTTGTCCCCTCTCTCTGTGTCAAATAAATAAATAAAATCTTAAAAAAAAAAAAAAAAGGTGAAAAGACTCATGGAATGCAAGAAAATTTCTACAAATCATCCACCTGATAAGGAACTTGTATAAAGAGTATACAAGGAACTATTAAAACTCAATAATAAAAAAGAAAGACATATTACCCAATTAAAAAATGGGCAAAGGATCTGAACTAATATTTATCCAACATGTATCTACTGCATGACCAGTAGGCATAAGAAAAGATGGTCACTATCATTAGCCACCAGAGAAACATGAATCAAAACCCTGTGAGAGGGGCACCTGGGTGGTTCATTGGTTTAAGCCTCTGCCCTCGGCTCAGGTCAGGGTCCTTGGATGGAGCCCCACATCCAGCTCTCTGCTCAGCAGGGAGCCTGCTTCCCCCTCTCTCTCTCTGCCTGCCTCTCTGCCTACTTGTGATCACTCTCTTTCAAATAAATAACATCTTAAGAAAAACAAAACAAAACAAAACAAAACAACCCAAAAAACCATGAGAGGGGTGCCTGGGCGGCTCAGTGGGTTAAGCCTCTGCATTTGGCTCAGGTCATTATCTCAGGGTTTTGGGATCCAGCCTGTATCAGGCTCTCTGCTCAGCGGGGAGCCTGCTTCCCACCCCACCCCTCGCCTCTCTTCCTACTTGTGATCTCTCTCTCTCTATGTCAAATAGATAAATAAAATCTTTAAAAAAAACCAAAACAACAAAAAAACCCATGAGATACTACCTCACAGCAACTGTGATGGTTGTAAACAGAAAGATAACAAGTGATGACTAGGTAAGAAATTACAGCATGAAACATTTATAGCTTTTCTTATGGCTTAATAAGGTCTTCTAATCAACTGTAGAAAACAGTCTGCTTTCTGATAATCAGAGCAAGAATACTGTAAGCTGTTGGCAAGAACAGTCCATTGGCTTTAATCCTTCTATGCTGAGGCAATTTTCCATCTCAGACCTTGTCAGTTTTACAGATCTCTGAATGGCTTTCATGAACAATTAAGCTATGATTAAGAGAATTATTCAGAATACAGAAGTAAGATTCATGTTATTTTTAATGTATCCTATTGGCAAGAGTCTTAGAACATTTTGCCTTTCCTTTTTCACACACATACACACAAATTTCCAGATGACAACCCATTAGAATGTGAACTAAATACATACCAAAATCTACTCTTGTTAATATGCACTGCATCGGGTGGTCAGTTGTATGCCTTGTTGTTGTTGCACCACTTTCATAACAAGATGCACAAAGATCGTAATCGTAGCAAATTAAACACTTATATCTGCGACCTCGAAAATTTCCTTTTAAACATGCATCACAGCTGACACCTATTAAAAAAAGAAATATCATTAATTAGCAACTGTAATAGGCCACACGCCATTTCATTTTTATAAAATTTTTAAGATACATATTTAACCCCATATTTCCTTCCCAAAATGACTAGAAACAACATAAATGTTCTAAGAATTTCCAACAATATGGTGGATCTGTTACTCTGATTTACATTCCTAATGAAAATAACTTTTAAAATTTATGGCATTTACAAACAGCATTAAAAAAATGCCTATCAGGGGCGCCTGGGTGGTTCAGTGGGTTAAGCCGCTGCCTTCGGCTCAGGTCATGATCTCAGTCAGAGTCCTGGGATCCAGTCCCACGTCGGGCTCTCTGCTCGGCAGGGAGCCTGCTTCCTTCTCTCTCTCTCTGCCTGCCTCTCAGTGTACTTGTAATTTCTCTCTGTCAAATAAATAAATAAAATCTTAAAAAAAAAAATGCCTATCAGTAAATCTAACTAACCAAAGAAAGGCAGCTCTTTATGAAGCAAATAAGTGCACATATATTCAGGGATGCCTGGTTGGTTCAGTGGGTGGGGTGTGCAACTCTTGATCTTGGGGTTGTAGGCTCGAGCCCCATGATGGATGCGGAGAGTACATTAAAAAAAATAATAAAAGCTTTAAATAAATAAATACACATACACACACTCAAAGACATTTAAAGGACTTTAAAAAATAAAAGTATCAGGTTCACAGATGGGAAGCTTCAATTAAATGAAATGTCAATTCTCCCTAAATCGATTGATAGAATCAACACAATTCTAATCAAAATCACAAAAAAACTTTTTGTGGAACAGGACAAACTGACTCAAATTTTTTGAAAGTTGCAAAAGGCCAATAATAACCAAGATGCTCCTGAAGAAAAATAAGATGGAGGGATCTGCTTAACATATCAAGAGCTATTATAAAGCTACAGTTAGGGGTGCCTGGGTGGCTCAGCTGGTTAAGTGTTAAGGCTCGTAATCTTGGTTCAGACTCAAGTCATGATCTCAGGATCCTGGGACGGGAGACCCACATGGGGCTCCATCCTCATTGGGAAGTCTGCTGGTCCCTCTCCCTGCGTCACTCTTCCTCTGTGAATTCTTGCTCACCAGCACGCGCACTCTCTCTCTGTCTCACAAATAAAGACTTAAAAAACTAAAAAATATGGGGCGCCTGGGTGGCTCAGTGGGTTAAGCCACTGCCTTCGGCTCAGGTCATGATCTCAGGGTCCTGGGATCGAGTCCCGCATCGGGCTCTCTGCTCAGCAGGGAGCCTGCTTCCCTCTCTCTCTCTCTCTCTCTGCCTGCCTGTCCATCTACTTGTGATTTCTCTCTGTCAAATAAATAAATAAAATAAAATAAAATAAAAACTAAAAAATAATAAAAGTACAGTAATTAAGACAGGATACTACTAGCACAGAGACAGATCAACTGACCGATGAAACAGAATAGAAGGCCCAAAACAGATGTTGAAATCTATTTTAGGACAACATGTTGAAATCTATTTTATGACAACAAAGGCCCTAGAAGATTAGTGGGGAAAGGAAGGAGGAGACAATGAATGGTGCCAGGACAGGTGATTATCCGTATGTGGGGAAAATAAAATCAGATCTCCACCACAGATCCCATACAATTCCAGATGGTTTAAAGACAAATGCCGAAGGAAAATGGGGAAAAAAAAAATCTCTGGAAGACAATATAGGGGAATATCTTTATGTGCTCAGAGTAGGAAACAATTTCTTAAAACACACACAACAAGGTCCAAACAATGAGTTTAACTACATTAACCTCTAAATGCCCTAAAAAGAGCCCTTAAATGCTCTTTCCATTTCTAGCGATGGAAAGAGAAGGCCCTAAAACTGATGACACATGCAACATGCACAACAGACAACAGTTTGCGGTTCAGAATACATTAAGAATTCTGACATTATCAGTAAGAAAATGACCAACATCTAACAGAAAAATGGGCAAATGGACAAAGACTTGAGTGGGCACTACAAAGTACAATAAATACAAATGACTAGGAAATACATGAAAATATGCTCAATCTCATCAGTCATCAAAGAAGTACAAACTCACAAGCTATCATTTCACAACTACCAGTCTGGCAAAAACTTAAAAATCTGAGGATTTCAAATGCTAGTGAGGCTATGCTAGCGAAGATACAACAGAAACACTTCTACTCTGCTAGAGGGAGCATACATCAGTACAGCAACTTGGAAAATTTTGTTCACATTCTACTCAAGTTAAATCTGTGCAATTCCTAAGAGTCTGAGACTTGACTTGTAAGTAGATTCCCTGGGGAATCTTTTGTCTATGTGTATCAGAAGAATGTAGAAGAATGTTCACAGCAATTTTTGCAACAGGCATGGGGGAGGTGGGGTGTGAACAACCCAAAGGTCCCATAACAGTCTATATTATAGCACGAATTAGAAAATGCATCATAGCGGCATCAGGGTGGCTCAGTTGTTAAGCGACTGCCTTCAGCTCAGGTCATGATCCCAGGGTCCTGGGATGGAGCCCTGCATCTGGCTCCGCTTCTCCTTCTCCCCCTACCCATGCCTGTGCTTCCTAACTCCCTGTCAAATAAGTAAATTAAATATTTAAAAAAAAAAAAGACAACAATGCATCATAGCTGCAGGCAAGGACTTCAAGAATCTCACATGACTGAAACAAAGTCTCAAATGGATATATACAGTTTAAAGTCCAAAAACACTATCTAGTTTAGGAAATCAAACATGTAATGAAACTATAAAAGGAAAATGGAATGTTAAAATTTTGGGCAGTGGTTCCCTCTGAGGGGTACCCTCAGTGATCTTGAAAGGTTAGGACTGACACATTTTTAGATCTGGTAAAGGGGGTCTGTAGTACCACTCTTGTTTTTCCTTTAAGTAATTTCTACACCCAACATGGAGCTTGAACTCCTGATATCAAGAGTCATATGCTCCTCCAATTGAGCCAGTTAGGTGCCCCTGAAGGTCTTGCATTATTTCATTTGGATGTATTAAGATGATGTTATCACATTTTCTAGTATACTAATATTCAATATAAGTGCTAGTGTATACAACCTTTTAAATTAGTTTTCAAGGGGCACCTGGGTGGCTCAGTGGGTTATGCCTCTGCCTTCAGCTCAGGTCATGATCTCAGTGTCCTGGGATCAAGCCCTGCACTGGGCTATCTGCTCAGCAGGGAGCCTGCCTCCCCCTCCCCCACTCTCTCTGCCTACTGCTCTGCCTACTTGTGATCTCTGTCTGCCAAATAAATAAATAAAATCTTAAAAAAAAAAAATCAGCCCTCAAAACACCCTTCCAGATTGTTAAGATTTTCCAAGTTGTACTGAGATCTCACAAAGTTACACTGAAAGCCAATGATGGCATCAAGCCAACAGTTTTTCAGCAAATTCAGTAAATACTGATTGAGTGCCTACCATGTTCTAGGCCGTGGGGCTAGAGCAATAAAACACACAGAGCTTTGCCCCTGTGAAGCTAACATTTAGTGGATAAAGACAGGTATAGAAACAAATGAAGCTGTAAAGCAAATCAGGAGAAAGCGCTATGGAGAAAAATAAAGCAGAAAAGGAAAAATTGTGTGGGCAACAAAGCTTCACAGAAAAGATGGTATTTGAGCAAAAAGATGGAATATTTCAAAATTTGCTCATTCAAAACAGCTGCCAGGCAGGCCAATGCTTCCAACATAACATTAAAGATACTGAAAAGAGGTAAATAACTATTCAGATCACAACGGAAGTTCAATGTAATTGGATACAGTAACTTTGCCAAACATATGTGGCATGAACTGAGCTAAAAAGGTGGCAGAAAGGAAAACCCAGCTTTGAACAATAACTTTTTGCTGTGTCCCGTCTGAGGTCACCCTGCAGGCCTGGCTTTTCTTTCCAAAGTGGGGGCGCCTGCTGACCGGTATAATAGAACAAAACTTTCGGCAGCTGTGCATGGCGACACCACCAAACTCCGCAACCACCACTTTGAGCAGAAGGTCTGATGATGCTCGTCCCTTCCCTATTTCATTCTTCTGATATAATTCTAAGTTACCTAAATCTAAATGCCCATAGTTCTCCTGCAGGATGAGGGTATGGGGTGGTGGGAGGCTTCACCCACAGCCCAGCTGCAGTTCAGTAACTATCAGACCTTTAAGAAAAAGGGTTGCTGGGCGCCTGGCTGGCTCAGTTAGTACAGCATGTGACCCTTGCTTGGGATTGTGTCTCAGCCCCATGCTGGGTATAGAGATGACTTAAAAACAATAAAATCTTAAGAAGTAGGGCTGTTGTTGTTTTTTGATGGGAGTCATTTCTAATTTCAGTGTATGTGCTGCTGATGTGACCATGATGGAGTCATTTCTGAAATGTATCTTTTCTAACATTAAAAAAAAAAAGATTTTATTTATTTATTTGAGAGAGAAAAAGAGAGAGAGAGAGAGCATAAGCAAGGGAAAGACACAGAAGGACAAGCAGACTCCCCTCTGAGCGGGAAGCCCGACTAGGGGCTCGATCCCAAGACACTGGGATCACGACCTGAGCCGAAGGCAGATGCTTACTCGACTGAGCCATCAAGGCAACCTGTATATGTTTTCTAACTTCTTAAACACTTAAGACATTCAACAATGTTTAGGATTCAAAGTTATTATTTCAAACACAAATACTTATTTCAGCCAAATCTCCAAACATTATGTAGGGTAAGTTCCTAGAGGGTTTCTTAAAACCCAAGAGTTTATTTATTTATTTATTTATTTTTAAAGATTTTATTTATTTGACAGAGAGAGATCACAAGTAGGCAGAGAGGCAGGCAGAGAGAGAGAGGAGGAAGCAGGCTCCCTGCTGAGCAGAGAGCCCGACGTGGGACTTGATCCCCAGACCCTGAGATCATGACCCAAGCCGAAGGCAGCGGCCTAACCCACTGAGCCACCCAGGCACCCAAGAGTTACTTTATAATAATCTATGGTGGCAAGTATTCGAGGGAGGGTTTTTGTGTGTGTGTGATTAGTGGACTATGAATAAAAAATTGAGGTGAAAATGTTTTATTACCACATAGTTCTCCACACAGCCTGCCCTTCTCATTGTATTAACTCTGCCATTTAACACTTCTAATTTAATACTTCTAATCTGTCAACATAAGCTTAAATCAATACCTAATGAGTCAATATCTAATTTTACAGAAGATTCCATACCACCTTCTGACTGGAAAGCAAAGCACAGAAGCAGGCATGGGCTTTGCGGCAGTTTCTTAACAGCAGCCACGTCTTCCCCCACTCCCACTTAGAATTACCAAGCCTCATTTAGCTTTGAAAAGGAGCCCAGATTTCCCACTTAAAACAGAGTCCCTTCTAAGTATATCTGTCTGAATTCATTGTGTAACACAGACTAACAGAATTTGCTCCCTTAGCGTCAACTACAGGCAATCTACAGTTTCTATTACAGAAAATAAGTTAGCTCCTTGCTGCATTGTCCCTTGGGTTAACAGTTGCGGTCCTACCTGTTACCAGGAGGCTCAGGAAAATCTGAAACAGAACATATACGAGGTATATGTAAAATTACCAATTCCCTGATAGGAAGAACGGACTTGCTTCTGATTAGATGTTAAGAATTAATGTTCCCAAAGAATAGTATAATGTTACAACAGAAATAAGAGTTCGGGGAGCCTTGGTGGCTCAGTGGGTTAAAGCCTATGATCCCCCGCATCAGGCTCTCTGCTCAGTGGGGAGCCTGCTTCCTCCTCTCTCTCTGCCTGACTCTCTGCTTACTTGTGATCTGTCAAATAAATAAATAAAATCTTAAAAAAAAAAAAAAGAAAGAAGAGTTCAAATATTGTCAAACAAAATACTGCCTTATAAGACAAGGCTGGGGGACCACTGGGTGGTAGCACTGAGATCTACTAGATTAAAAACATTATTTAGGTTCATCTACCCTACACTAAATATATCCTGCAAAAACTGAGTTAACCACATAACAAAACAGGCAACTGATCTTTGAATAATCTAGTGTTAGCCATAGTGTGTCATAAATTAATTTGGTAAGCACTGGTTTATAAGATGGTAACTGCACAAGCTATATCATTATGATATGGTGGGATATTTATGATCTCCATCTGACCAAGTTATAAGATAAAAATGCTAGGAAATACAGTTTAACCTCAATTATGATATTAGCCCTAGTGAAACTTAAATGAAGAGAATGTGTGTATCTGACAACGGCTATCTGTAAGAGGGATATCTGAGCACATTCACATGGTCAACATTTACCTTTTTATTTAACAGTTCTGTAAAATAAATACACAAAAGTTATGAACTAAAAAAAATCAAAGGAAAGAATGCCCTCTAGTGGGAACACAAAATAAGTTAAAACAAAACAAAACAAAACAAACCAACCACTGAAGTACTATGTTAAAGTCTTTTTTACCCTTAATTTTAAAAAATGAAACAAAGGGGGCGCCTGGGTGGCTCAGGTCATGATCCCAGGCTGCTAGGATCGAGCCCCACATTGGGCTCTCTGCTTGGCGGGGAGCCTGCTTCCCCCTCTCTCTTTCTGCCTGCCTCTCTGCCTACTTGTGATTTCTGTCTGTCAAATAAATACTTTAAAAAAATTAATAATAAAAATGAAACAAAGGCTTTTACAGTTGTTTATTCACAGAGATTTATTTATTTTTAAAGATTATTTTTAAATACTTTCTATACCCAATGTGGGGCTCAAACTTACAATCTTGAGGATCAAGAATTACATGCCCTACCAACTGAGTTAGGCAGGTACCCCTATTTACAGTTTCACCTTTTATCACCCAAAAGGTGATACACCCTTTTCACTGGAATAAATTTTTAGGTAGGGAAGAGCTGATTGGAAGGGATGGTCAATAAAGGGCAGCGATGTGTCAAGGATCACAGTGAAAAAGAACAGAGAAGGAAACTGACCCCACCTGGAATTTGAAGGCCTAGGATTATACAGTATTTGTCAATGACAATTTTTTAAAAAAGATTTTATTTGTTTGACAGAGAGAGAAAGCATGAGCCGGGGGAGCAGCAGAGGGAGAGGGAGAAACAGGTTCCTTGCTGAGCAGGGAGCCTGATGTGGGGCTTGATCCCAGGACCTGGGGTTCATAATCTGGGCTGAAAGCAGACGCTTACAAGTGTGAGCCACTCAGGCACTCCTGTCAATGACAATCTATTCTGACTTCTAGTGCCATGTAATTTGGGGAGCAGACCTTTTTACTTTAACAAAACACCTAAGTACCAGGCATTTTTTAAAATGATTTTATTTATTTATTTGACAGAGATCACAAGCAGGCAGAGCAGTGGGCAGAGAGAGAGGAGGAAGCAGGCTCCCTGCTGAGCAGAGAGCCTGATGCGGGGCTTGATCCCAGGACCCTGAGATCACGACCTGAGCCGAAGGCAGAGGCTTTAACCCACTGAGCCACCCAGGTGTCCCATACCATGCATTTCTAGTAAGCCTATGCACTTCTAATAAGTGTGACTTCTAAAAAGAGAGGATATTATACTATATGCACTGTATGATAATTTTAATAGTAAGAACTGCACAGAGAACTATGCCATTAAAACAACTTTATGGTGATAAGGACAATTCCCAAGAACAGACTCTTTGCATTTAGGTAGTTGAAAAATCATGCAATCCTTTGAAAGGATCTCAGATGAACATGGAAGCAATTTAAAAAATGAACTAGGGGTACCTGGGTGGCTCAGTCGTTAAGCGGCTGCCTTTAGCTCAGGTCATGATCCCAGGGTCCTAGGATTGAGCCCCGCATCGGGCTCCCTGCTCAGCAAGAAGCCTTCTTCTCCCTCTCCCGCTCCCCCTGCCACTTGTGTTCCCTTTCTTGCTGTCTCTCTGTCAAATAAATAAATAATCTTAAAAAAAAAAATAAATGAACTGTTCTGACGCTGTGAAAAGCAGAAGGAGCCAGCATTTAAGAGGGTCGAAGGATATTTTGAAATACCTGGAGAAACATCTCAAGCAAAACTGCTGCAGGAAGGAATTTAAGATATATTTTAAAATGCTTCACAAACTAGGAGCCTAGATCAAGAACAAAAAGCTTTCCCTCTTTCTATTAAAGCATTACAGAGGAACTACAATCAATCATGCCTTGCAAAGGTAAAGAAACTCTAGGAGTTAAAAAAAAAAAAGCCCTACTTAATTATTTTTAGAATTAGGAACAAAACCAAAAAAATTAAATACATATGTAACTCTGTACATGTTTATTTTAAAAAATCTCTGCCATATGGTTAAGGGAGAAAGTCAGAAGGAGAGAAAATTGGGTAGAGACCTATATAAAGATACCATTCAAGAAAAGACCTACAGTTAAAGAGGGTCTGGGGCAGAGGAAGAGAAGAAATGAGAAAGAGGTATACAGCTGAGGGAAGGCAAGATTCAGAAGGAACAGAACTGGGTGACCAAGAGGAACACTGGAATAGAGAAAACATGGGTAAGATTGAGAAGTAGGTTCACAGTACTTGTGCTTTTCACACTTAACAGACCTGCCTGAAACTGATATATTACCCACAATTTACAACAACCTTTTCTGTATGTAGCCTCAACTTTCCTACTTTTATTGTTGTTTAGGTAGAATTCTTCAAGTTCTGTCATATGTAACAATAAGGAGTATCTATCTATCCTTTCATTATTTACTGAGTATCTATCTACTATGTATCAGATACACAAATGTCTGCTACACAGAGCTAATACTCCACTGGTATGAGTAGCAACTTCTACCACTATCTACTGTGTGCCAGAAAGCTGACATGTGTTGCTTTCTTAATCTTCACAACAAAGTTATAAGGCATTGCAAAGTGTGATAAAACTTCTTTTGTGGCTAAGGAGATTCAAAGCCAGTTCAAATCTGCCCCAAAAAGTAGACAGAGAGGCAGGGGCTGGACTGGGTTCCTTATGCATTTTGTCAAGAAGGGAAGTTAAATTCACCTCTAAAAGTTTCCAATTAGCGGAAGTTGGTCCACTCTGGAATAAATAACTGGCTTGCTTGGTTTTAAAGAACTGGTCTACCCTCTTATTTCATAGAACTGCATCCCTGGCCTGCAAAGGAAGCCTTAGTAACAATGGACTTGCTCACTCATGAACTGATGAACAGCCTTTCAGAAACTCTTATCTGGAAATAGAGAGGCTTCTATATTACTCAATCGGTTATTACATTCAGCCATGATTACAGCTGTTTTCTGACTCACACATAAAATGAAGGAAGAGGAGGTATATAAGGATTTCAATAGATATCTGTTGAATGAATGAAAAGAGAAGAGGATATTTTCCTAGAGTAATTAGATAAGAGCTCAAAAAGAGAGAAGGGAAAGGGATTACTATGTGTCTATAATAGACTTCTTGATGTATGAATGACTGAATGATGAAAATTGAGGGGGAAGAGAAAGCAACTGAACAACAGGTACTTGTTTCCTATAGGAGAAAAGAAAATGAGTTAAGACAAAAATGCTGTGCCCAATACTTGTAGGCACCAGCCACCAGCCAGCAACATCGGCCCAGCAGAGCTTGGTTGCCAGCTGTATTAAATGATGTCACTGGGGTTGGGAAACAGGTTACTTCTGGTCAGTCACAGTTTTATGTGTACAAATAGAAAATAAAAGCCCGGCATTCACATATATGCTTTGCATCGGTGTAAGTGCTTTCACACAAGCAGAATTATTGCAGAGAAACTACTGGTCCATTTGCGAGCCCTGCCCAGGCAGGGCCAACAGGCGAGGCAGAGTGCTTGGCCCTCCCGAAACAAGTAACCTGAGAGAGGGCAACCATTCTAATGAAAATATCTAGTGCTTATATTCTGCAGAGATTTGGAAAGGCGAATACTAGTAAAAAACACTAAATTTCAAACTAGTATAAAGAAATTATAACACTTAAGTGGGCATTACACGACATAGGGCAATCCCTCAGCTCACCTCTACCCAGCAAGGTTCCTGCAATAACCAATCAGTGTTTAACTGACCTTGATGCCCCAGGCACCTGCCGAAAGGCTTGGTCACTGAACTGTTGTTCTCTTACAGATAAATAAAGGGAGGACACAAGCACTAAGCACCTGGCTCCAAAAGAACACAGCCATTAAGTGGCAGACCAATGACTGCTACACAGGGCAACCTACCAGGACACGCCTTGTGACAATAAATCTGTTGTTGTTTGTTTCAGAAGTGTCTCTTTTCAGCAGTTTTTATTTGCTACCATGTAGAAATAAATAAAATTTCAGGAAGCTGGAAACTTGTCTGGCCTCACTCCTTCAAATCATGGCAGAACAATCAATAGGACTCTCAAATATATAGTTTATTTTTCACTTTCGGTCTTTTCAAACAAGTCAGGAAATCCAGGATACATGCATCTTCAGACATGGGAAGCGACAGCCTATGACACATGCCACAATCTCATCCTACAATACTACACCACTGTGCTCCAATGAACTACAATCCTTCCCTGTATCAATGTGCACCAATCCCTAAAAAAAAAACAAGTGGTAAAAGGATACATACTATATGGAACCACTTCCATAAGTTTAAAAGTACACAATAGTCTATGGACACATACATATGTGCAAAGCATACTGAAATGCAAACAGAAAGGATACATACCAATTGCTAAGACGTGCTACTCGGGGAGGTAGAGAGATAGAAGGAAACAGAATGGAATCAAGAAAGGATATAAAATGGAATTCAGGGGCACCTGGGTGGCTCAGTGGATTAGGCCACTGCCTTCGGCTCGGGTCATGATCTCAGGGTCCTGGGATCGAGTCCCGCATCGGGCTCTCTGCTCAGCGGGGAGCCTGCTTCCCTCTCTCTCTCTCTCTCTCTGCCTGCCTCTCTGCCTACTTGTGATCTCTGTCAAACAAATAAATAACATTAAAAAAAATAAATTAAAAAAATGGAATTCACCTATATCTGCAAAGCCTTAATTCTATGTTTAAAATGTTTTCTTAATTAAAAAAAAAAATCAAGCAACATGGACAAATTCCCCATCTCCTCTTAACTTATAAAGTAACATGGAAGAGGACTTTTAGACACAGGGTGGCTGGTTTTGTGCAGAGGTATAAATGCGTAAAATAGCTGATCTCATGAAATTATGAAATAAAATTTGCGGGGGCAAAGATGGATTCTATATCCGATACCTGTTAATTCCTGCTAAAATATGAATTAGTCGCTGAGTGTCCAGCTAAGCATTCAAGAATGACTTCTCTGAGGCACGGTCTATGAGTCGGGCAGGCTAAACAATGCAAAGGCAGTACGTTCATACCACTGGACACTGACAGCAGGGTGCAGGCACCGTTTAGAATGCTTTCCCATCATATACTTGGCCAATTAAGTACAAAGAGCTTAGGGGACTTATTGCCTGGAAAGACAGAATATATATACTTGTGTAAGAAAACAATGTAACTTCAAACAACTAAAAGGTAAAACATACTTAAAAGGTATTGCCCCCCACTCACACACACACTGCATCCCCCCCATCCCTACTCCCGAACTTCCTGGCCTACATTTAAATATTTTAAAACTAATTTTATACAACTGTTTGAAGGAAAAGGGAAGAAAACTGGAAATCCTTTATGTACCACAAGATGACCAGGAAGGGAGCAGAACACATAGTGTCTAATAGTATCTACTTAATGATCTTTGAGCTAGAAATGCATGCACATGTACCTGTGATAAATTCCTAGTCAAGCAAGGCACATGACAGCTCTTTCTATTGTAGTGGAAAACATTTGTCCTGGATCAATAGTAGGAGCTAATTTTGCATTGATTTACCTAAACACATTATTTTAATCAACAAAAAATTCTGACCACTTGCCGTACCCAATCAGTGCTTAAAGAAATAAAGAAATGTAAACAACCAACTACAGTTCAAAGAGTGACTCAAGGACAAAGAACTATGGAAATGCATCCAACATGAATAATAACAACAATAAATGGTGATCTATTCTGGGGTGCCTGGGTGGCTTAGTCAGCTGAGGGTCTGACTCTTGATTTCAGCTTGGGTCTAAGGTCGTGGAATCACGTCCTGCATCAGGCTCCATGCTCAGCTCGGCATCTGCTTCTCCCTTGCCCTCTGCTCCTCCCCCTACTTGAGCCTCTCTTTCAAACAAATAAAATCTTAAAAAAAAAAAAAAAAAAAAAAAAGATGACCTCTTCCGGTTGAAAGGGTACAAGAGAACCCACAGTTAGCCTCCCTCTGACACAACTCTTTGTCCCATGCAGTTCCTGAGGTACCTTTTCTTCAAAACACTGAAATAACCACCTCAGGTCCCTTTCTTCCATGTTACCTATACACAGAACAGTTAACTCTAAACTCATTCTCAGAAATCCATCACATAGCTTTAAGACAAAAATTCAGTCACTACCTCCTCTTGTCTAGGCTAGCCAATTTAAAACCCAAGAGGTCTTCAAAAATGCTCCCTTCAACTCTTACATTATTCTTCTTTATGTCTGCTCCAGTTCTTTACTGATTTTAATAAAGGGACCTACAGCAGCCTTGAAACTCTGGAGAGGACTAGAAATAATTAACACAAAGTGCAGAGAATGCTCTAGCACTGGGAGAAAAGAGGCAGTTTACATCTGGTTTAGGAAGCATACTTATCCAATTTTAGACGTTACCTTTGGGGTGATAATGAAACATGAAAGCAGAAAGATATTGTAAACAGTCAGGCTGATCTTTGGGATATTCCCTTTAAGAGAGGACACATCCCTGTATCAGGGAGAGAGATATAATAGTATGGAACAGAAAGAAGGAAAGCACAAAATGAGGAAAATGAACAGTACAGAGTTTGAAGTAAGTCTCTAAGAAATCAACTGGTGTTCAAATGTAAGTATCCAAAGGTAAAAATAAAATAAAAACATTGGCTGTAATATATAATTATTAATCGTGTTTTTTCTTCCCTCCACTTATGAACACTTCTAGCCAAGACTCTGAGGAGTACGACCCTCCTGAGGAGGGCACCATACAGAATATGCATCCAGGCTGACAATGTTTCAAATGTAACTTTGAAATGCAACACTCAAAGGAGCAGTTCACCCACTTAAAAAAGTAATGGCAATAACTCCAAGAGCAAACATTACAGAGCAGGTAAACAAATAACTTTACAGGCAAGGATCTAAATCCTGTCTGACTGCAAGGAGATTGCTTCCTTCATCAATAAAAGGGGGGAAGAAAGCATACAATAATCTTTCTATATTGCAGGGCTGACACACACTCACACATATATATGTTCATATACAAATTTCTCCTCCCTTCCTTCACATTTCAAGGATATCAATAGCATGTGAATTACAAAGTAGGGTGCTGCTTATTACCGCCGTTTCTCAGCTTCAAGCCTACCCTTCTGTGAGCAGCTCTGCAAAGCTGGGTCTCTCGGAGGTGGTTCTTCACCAGGGGCCGTCCCCCAGGGGATATCTGGCAATGTATGGAAATGTCTGGGTTGGAGGGAGGGTTATCAAATGAGTAGAAGGCCAAGTATGTTACTCAACATCCTCCAAAGCACAGGATAGCCACTGGCCCAAAATGTCAATGGTACTGAGGTTAAGCAACCATGTCTAGGGTCTACTAACCATTATTCAGACTCCCTTGGCAGCTGGCTTCATGTTTACATTCTGCCAATGGGAGGCCCTAGAGGGAGAGAGAAAGCATCCCTCCAGCAGAAGAGGGACTCTGGCCCCAGCATTCTCATCACCAGCCAGTTGCATCCGGCTCATAAAACTCTAGTAACACCATCTTTTCCTTTTTTGTAAAAGTGGAGATGTCTACATCTGTACTGTCCAACGCAACAGCTACTAGTCATTAAAATACCGTCAGCTGAGAAAGTCTAGAAGCAGTGATGTCCCAGCAGCAATGAGCACGCACAGCACCACGATCTTGGTTTCTAAACCAAGGTTTCTAACCTCCATGAACAGGAACCAAAGCTCCCTGGGAGGATGGATAATTTCAGGGGCTGGGTCAGGGCAAGTGCATGAGCCTGTAATATGTAGTTCTACAATGAATGATGCAGAGAGAATGATGGATACATGTCAAAGGATACAGAAGATACCATCAAGGGTTTTTTTGTTTTGTTTTGGTTTTAAGATTTTACTTATTTACTTGTCAGAGAGCTATAGAAAGAGAGAGTGCAAACAGGAGGAGTGGCAGGCAGAGAGAGAAGCAAGCTCCCCGCTGAGCAGGGAGCCTGACATAGGACTCATTCCCAGGACCCTGGTATTATAACCTGAGCTGAAGGCAGACGCTCAACCAATTGAGCCACCCAGGTGTCACTTAAAGAGGTTTCCATTGGCCAAATCTGGGATAATCTGAGCACCAAAATAAATAATAAAAGTATTAGATTATAACCCACCGAACACAAATTCAAGTGTCCATACTGATACAAATAAGAAAGTCAAAGAGAAGGAAATAGGGGGGGAAAATTCCTTATAGTGTAGGAAATCGGAAAAGAGAAATCCTCTTCCTTACGATAGATATATAGATTAGATATAGAGATCAGTTACTGCTAAATCCTACTTCACGAGCACTGGACCTGTGCTGTCCAGTTGCAGCCACTAGCCACATGCAACTTCTTAAATGTGACTTTAGATCAAATATAATTTAAAATCCGGTTCCACACAAGCCACATTTCAAGTGCTCACATGGCTAGTGGTTACTGCACTGTATAGCAAGGTATTGGACAACGGCATTTGAGACTAAACCATAATTTTTTGAGGATAAATTCTAGAACAAATAAAAAGGTAAGATCTACTTCTCTTCTTTTCTGAAACTCTTAAAATTTAGTATTAGAATTTAAAAAACAATTTCATGATGATAAAGAGTAAACAATAGCAACAAAATTTGGAAGCTGGAAAGCAGATGGATGAGTGGTAACAAGAATTAGGAAACTGAAGACAGTTAAATCCTAATCTGGTTAAAGGAGAAAACAAAGAAACAATGCAATTTACAGTGTAGATGCAACAATATGTCCAGGACTGGCAGCATCGGGTACCAACAGAGTGAAAGGATGGAGAACTGTAGAAAGACGGAAGATGTAAAAGGACTTTAGAAGTAGTTATCTTTTTTAAAAAAATTTTATTTATTTATTTGACGGAGAGATTACAAGTAGGCAGAGAGGCAGGCAGAGAGAGAGGGGGAAGCAGGCTCCCTGCTGAGGAGAGAGCCTGACGCAGGGCTAGATCCCAGGACCCTGAGACCATGACCCGAGCTGAAGGCAGAGGCTTAACTCACTGAGCCACCCAGACGCCCAGCAGTTACATTTCTTTTAAGCCTTTAAATTCCAGTTAGTTGGGTCATCTAGGTGGCTCAGTTGGTTAAGTGTCTACCTTCAGCTCAGGTCATGATCCCAGAGTTCTGGGATCAAGTGTGCATGAGGCTCCCTGCTTGGCGGGGAGCCTGCTTCTCCCTCTCCCTCTGCCTGAGGATGCCCCTGCTTGTGCTCTCTCTGACAAATAAATAAAATCGTTTAAAGTGAATAAATAAATTCCAGTTAATTAACATTAATTTCAGGTGTACAATATAGTGATTCAACATTTCCATATATTACTCGTTGCTTATCACAAGTACATTCCTTAATCCCCACATATCCGTTCTGGTAACCATCAGTTCTCTCTATACTTAAGAGTCGAGAAGCAGTTACATTTCTTTTTTTAAAAAAGATTTTATTTATTACTTATGTGAGAGAGAGAGAGCACAAGTGGGGGATCAGGGGGAGAGAATCCCAAGTAGACTCCTCATTGAGCACAGAGCCTGATGCAGGGCTCAATCCCACATCCCTGATGATCATGACCTGAGCTTAACCAACTGACTGAGCCACTCAGATGCCCTGAGATGCAGTTATATTTCTTTCTTTCTTTTTTTTTTTTTTAAAGATTTTATTTATTTATTTGACAGAGAGAAATCACAAGTAGGCAGAGAGGCAGGCAGAGAGAGAGAGAGGCAGAAGCAGGCTCCCTGCTGAGCAGAGAGCCCGATGCGGGACTCGATCCCAGGACCCTGAGATCATGACCTGAGCCGAAGGCAGCGGCGTAACCACTGAGCCACCCAGGCGCCCGGCCGGTTATATTTCTAAGTTGCCTCTCCAACAGTATACTCCAAGTGGAAAGTAAAAGCTTATTCGTTAAAGCAGGTAAACCAGGGAGTCTTGAACCTAGGGAACTCATGGCATTGTTGACAACAATGCAGTAAAGTGCATTATGTATTGAAGTCGGCAGAGCGGGGAGTTAGGTAACTGAATTACTTTCAGGAGAAGTAGTGTTGGGGAGAGGGGAAGAATAAATTAAAGAGAAGAAAACTGGAATACTTGTCTATAAGTTTCAATACCCTTTTAAGTGAGAACATGGAGGGGAGGAAATAACCAACAGAATAACTCAAGAAAATGTTTCAGATAAAAGGATATGAGCTGCCAGACTAAAAATGCCCACAGAATACCCAGCACAGTGGATAAAAGGAGACCTACCAATCACATTTCAGAGGACACTCTAATTCTGTTAGCTTCCCAAAGAGGGGCTGGGGGAAGAGGGGAATAGAGGTCACACAAAGATCAAAGATCTGATGTTTGCAATAGGAACACTGGACAATGAAAGGGGATGCATTATTGTCACCAAAGTTCTAAAGGAAAGACTTTCCAAACTAACGTTCCACACCAGGAAAGTTATCACTCAAGTATGCGGGTAGTATAACAAACAACATTTTAAACGTGCATTAAGTCCTTTAAAAAATTACTTCCCATGCATCTTTTCTCCTGAAACTATAGGAGTATAAGTTACCAAAAGAGTGAGAGAGAGAAACAACGGGGAGATGGACTCTAGCAATCAGAAGACTGAATCAGAAGATCCAATAAAAGAAAGAAGCAACAGGGGCACCTGGGAAGCTCAGTGAATTGAAGCCTCTGCCTTTGGCTCAGGTCACGATCCCAGGGTCCTGGGATCGAGCCCTACATTGGGCTCTCTGCTTGGCAGGCAGCCTGCTTCCTCCTCCCTCTGCTAGTGTCTCTGCCTACCTGTGATCTCTGTCTGTCAAATAAATAAATAAAATCTTAAAAAAAAAAAAAAAAAAGAAAAAAGAAAAGAAAGAAGCAACAAAAATCACCAGGAAGCTAGACAGTGAAGTGGGAAGCCCCATAATTATCAGTCCCCAAAGAGCAGTAACACTCAAAGCCATGTATGCCAAGGGGTCATCATCTAGATCCTGAGGTCACAGTAGTGTTTGTTTTACACTGTTTCCTGAAGTTTGACACCATTCAGATAAGTTCACAAATCATAAACACATAGCCTGGTTTTCACAAAGTGAACACATTCTGTGTAACACCTAGATCAAGAACCCCAAAAGTCTCCCTCGTGCCCCTTCTAGTAACCACCCAAGTGACTTTCTTGACTTTTAACATTCTATGTTAATTTTCCACCTTGTTGACATACATGTGTAAATACACGTACACACATATTAATACTTACAGTGTTCTCACAGGCATTTGTGCATATTACTAGCTGAGGGTAAAAAAAGTTAACTGTCTCCCTTCTTTTTTCTGCCCTCACAGTGTAAACAAGTATTTTTTTCATGGTCTATTTAGTCCCATGTATTTCATCTTTCTGGACTGTTTACAGGTGGTTTCACAGTTTCAGATGGCCCCTAACAGTATGGCTGCAGTGCTGTCCAGTGTTCCTACACCCTGTAAGGTTGTGATGTGTCTTACAGAGAAAATACATATTAGATAAGCTTTGTTTGGGCATGAGTTACACTGCTCTTGGCTATGAGTTCTATGATCGTAAATCAACAAAATGTATTACATAAGCTGTCTTTCAACAAAATCACTTCTAAAAAAAAACAAGACTGATCTATTGATGAAAATGTGACCAGAGGCTTACAGGAACCTAACCCTGAATTTCCCCTAGGAGCAATTATTCAGTATTTGCTAATTCAGTGTTCAGGGAAACTTTACAGAACTACCAGAGGTAGTAAGAAATCAACTATACATACACAATCACAGAGTATTGTACATTTTCCTGTTAATCTGATAACAGGACAAGGCCCAGGGAGTCTTGGCCGAGGCTCAGCTGCTTGTCTGGACTGGGCTGGTCACGACTGTGTGCTGAAGAAGTTGTGTTCTCCCCACCAGAGCAGAGATTCAGCCGAGGACCCTCATTTCCCCCAAGTGTTCTGCTCTGACCTGTTCATGAGAGCAGGAGGTGGGCCACCGTGAACAGCCATCCTCTTACCACACCTCTGCCATAAATCTGCCTTGGGCCACACAATGGCCAGCTGAATCCCCCAGCTGTGGCAGCCCTGAGTTTGCAGGGGGCAAGCATGACCTTACTCAACGACTTCTCCAAAGAGTCTCCCAGAAACTCTCAGTGAGGCTGAAGGCAGACTGTTCAGCTTCTCCTGTCCTCGGCGACTTCACCCAATAGTGCAAGCTGCCCTCTCCTCACACTGCAAGGCTGTAGTTTCCTACTCCATGTTTCATAACTAAAAATATGTTACTTAGACAGGAATAGATATATCGAGGGTTAAAGTATAGAGAAAGACAAAAGATGATCAAGACAAAGGTCCAGATAGTGGTAATGGACATGTTTGTGAGATGGTCTGCTTTTTAATATGGGTAATGGAAACAAAGATCTTTGTTTTATCTTTTTACTGAATACACACACTTTATATACCCTTCTGAATGCCTGATACATTTCTCACATATGTAAAAACTCCATTTTTAAAGAAAAGGACTGACTTACTGGCCATGCATCTTAAAAATGATTAATATTGTTTAGACTTAAAACAAAAAAAGAGCTAGAAACTTCTTTTAAAAACTGTAAGGGGGCGCCTGGGTGGCTCAGTGGATTAAGCCGCTGCCTTCGGCTCAGGTCGTGATCTCAGGATCCTGGGATGGAGTCCTGCATGGGGCTCTCTGCTCAGCAGGGAGCCTGCTTCCTCCTCTCTCTCTCTGCCTGCCTCTCTGCCTACTTGTAATCTCTCTTTGTCAAATAAATAAATAAAATCTTAAAACAAAAACAAAAAAAACTGTAAGAGGGCTGGGGCATCTGGGTGGCTCAGTGGGTTGAAGCCTCTGCCTTCGGCTCAGGTCCTGGTCCCAGGGTCCTGGGATTGAGCCCCACGTTGGGCTCTCTGCTCAGCAGGGAGCCTGCTTCCCCCTTTCTCTCTCTGCCTGCCTCTCTGCCTATTTGTGATCTCTGTCAAATAAATAAATAAAATCTTTAGAGGGAAAAATAAAACTGTTAAGAGGATATTTTCATTACCTCTTGGTGGGTGAGTGAGGTCTGTCTAAGCAATACAGGGAATGTGAAACCATAAATGGGGTGGGGGGAAGCACACTAAATTTGATGAGAGGTATACAATTTTAATAGTGGCAAAAGATTCCACAAACAAAGTCAAATGACAACAGATGAGAAATATTTGCAATAAACAAACAATGATGGGCTCTTAAAAATTAAGAAAAAGACCAACAGGAAAAAAAGAATTAGAAAAATGGGAAATGAGATATGACCAGGTATACTGAAGAGGAAGTATGTGATTCAAGTATATCCTTGGTAATAAGAAAAGTATCTAAAGTCCTCCAAAATTCTCAATGTCATTCAGTAAAAGGCCTAATTCAAGTAAGGCTTATGAAAATCTTAAAGTAGAAGGTTCAAGGATGACCAGCAAAATAAAAAGTAAGCTATCATACCTGTGAATCAAAAACTGGTTTTATGCTGAGGTAAAACTGACCCTCCTCCTACCAGACCTTCCTCCAAAAAATTAAAATGCTCTCATTTGGTAAGAGCTCTAGCTTAGGCACCACCCACAGTCAACACAGAAGTCAGGCGAATCAAGGCCTTCACTCTTTGCTAACAACATTTTAGCTTCCTCACATAGTTACATACTTGCTACATCTTTTCACTTGCCCACTTATCTTGCACCATTGTAAGGTCATGTACTTGACCCTGTTCTACCTAATGTTTTTAATAGTGACTTGGAAAATGACAGAAAATATACTTATAAAGCTTGTGCATGAAAGAAACAGCTACAATATTGGGTGACAGAACAGAAATTCAAAGAAAGGTGAATGTGTGTGCCAAAGTAAGATACATTTTTAAGGGGAATCTCATAAAGTCCTGCCTTTAGATTAAACATCAATCTATGGGCTAAAAAATTCTGGGAGAATTAACTAAGCTGAACTTCGGCTGCAGTATTAGCTTAAGATGGGATGCGATTGCTAAAATACCAGCAAATAAACAAGCTCAGGTGGTATAAACAAATGCGTAAGATACATAACTGTAATATTCCCACAGCGTCTTACTCCTGTTGGACCATATGTGAAGAACTGCATTTAGTTCTGGGTGTCTTGTTTTAAAATGAGAAACAAATACAGTATAATGACAGAATGGTAAAGGTTCTAGAAACTAAGTCAAGAGAAATTACTAAAAGACCAAATGAACTATTTAGCAAAAGAGCTGGGAGTAGGTAATGCACAGGGGATGTGACAGTTTTAAACAGAGCTACCATAAGAAAGTAGTGCACTGGTTCTCCCGCCACTGAAGTCAAAACCAGAAGGCACTAAATGCAACATGCTACCCTGTACTGGATCCTGCAACAGAAAAAGATTAGCAGAGAAACTAGTAAAATCCAAGTAAGTATGCAGTTTAATAATAATGTACCAATGTCAGGGAAGTAGTTTTGACAAATACTACAGGGTAACATGTTAACTTTAGGAGAAACTGGGTGAGAGGTATATGGAAAGTCTTAACTACCTTTGCAACTCTTCCATAAATTTGAGATTATGACAAATTAAAAGGTTATAAAAAGAAAGAAAGAAGGAGGCAGATGGTTCAACAAATGACTTTCAATAGCATAGTCAATGCTCTTATCAATGCATGGGTTGTGTTCAGAGATTAGACAAACTGAAATGCGCCTTTGAAAGGATATCTGCATACATGGCACACTGTTACCATTTAAACTGGAGGTCAGATGAATTTAGGAGGGCCCCTAATATCTAACCTTGGAGTCCAAAAGCCAGAATGTAAAGAACAAAGCTAAATGAAGCAGATCCATCAACACTAGGGAAATAATCTTAGATTTCCAATAATGTTGCAACTGATTCTCCTAGTTTTGTTTTGTTTTTGTTTTAAAGATTGAATTTATTTGAGAGAGAGAGAGAATGCTAGTGAGAGAGAACAAGCCAGGGGGAGAGGCAGAGGGAGAAGCAGGCTCCCCACTGAGCAGAGAGCCCAATGTGGGGCTTGTTCCAAGACTCTGGATCATGACCTGAGCTGAAGGCAAGACACTTAACTGAGACACCCACTCTGTTAGGTTTTTTGTTGTTGTTGTTTTGTTTTGTTTTTTAAGGCTTATTTATTTTAGAGAGAGAGAAAAAAAGAGAGAACATGAGTAGGGGAGGGGCAGAGGAAGAGAGGAAGAGTAAGGAGGGAATCTCAAGCAGACTCTCTGCTGAGCACAGAGTCTGAGGGGGTGGTTGATCTTAGTCAGATCAGAGCTGAAATCAGACCAGAGCTGAAATTAAGAGCTGGACCCTCAACCGATTGAGCCACCCATGCACCTCACTTCTGCTAGTTTTGAAGAAGACCCCAAAGCCTTTTGTAAGTGTTTTTCCAACTATAGGTCCCAACCCAGTGAAATCAGTTTAGTCACAACAGCTCTCCCTGGAGGTAACACTCCCAGGGGGCAGGCTGGAACTCACAGTGACTGGGGGGTACTACTGGAGTTTACAGAGGAAAGGTACCAAAGATACTAGGTGTCTGGAAATGCAGTAAAAAACTGTCCAGCTAAGATATGCCAAATCTCCCACTAGACATTCAAGTACAAAACATAATAATAATAAACCTTTAAAATTATCTAATCATACTACCAAACTTCATTTCCCCCATAAACACAAAGCATTTTTTGCAGCTTTAGCAAACACTTTTCAGGTATGTCACTATCTCGTAACACCATTGTGCTTTTCAGAACTTTATAAAAGGCTCTCTAGCATTTCAGAAAATCTGATGAAACTGTAATAGCTGAATTTCTAGTAGAGCATACCTATACCAGACAGCTTTTATAGATATACTTTCGAATAAGTAATACAGACTCCTTTGAAGAGATTTATTTCCAAACATTATTGAGTAGGGATTTATGCAAGAGGGTTCTTTCCAAATTGTATTAACATTAAAAAGTATTTCACAGTTGGGCGCCTGGGTGGCTCAGTAGGTTAGGTGTCTGTCTCCTGGCTTCTGCTCAGGTTATGATCTTAGTTGCGGGACTGGGGGCTGGTTTGGGGCTCTGCACTCAGCATGGAGTCTGAGAGCCTCTCACTCTCCCTCTACCCCTCACCACCACTCTCTCTCTAAAATGAGTAAGTAAGTCTTGTAAAAGAAAGTATTTCACATCAAATTTGCCCTATATACATTTAATTTTTTTGTGGCAGAATGATTAGAAATCTATGTTGTGAAGATTAAATGTTAAATTTTGTTGAGGTTTGTTATTTTCTTTTTTACTCAAATAATGTCTCCCAAAGTCTACCACATAGCTGTCACTATTTCTTTTTCCAGTCTAGACTCTACTCCCTATTATCTATCAAGATACACTCTCTAGGGGGGTTAAAGACTAGAAAATAAATGGATGTTGTTAATGGTAGGTTCCATAAGTTTTTCTGTTGGACATCACTTCCTTGTCCCATACCAAGTCATTTCACAGAGAATTATTTTGACACGACACTTATAAACAAGGCCTAACTCACTGATGAGAATATACTGCTACTTTTGTTTACATATGTCGACAATCTTTTTTTTTTTTTAAGATTTTATTTATTTATTTGAGAGAGAGAGGGAGACCATGAGAGGGGAGAGGTCAGAGGGAGAAGCAGACTCCCCACTGAGCAGGGAGCCCGATGCGGGACTTGATCCCGGGACTCCAGAATCATGACCCGAGCCCAAGGCAGTTGCTCAACCAACTGAGCCATCCAAGTGCCCCCATATGTTGACAATCTAATTTATCTTATATTATCCCTACATCAAGTAAGATCATTTCCTTCTTTACATTTTCCCTCTTTTTAAAACTTCCTCTTATTTCATTTTTCTTCATTCTAACAGTTTTTATTCTACTATCTACATATATTTCAGCTCTTTCATTTTCCTACACTTTTTATAGAATAGGTTTCCTGATCTTATTTAAATCCAAACATATTTACTGTAAATAGATGCAGGCACTCAATGATGTACTTCACTGTAACATCTAAGGTAGCTGATGACTTATCAATGGACTTTATTTAGGAATAACCAACAGAGTATTAAAATATTTGTTATACAAATAACTAAGGCACTGGATCTGATAGGGTTGAGGATCACTCATTTAGTGGATCTTAAGCAGAATTTCTTGCAAATGGAATAGAACAGAAAAATTATCACAGTATACTGTAAATAGGGTAGTTTCATAAAACTTTCGTTTCCCTTATGTGTGTGTTTTCTGAGTGTTGAAAAACGTGTTCCTTGGGGCGCCTGGGTGGCTGAGGCCATGATTGCAGGGTCCTGGGATTGAGCCCCGCATCGGGCTCCCTGCTCGGCAAGAAGCCTGCTTCTCCTTCTTCTACTCTCCCTGCTTGTGTTCCCTCTCACTGTATCTCTCTGTCAAATAAATAAAATCTTAAAAAAAAAAAAAAAGTGTTTCTTGCTACATTTCAGGGCCAAATAAGTTTGCAAGCCTCTGTTAAAAAAGTCCCTTCCTTCTCCACCTCCCCCAGTAACTGTACAGAGCAGTGGTCAACAATCCTCCTACAAGGTCATTTCCCCTCCTGGGCATTCTGCAATCTATTTCCCATCTCCATGTCTTCTTACCTCTCTCTCCCACAGGAATGGATTCAAGTCACCCCTTCAATTTATTTTTTACCTTTTTTCTGTCCTAAAAGCAAGCAAGTAAATAAACAAAGAAAAAGTTATGGGCATGGCAAAAGGCCAAAAAAGTGACCTTTATAGGGGCAGCTGGCTGGCTCAGTTGGTAAAGCATGTGATTCTTGATCTCCAGCTTATGAGTTAGGGACCCAGTAGAGATTACTTAAAAATAAAATCTTGGGGTGTGTGGGTGGAGCAGTTGGTTAAGCGTCTGACTCTTGGCTTCAGCTCAGGCCCTAATCTGTGTCATGAGATCAAGCCCTGAGTCAGGCTCTGCACTCAGCAAGGAGTCTGCCCGAGATTCTCTCTCCCTCTCCCTCTGCCCCTCCTACTTGTGCTCGCTCTCCCTCTCTTTTAAAAAAAGAACATTTAAAAAAAAAAAGGTTTTTTTTTTTTTTTTTTGACAGAGAGAAACAGCAAGAGAGGGAACATAAGCAAGGGGAGCAGGAGAGGAAGAAGCAGTCTTCCTGCTGAGCAGGGAGCCTGATATGGGGCTTGATCCCAGGACCCTGGGATCATGACCTGAGCTAAAGGCAGACGCTTATGGACTGAGCCACTTAGGTGCCCCCCACCAAATAAATAAATAAATCTTCAAGAAGAATTATAAGATAAATAAATAAAATAAAATCTTTTTTAAAAAGTTACCTTTTTAGACATCATGGAATCCAGAAAGCATAAAGAAAAGGCAGAGATATGTCTACAAGAAAAATGAAAATCTTTGGGAGGAGCCAAGACATTATATATATATATATATATATTCAAGGCAAATATGACTAGGAAAAAAGTCCTTGTATCAAAAAGGTTTAAAATTCCTAAGACCAACAATAATCAGAAAGAAAGAAGCAATTCTAGTGATGGGAGAAAAGTGAGTGCAGCATAAATTTTTAATTGAAAATTAGTTATACCATATGATCCAGCAGTTCTTACTCCTAGGTATATACCTAGACACTTAAAAAATGAATAGAATTAACGAGATAACTTATTAAGAGTCTCAAGTTTTCTAGGAATAAATATTAGCAGAAAGAGAAATATATTTTATCTCTTATTTCCAAGTGTTTATTTGCAGTAGTTATTTGATTTCCTGTCTTAATATGTTATGCTCAACTGGAGGTGTTACTTCTGAGAGAACATTTTGAAAATTTGGTTATCACAATGACTGGATATCACCTGGGCATTTGGGAGGTTGATTGATACCAGGGATTCTAAAAATTTGCAATGTGATTACAGTGAAGAACTGTCCCACCTTTCCCATGGCTTTAAAATGTCCAGTGGGGTGGGGGGAGTCCCAATGGAGGGGTGCCCAGTTGGTTCAGTTGGCAGAGCATGTGACTTTGATCTCAGGTCCAATGTGGGTGTGGAGTTTACTTTAAAAAATAAAAATAAATAAAATGTCCCAATGGAAAACCCAGTCTATAATGACTTGAACTTAGAAGCTTAAGTCAGTGCTACATATAGATACTAAGTACTTTTTGCATGATTTTAACACACACTGAAATCACCAGTAATGCAACTGTTTGGGTAAATTGTTTAGAACTTGACACCATGAGTTGTTCAAAAAGAAACAGCATTGAAGGCAACTTTGTTTAAGACATGTGAACTGCCAATATGTCTATTAAGGATCTGTATCTGAAGCAGTCACTGTGAAGTGACCCTGTATATAGGTACAACCTCTTTTGTTATTTCCTCTAATATACTCACACCTGAGCATTTACATCTTGAAAGACACATTATTTTATTATACATTATTTCATTTTTATTTTTCCTTTATATTATAGCATTACAGTGATTTCTTTAAAGTATGCAAATAAGAGTTCTTTATAGAAAAATCCCAATGCATAAACACAGAAAAAATGGTAAGTGCTGGAAAATCAGCATCTTGCAACCACTCTGAAACAACAGATCCAGGCAGCTTACATCACTGACAGCCCACAGAGAGACAGGCTGACATTTGAACCCACTGAGACAAACAGACATTATGGGTCTCTCAGCGTGATATAATAAGAAGTATTATGAAATATTCAGCACCTATGAAACATTCTTACCGAAAACAAACATCTGAATCAAGCCTCTAGAACAGAGTACCACTTAAAAGAAACATGTGGAATGAAAGGATACATTAAAATGACTTCACAAAAATGTAAGCCAGAATGTGGGAAATACTATCAAGGAAACAGTTCAGTTCCTTTAACAGATAAATGGCATTTTTAAAAGAGGAGAGGGCTGTTATAAATTAATAGAGATTTTAAAGGACATACCAACCTAATGTAATATGTAGACTTGTAAGTACTGATTTTAACAAACTAACTTTAAGAAGACACTTTTGGGACAACTGGGAAAACTGAACATGAACTGGGTATTAGATAATATTAAAGAATTATTGTTAATTTTAGGAGGTACGGTAATGATACTATAGCTTCACTTACAAATGTATGTGTGCATATGTATGTGTGCGTGTGTACAGTAGTGTATCCCTACCAGCCAGGAATAAATATTGAAATATTTGTGGATGAAATGATATTGCTTTAGAATCTTCAAACCCCCCAAAAAGGGAGGAGCCTGGAAATGGATACAAAAATGGCAAAATGTGGATGTGCTAAAACTTGGTAACAGAAATATTAATATATTAATTATGTGTTAATCATAGTTGACTTCTTTAAAGTCCTAGAACAGGAAAAAAAGGATGCAGAATCATCTCCTTAGTTGTGTTTAGGTTGCCACAAACCTATGGATCAACAATCTGTGAGTTACTCAACTAATGAGCAGCTCTTACACCATTATCTAATACATCTGTCCTGTCATCTAATAAAACCATCCTGTCCCTGAGGGCAAGGAGTGTCTTGGTCTGATATACCCTAATGTGGGAGAGGTACTGTCTACAGTGATGCTTTGATATATCTTTCTGTTTTAAGCAAACTCTACGCCCAATGTGGGACTTGAACTCATGAGATCAAGAGTCCCAGGCTCTACTGAATGAGACAGCCAGGTGCCCCTTGATATAGCACTTGAGAAGCCTAATCAAAAAAAGAGCTAAGTTTGGTCTTGGTATATTCTCCATGGATCCTTTTCACTATTATCTTTCATAGGCCTTTTCCTCAGCAGATTTGTTCTACTGTTCACAAAATCTCCTGTGTGTTTTCCTGCCGTGGCCTTTGCATTACAACCTCATTTCTGGCCATGGCATTGGTCTGGAATGTCTATATGCTTCTACTCTGTCGAGACAAGTCCCTTCTCCATAAAGCTGGCTCAAATCCCCTCTCCTCAGTCTCCGTGCCTTCATCTGTACACTTTTATTTACAGAATGTCAGAAAATGAAGAGGCATTGGTAGCTCTCATTGGCCTTTTAATTTGAAGCAGGAAAGCCTTTTGGTATCTCCTGTATTTTTATCCTTCCTGCTCTTTTAGAATGCAAATTCCTTGAGGGCAGGGACTATATCTTATATAAGGAAATATACCTTGCATATTGTTAGCACTCAAATTATATGCAAAGAATTTAGAAGTATGATAAAATAGCTGTTTTCTATACCCAAGATGAAAATGATGCAGATGGCTCAAGTAATGAGTGCTTGTTGTATGCCAGGTACTAGCCTATTTTATAGATAATAACCACTGACCAACCACCCTAAGGCTAGTAAGCATTATGCCCATTTCATGAAATGATGCACAGAGAGATAAACAACTTACTGATGTCACAGTCAGTAAGTGAACAAGGTGGGTTTGAATTCGGGCAGTTTGGCTACAAAATCCCATTCTTAAATTTACTATTCAGCATCTCAAAAAAAAAAACTTGAGTAAACAGGAGAATTTTATCCCCTCAGAAATCTAGCCTCTAGCATTAGTCTACAAACCAATAAATAAACTCTAAGCCTACAGTTTTGGGTCACTTCATCTCAACACTATGTACAGTAGAAAACAGGGTAGAGGGTGCCTGGGTGGCTCAGTGGGTTAAAGTCTCTACCTTCGGCTCAGGTCATGGTCACAGGGACCTTGGATGGAGCCCCACATCGGGCTCTCTGCTCCGCAGGAAGCCTGCTTCCCTTCTTCTGTCTGCCTCTCTGCCTACTTGTGATCTCTGTCAGTCAAATAAATAAATAAAATCTTAAAAAAAAAATAGGGTAGAATAAGAGTCATAGGATCTGAATGCTAGTCCTAACTATGATCTCAAGTAGTATGACTCAGCCTTTCTAGAACACAATTTTATTGGGGGAAAAAAAGAAAAAGAAAAGAAAAAGCAAGGTTGATTTCCTTCTGGACCAAAAGGTCTATTATTCCAGCTACCTCTTGATTTTATTCATGAGAAAAGAGAACAAAAATAAACTGATTCATTATCCAGCTACCAAGCTGGCCTAATTCCCACAGTGAGCTCTCCTGGTCTAGTCCTGTATCACTACAGCACTGCCCCAGGAGACACACCAAGCTCTCTACCTCTGTGCTGCCTCTTTCCTGCTATTTGAAAAAAGAAGACAAGGTCTGTGGGCCCTGAAACAGACATTTACCTGGTTAAAGGTTTGGGGAACTCAAGTCACAGTAAGCTGGAGAGACAAGCAACACAATCACATCAGTCACATCAATTCTTGACTTTCAGATCTCTGATGACGTGCTAAGCATGTGTTTGTTCACTCATTCAGCCAATTCAACTCCAGGTCACTCATCCAGACGGCTTACACACCTCCACCTGAACATCTAACAGACATCTCTAACCTAGTATGTCTGAAAGAGAACTCCTACCCACCCTTGTCTCAGTAAGTGGCCCTCTTCCTACCCACATGCTTTTGGCTACACTACACCCAGCAAGTTCTGGTAGCTCTACATTCAAAGAATTAAGTTCAAATATCTCACCAGGCCTATAAATTTCTCCCTACCAAGTCCTCTCTCCTCTTCTTCCCTGCCTAGTCAGCTCCCAGCCACTCTGTTCCTCAAACAACCTACTTTATTCCAACCCCAGGGCTTTATTCTCGATGAAGTATCTGCTTGCACAGAGAACATCTGTGGCACCTGGGTGGCTCAGCTGGTTAAGCCTATGATTCTTGATTTTGGCTCAGGTCATGATATCTCAGGGTCATGAGACTGAGCCCCGCATTGGGCTCTATGCTGGGTGTGGAGCCTGTCTGGGAGTCTCCCTCCCTCCAATCTCCTCCTAACCATCCTCCCCTCCTCACTCTAGTTCTCTCTGGAAGGATGGAAGGGAAGAAAGGAGAGAGGAAAGACCACATCGTCTGAAAGACCTTCCTGACCACTCTTTCACCTTCTATCATATTCAATCCTTACTGCCTCACTCGGCTTTACTTTCTTCAGAGAATTTATCATGAATCAAAATTATACTACAGGTTTCTTTGCTGTCCTCTTCCCCCAATTAAAATGTAAACCCTACAATAAGAACTTCTTATCTTTCATTACTCTATTCCCAGTTTCAAATACTGAGTGCCTACAGGTACATATTTATTTATTGAGTGAATGAATTTTCCCAGTTTCCCAGTTGTTGTTTTTTTTTTTTTAAGATTTTATTTATTTATGAGAGAGAGCAGGAGCACAAGCAGGGGAGGAGGGGCACAGGAAGAGGGAGAAGATGACCCCCTGCTAAGCAGGGAGCCACATGTGGGACTCAATCCCAGGACCCTGGGATCACGACCTAAGTCCAAGGCAAAACCCAACCAACTGAGCCACCCAGGTACCCGAACTTTCCCGGTTTGTAATATTTGCCAAAACCTGTTCTAGGTGCTGGAGATACCTTTAGCTGTTGACATCTCTCCTTCCCTCCACCGCTAAATCTTTAGGTAGTGTTCCTAACTTCTTACCTACACTGAGGATTGAACACCCTGCAGTCTGGGCTCTCTAGTCCACTCCTCTGAAAATGCTCACTGAGTTCCACAACTTCCTCACTCCAATAGCTCCAGCCAATGAACACTTCGTTCCTTGTCCTCTTGACCTATCTGAGCAATACTGACTGAATCTTCCTTTCCAGAAAATCAGCCAGCATTCTCTCCTGGTTCTCTTCCCACTCTCCAGGCTTTTCCCATTCACAGTCTCCTGCTCCTTAAATGTTCAATGTTTCCAACGGCTTAGTGATCAGTCTCCCCTCATCTTCTCAATCCATATGTTCTCACCGTCACTGAGCAACCGACTCCACTATTATGGATTAAGTCCAAACTCTTCTGAATTCCAGACCCACATGTTCAGCTGCCCCTGGACATCTCTAGCTGGTCTTCCCACATGTACCTCAAACCCAACATGCTAAAAGTGGAATCAATTCTCTTTCCCCTGCTTCCTACCTTCTTCCTCAAAGCATGTTTCTCTGACTTTCGCAGGTCTTGGTGACAGCAATGCCCAACTAATCAAGCCAGAACTCTGAGCTTTCCTGGACTTTTCACTCTTCCACAAGCCCCATGCCTAGTTAATGACCAATAACCTATTTGCATGCACTACAGCAACTTTCTGATCTTATGCTAATTTAACTGTCCCCCTCCTCCCTGCAAATCCTGCAAAGTTATCCTTCTGGAACACAAAAATCTAATTCCTGGCTTAGAATTTCCCAAATATTCACTCTCTATTACCCTACCCTCTGGACAAAGTTCATCTCCCTGGCATTAGCCCCCTCCAGCCCTTTCTGCTTCAGTAATGTTAAATTTTTTATGGTCTCTCCTCAAAGGAAAATCCTTTTCAAGTCTCCCTCCATGGGTTACTCTCCCCATACCACAACACCCTGAAATCCATCAACTACCAGTTCAAATGCGTAACTTCTCTTGGAATGCCTTCATGAATTCATCCAAGAAACAGAGCCTCCATCACCTATTGACTATATACTGAAAGTATAAATTTATTACACTTTTACAATATTGAATTATAATCACCTCTCTCATCTTATAAGAGCCAGAGCCCAATATAACATTTCCACTTAGAGATGGTATTCAAAATATACTTATTAAATGAATAGTTTAAAGTAGGGGTCAGCAGGGGCAGCTGGTTTGGGTGGTAGGGTATGAGACTCTTGATCTCAGGGTTAAGTTGAAGCCCCATGTTCAGTGTGGGGAGTACTTAAAAAAATTTTTTTAAGATTTTATTTATTTGAGAGAGAGAGAGAGAGAGAGAGAGCAAGAGACAGCACAAGCAGGGTGAAGGGCAGAGAAAGAAGCAGGCTCCCTACGGAGTAGGGAGCCTGATGTGGGACTTGATCCCGGGACTCCAGGGTCATGACCTAAGCTGAAAACAGATGCTTGACCAAATGAGCCACCCAAGTGCCCCTTAAAAATAAAATCTTTAAAAAAAAAACAAACCACAAATAAAATCAAGTAGGGGTCAACAAACAACAGCCCATGGGCCAAATCTGCTACCTGTTTCTGTACAGCCTGCTAGCCAAGAACAATTTTTACACTTTTTAATGTTTAGAAAAGAAAAAAAATTTAAGAACAATAATTGGTACTGCATGAAAATTATATGAAATTCCGATTCCAGAGTCCATAAAGATTTTCTGGATCACAGCCATGCTCACCTGTTTATGTTTAGTCTTACGGCTGCTTTTATACTGCCAACAGCAGAGTAGAGGAGCAGCAGCAATGGAGGCCATATGGCCCCCAAAGCTGTATTTGCTGTAAGTTCTACAGAAAAAAGTCTGCTGACCTCCAAGTGAAATATACATGAACATGGGCTTTGGTTTCTGACAGAAATTGGTTCAAGATAGTAAGTGGTGAAGCTTCACCACTTACTATCTGTGTGACCTAGTACAAATAACCTAACCTTTCTGAGATGCAATTTCCTAATTTGTAAAATGGGTTAACATATCTTGCTGGGTTGTTCTGAAATTTTACTAAGCCTTTTAATCAGGGTCTCTGCTGTAGGAGCCAGTCTATAAAGTGCTTGGTACAGAGGTACTTAATGTTGAGAAGCCAGGCCCAGGTTGGAATCCCAGCTCTATGACAGACTGTATGACCTTGGGCAAGATGCTTAACTTCTCAGTGCAACAATAAGACGTGGATAGTAAATTTCACAGGACTGTTGTGAGACTTAAATGGGTTGGTACAAGTGAATGCTAAGCAGTGCCTGCAGACAGCAAGCACTCAATAAATACTACTATTAGTATAGCAGTATTAATGGTTAATATTAGTTTTTCCCTTCCTACATCTACATCACCTCTCATGCCTATGCAAAGAAGCCTGCACGTACAGAAGTAAGTTAATACCGGCGTGACAAGTACAATTATAGAAAAACCGGTGATCAGGAAAGGGTCTCTGTGGCTTGCATTCACATCACAGTCATGGTTCTCTTACATCTCCAATCCTCCCTTTTCTAAATGTTTTCTTCCTTAGAAATCTAGCAAATCCCCAGGCTTTCAAATTAGGGAGCTATAAAATTCTCATCCCTAGCCAAGATTTTGCTCTCTTGAGTGCCAGGGTAGTATTTCTCAACTCCTGATTTCTACCTAATGGCCCAGAATCACCTTAAACTGAAAATGACAAAAGCTGTAAATTACTCTCCCCCCAACAGTTCCCCATCTCTCCCCTCCGATCTTCCTCATTCAGTAGAAGAACCTCTTATTCTTCCAGTGCACAGGCTGGCTGTCCTAAAATTATACTTTAGTCCTTGTTCTCCTGCAATAAGGCTAGCTCAAATCATCTTTTTCCTTTTGCTCCTACTGCCACTGACTACTTCAGGCCCCTTTAACTTCAAGCTTATTCCACGAAAAAAACTCTGACTGGTCTCCCCACCACAGGCACCACTCTATCCTGCGTGCGCTACCACACTCGTCTTCCTAAAACATACCACTTTTCACCAAGCCCTTTCTCTGCTTAAAACTTTTGGTGTACTACCCTCTCTTCCATCCCATAATCTATATGGATAAAGGCAGAGATTGGCTTCAGTGTGGCAACCTAAACTCCTTCCCTAACTACCTTGCTCCAGTCTTCCTTTTTAATCTTATTCACAGGATAAAAATATCATCATCTTACATTTACGCAGAGCTTTATTTTACTCAGTAAACATTCCTACCTGGCTGGCATTTCATCTCCAAAATAACCTTTGGAGAGAGGCTAAACAGATATCAGTATCTTTCTTTCATAGATGAGAAAACAGACTTCTAGCACCAAGCTAGGAGTCAGAACATTCCCCACTTGGATTCCTAGGTAAATCAATCTGCCGAATACCTCACTCCCTCCAGTTATACACAGGAGTCTTCTCTTCCAGAAACTCCAGTCTCAGTGTTGTCCCATCCACCTCTCTCCAATATACCTCACGTCTTCTTAGCTCTCTAGTTTACCCTCTACCATTCTCTCACTTGGTAGATGGCCCTAATCCCCAACTCTTGTTATAAAAATACAGTAATACAGTATGGGGGATACAGCCATTATAATACAGCCATATTATAAAAATACTGTATGGTGACAGATGGGAACAAACGAGACTTGTAATCATTTCAAAATGTATATTAATAAGGACGCCTGGGTGGCTCAGTAGGTTAAAGCCTCTGCCTTGTGCTCAGGTCAGGATCCCAGGGTCCTGGAATGGAGCCCCGCATTGGGTCTCTGCACAGCCAGGAGCCTGCTTCCCTTCCTTTCTCTCTGCCTACTTGTGATCTCTGTCTGTCAAATAAAGAAATAAAATCTTTAAAAAAATGTATATAAACATCCAATCACAATGTTGTATACCTGAAACTAATATAATATTCTATGTCAATTACACTTCAATTTAAAAAACTCACAGTTGTTTCTTCAAGTCTTCAGTTTAAATTCCACCCTTTTGGGAATGCCTTCTCTGACACCCAATAACATTCTATTCCACATGCCAACACCATGGAAGTTGTAATAACTGATTTGACACTTACTGCCCCAGTCATACTATAGCTAGTTTATCTAATATACTTAGGCCTTCCAACAGCCCCCTCCAAAAGCAAAAATTGTTAGAGTTTTCTATTTCTCTCTGTACCTATCACAATACTTGCACATAAGGACTTGTAAGTTTTGGATTAGACAGCATTGGCCAGTGTTTTTCAAATAGCATGTCACAAACCACGAGTAGAATGTGAAGTCAATCTAGAACGTCACAACTAGTATTTTTTTTTCCATCTCATATGGGTAATGTGCCGAGGTGGTAGTAAGGTCTGAGGGAGGCATGTGTCACATACACAGTGAACAGCCAATCACCATGCTTATGAACTACAAAAAGGTCAGTACTTTGTTCTTAATGAAACAACAGAAAACAAAATACATCTCTCATAGTAAAGATGAGTGCTGTTTTGTGAAACTCTTATTTCATTACATCTGTACATAACTGCTCGATCATAATATCAGATTCTTAATATGTGTTATATATATATATTATATATATATATATATATATATATTCAAAGTTTGAAAGCTCCTAATGTAGATGACCCAGTTTCTAGGCTCAAAGGTTTTACATTTAAGCCAGAGAGATATTTGCTTTCTACCAAACCCCACACCCTACAAGAACAATTAGCTAAACAGAATACATAGACACACAGGGGCTGAGGAAGTCAAAGCTTTAAAGAGTAATGAGTGTAAGGGAAAGTTTGTAAAGAAATGTTTCTTAGAGATGTTGGAATGTGCTACAACACTAGGTATTTAGTTTCCAGCCTCTGCCATTTGTTTAGCCATGAAGACCTCTCTATAGAAGGGCTCTGAAAACGTATTTCTCCATACTCACAGTTAAAGGGTCCTTACCACAGCCCACAATACAAGGGTATGTAAGATCTGGCCTGTCTATGGCAACATTTTCCTTTCCCTCTCAATCATGGTCTTCTGGCCACAGTGCCCTCCATGCGTTCCCAGAACATTCCAAGTTTCAGCATCTCTGCACCTGCTATATCCTTAGCTGTATCCTTCCTTCTTTAGATTTCTTTTCTTCTTTTTATTTATTTGACAGAAAGAGAAGCAAGCACAAGCATGGGGAGTGGCAGAGGGAGAAGCAGTCTCTCTGCTGAACATGGAGGCCAAGGGAGGGCTTGATCCTAGGACCTTGGGATCATGAACTGAGCCCAAGGCAGATGCCCTTCCTTCTCTAAATATCCTTCACTTACTTCCCTTTTTTTCTTTTAATGTCTCATCTTCAAAAAGGCCCTCCCTGACCACAGTATGAAGACCCCACTCTCTATTCCCTTTACCAACTGTATGGTTTTTCATAACACTTGTCGCCTCCTAACACTCTATTTTTTTTTTTTAAGATTTTATTTATTTATTTGTCAGAGAGAGAGGAACGAGAGTGAGCACAGGCAGACAGAGTGGCAGGCAGAGGGAGAAGCAGGCTCCCTGCCAAGCAAGGAGCCGGATGTGGGACTCGATCCCAGGACACTGGGATCATGACTGGAGCTGAAGGCAGCTGCTTAACCAACTGAGCCACCCAGGTGTCCCCTCCTAACACTCTATTAACATTGATTCTTTTATGGTCTACCCCACGGATCCACAAGGTTTTTCTATAAAAAGCCTAACAGTAAATATTTTCAGCTTCTTCTGTCACAATTACTCAACTCTGTCATTAAAATATAAAAGCAGTTAAGACAATATGTAAATGAGCAGATGCAGCTGTGTTCCAATAAAACTTTATTTACAAAAACAAGCAGCCAGCTAGGTTTGGCTCAGAGGCCACATACCCCTAATATACTAATTCTTTTTTCTTTTCATTTTTTAAAAAGATTTTATTTATTTATTTTACAGATAGAGATCACAGTAGGCAGAGAGGTAGGCAGAGAGAGGAAGGAAAGCAGACTCCCTGCTGAGCAGAGAGCCCGATTTGGGCCTTGATCCCAGGACTCTGGGATCATGATCTGAGCCGAAGGCAGAGGCTTAACCCATTGAGCCACTCAGGTGCCCGTCCTAAAATATTAATTCTAATAGAATGGGTCATTAAAAAAACAAAAACAAAAACAAAAACATCCAGTATGAGTGTCATAGGGACAGGAAACTTCTGTTTTACTCATTATGGTATTCGTGAGGCCAGAACAGTGCCTAGCCCCAAGTACACATCCAGTTAATTCAATAAATATGTGCTGAATAAATTAATAGTCCACTGGTCTGGAGTGGGGAGCCTCAACTCTCTTCCACTTCCTTGGGTGACAGTAACATGGTGTTCAAGAAGAATGAGGCCAAAGTCAGCAACGATATATTTTCACTTGGTTAGCACCATACCATGAAAAATGGTATTGCAACCATCATGTGCCCCTGTCACCAGCAATAACCATCTCACACATATAGGCTTTTGGTCCTAACTGGGTCCAGGCAGAAGCCTATTAAAACACAAATTCCTTAGCTCCACCCCCAGAAACTCTGATACAGTAGGTTCAGGGTAGAGTCCAAGAATCTGCATTTCTAGCCAAGTTCCTAGGTGATGTTAATAGTGCTGGTACTCAAGTACTCTCTGGGAACTCGTACATAAGAGCACCCCAAAACCATATAGTACTAGTAAGAAAAGGAAAGCCATAAATTCCTGATATTCCAGTGATCTGGTTGCAGGGGACTGAAAAAAAACAGAACCATAAAATTGACTTTGCATGGAAATGCTGCTTTAGTGAAATGAAGGCAAAAACCAAAAGGTCTTTAATTTTTAACAGACCACCCGATGCTCTATTTTTACTTGCAATTGTAGTTCTAACTGGCTAAAACAATATGTCAAACAGGTACAAAAGAGAAATAAATCATCAGTGGCTGACTAACCTTGATAGTGGACTATTAGCTCATAATCAGGTCTTAAAAAATTTTTTTTAATTTTATTTATTTATTTTTTTAAAGTAGTTTCCACTCCCAACATAGGGCTTGAACTCAGAACCCTAAGATTAAGAGTCTCGTGCTCTACAGACTGAGCCAGCCACATGCCCCAATTTTCTTAAAATTACTTTGAGGAAGAATCATAACTGCCTGCTTTTCTATTGTTAGATGCTAAAGGCCTTTTCCAGATGGATACTAGATATCCAATCTCATTACAATGAAATATACCCCTCCAATAAATTACCAAGCCTGGAGGTCACTTTCTTGAAATGATAAAAAGTCTATCACCACCAGATAGAATCTACAACTACCTCCTGAATCCACCATAATAGACTTGCAATGGACTAGTAACAATTTTTTTAAGTTCTACATTTGTCATCACAGAGGACTTAAAATAACCCCCCAAACTCACATTAAAATCACCCCAAGGCCATTATTTACTCTTCCAATCTTAACAGCCCACAGAGGGATTATACTTTATATACATTTGTAGCTGTTTATAAAGTAGTTTTCTATTGTAATGGCTATATGTTGCTAACATGGGTTTTTTTTTTTTTTAAAGATTTTATTTATTTATTTGACAGAGAGAGATCACAAGTAGGCAGAGAGGCAGACATAGAGAGAAAGAGAGGAGGAAACAGGCTCCCTGCTGAGCAGAGAGCCCGATGCGGGACTCGATCCCAGGACCCTGAGATCATGACCTGAGCCGAAGGCAGCGGCTTAACCCACTGAGCCACCCAGGCGCCCGCTAACATGGGTTTAATAATACTTTTAAAGTGAAAAAGGAAGGTAAAAAAAAGTTCTTAGAAAAGAAATTCAAGAAACAAAAATCCAGATTGTTAATGAATGGAGCATTAAGAAGACAGCAATACTATATCAATATGCACCTAGAAAAAGAGACTGTATGTGATCAAAAAATGTATTAGCAGACCCCCAAAGCACGAGTCTGAAGATGATTCTCAGCTAAGATCAAGTATTTTCAATCCAAATTTAGCATCTGAAGTGTACTAAGTATAAAATATACACTAGATTTTTAAATTTTGTAAGGAAAAAAAGAACATAATTTTTATGTTGATTACATGTTTAAATGCTAATTTGGATATACTAGGTTAAAGTATCAAACTATTTAAATTAATTTCACCTCTCTGGCTTTGGTACTGTGGCTACCAGAGAATTTAAAGATTTATTTGAGAGAGAGAGAGCAAGCGAGCTCGTGCACACACGCAAGTGGGAAAGGAAGAGGGAGAAGGAGAATCTCAAGCACTGATTCCATGCTGAGCATGGAGCCTAACACAGGGCTCAATCTCACAACCCTAAGATCACAGCCTGAGCTGAAACCAAGAGTAGGTCCCTTAACCGCGTGTGCCACCTTGGTGCCCCCCTACCAGAGAACTAAAATTACTTCTGGCTTGCATTAGATTTCTATTGTATAGTGATAGGCTAATCCAATTCTGTAAGTAGACTTGCTATTCCTTCTTCCTTTGGGTGATTTCTAAAAAGCTTATAGAAAATGATATCGAGCAATAAAAGAACATGAAGCTATGTGGTATGGCTGACATGGGACGTCAGGAAAACCATGGGTCAGGTGTTCATCCACTGTCACTTCAGGTCTAATAACCATTTTTCCTAGGGAAGGGAAGTTCAGTCCCTCCCCTGTGACCACTATGTATATCCATAGCTATAGCCACACACACAAATTGCAAACTTTACATTAATTTCAAGTTGCAATTAACTGTATCAGAATCCCTAGCTTTTTAGGCTGAATGCAAGATCTCTGATTATGAAAACTACCTGGTTCCCAATTCTCAAACACCCCCAGCTCCCAGTATGTATTTCATTCTTCTAGAAGAGACACATCTATAACAACTCCTTTATTTTTTTTCAAAGTTGTATTCATTTATTTGACAACCTGAGCCAAAGGCAGATTCAACTGACTGAGCCACCCAGGCGCCCCTATTTTTATTTTAAGATTTTATTTATTTATTTGACAGAGTGTGTGCACCTGAGCATGAGTGGGGGCAGAGGGAGAGGGAAAAGCAGGCTCCCTGCTGAGCAGGGAGCCCTGAGATCATGACTTGAACCCAAGTCAGACACTTAACCGACTGAGCTACCCAGATGCCCCTGTAACAACTCCTATAAATAATCCCCGCCTGGGGGCAGCTGGGTGGCTCAGTGGGTTAAAGCCTCTGCCTTTGGCTCAGGTCATGATCCCAGAGTCCTGGGATGGAGCCGTGAGTGGGGCTCTCTGTTCAGCAGGAAGTCTGCTTCCTCCTCTCTCTCTCTGCCTGCCTCTCTGCCTACTTGTGATCTCTGTCAAATAAATAAATAAAATCTTTAAAACAAAACAAACAAACAAATCCCTGCCTGTTTTACTGCAATGTCCTTAACTCCTAACTTAGAAAGTTTCTCATTTCCTTGCAGTGCCAAACCTCTACAACCATAGAGGACACGAAAGGAGAATACTGATTGAGGAGAATACCAAAAAGCAGTTACTGTGTGCTTACTCACTCAACAGTTGCTATATAGCCATTAAGCCTTTGCACCAAAAAACCCTAAACTGAATACAAAATTTAAACATTTTATCCCTTGAGCTGTTTTCTCTCTAAGCATCAAAAAGATACTTATATATCTATGAGGAATAACCTTCTTGAACACAGATTAACATACACAGATGTGTGTGGAGACTACCATAGTCAAAAGACAATACTGTTACAGAAAGAAATGTACTGCCATGTAGAGTTAGAAGTAATTGAGAAACTTAAATAAAAATAAGCTTAAAAAGAAAAAGAAAAAGGAGGAGGAGATGAATATTGCCAAAACATTAAAATACATACATGATTTAATTACCCCATCATAAAATATAAACTTCAAGGACTAATTCCAGCATACTGGAAAAGAACCACAGCCTGGGCAGCAGGAAAGCATTTAATTCCCAAAGGTGTTTCAAAGCCACTGAATATAATCATCCTGCAGCAAGGGTCAACAACTTGTGGCAAGCTCTGGAGATGACTTTGAGTGGTACTCGAGTGGGAAGCCCATAAATAGCCACTGAATGAATAACTGAATGAATCAGAAAACTCATGCATGGTGTAATTAATATTCAGAACCCATAGCCAGTTAATCTGAAACTAGAGCTAGAAGTAGAACCAAAAACAGTACCTGAGGCTAATCCCAAACCATTCCCCCAGGAGTCAGTTCTTCTTAAGATTTTTTGTTCTGTGTAGTTTATCCCCCTCTTATGTTTATGAAAGTCCCAAATCCCCTTTCCCCCATTCTCCCTCCTTCTTAACCAGCTCCCCAGATTAAAAAAAAAGACAGCAGTTTCTAGTCTCACCATTTTTTAGATGAGTAATAACATCTCCAACAATCACACACTAGTGTTCACATAGATGTCTGGCCTCTCACGGCGGGACACTGGGCTCGGTGGTAGGGCACAAAGGTAAGTGTAACACTATACCTACCTTTCAGGGAGCTTCCTGGGGAGGGAAACCAGCAAACAATTACAGCATAAAAAAATGCTTGGAGAATAAGGTAGGCATGCCACTAGAGGGACCCTTAATTTTACTGGGTGGGAGGGGAGGGTGACAACAGTCTTCAAGGAACAACAAAAGAAATAAGTCAACACCAAAAAATAAATTATAATTGAATATGCCTGTGACTGTTGTACTAGCTCAAGTTAGCACTCTAAAGTGACTCTAATGAAAATCCTCTTACTATAAAAAAAAATGAAGTTCATGACACTGGCACTGAGTACCAGCAAGAGAGGGGAAAAAAAAGCCCCACACAATTCAGCAGGACTTAATGCTAAACCTAATTAGTCATGATGTCAAGAGGCTTCACCCATTTATTGTCTGTCCCTCCTAGCTGAAGGTGACTTGACTTGACGCACTCTTGTGATTCCAGCTGGCTTTTTCTAGCAGCAGTGATAGACTTGCAGGGACCCATCCATACTTCTGATATTCCTTGCAGCCAGCAGTGAAATCTTCTGGACTGCTGGTTGGCACTGCAGCCATGGAAGAAATACACTGACCACATAAACGAAGCGGATGGACCCACACTGCTCTGTTACTATTCAGAAAGACAACTAAAACCACCATTAGCAAACACTGTGGGAGGGCGGTAAGAGAGCTAATAGGGATGGCAACCTGGAAGGTGCCTAACCAGAAAATTCATCTCTTGCTAGTTTTGCAGGACACCAAATTTTCACCTCTTGGTGCTCAGCCCTTAGGACATTTCCTCAGGCAAGAAAGTTGGTCTGTGGCTACAGATCATTTCCAAGCTTCATGCCCAACTTGCCTAAACTTTCCTCTGCCAACACCATCCTGTCCTCTTGCCCTTACCATACCAAGAACATCCTCTTTTCTTGATCACCCACTTCCTTCCCACGGAATCTAGGTAATGTGTGCCCTTAGAAAACGGTCTGCCTTATCACATATCTCCATCATGGCTAACATATAAAAATTACATTTTTTAAAAAGTTCTGATTGTACACCTCTTAAGGGTTCGTTCTACAATTTCATTTTTAAAAATAAATTTAATTAAAATAATCAAAATAATTTTTTAAGATAATTTCATTTATTTGAGAGAGAGTGAGCGAGAAAGAGGGGAATGTGTGTGTGCAAGCAGGGACAAGCGGACTGCGCTCAGCCACAGAGCCCACAAGGGGCTCAATTCCACAATCCTGAGATCATGACCTGAGCCAAAATCAAGAGTCAGACTCTTAATCAACTGAGCCACCCAGGCGCCCCACTTTCCTCATTTTAATGAATAACTTCCGCAACAAAAAAATCTATACTTTATCATTAAAAAAAAAAAAAAAAAACTAAAAAATCATGGCTCCTAGGACAACACTAAAATGAATACGGAACAAATCTTTTACAAACAGAGATTTTAATTATGAACAGCATTTTACTTTTAACTCAGATGGGGAGAGAACCGCACAAGTACCCGCACTGGAGGGGGTTGGAGAGGGAGAGAGACTATTAGGCTTCACACCCAGTGTGGAGTCCAACAGGGAGTCGACTAGATCTCATGACCCTGAGATCATGACCTGAGCTAAAATCAAGAGTCTGATGCTTAACCAGGCACCCCTTTAACTTTTATGAATATAAAATGTAGGAAATATTTCCTTTGAGTTCATGCTCATGAAAATAACCCCCAGGAATATTTATGCTGTAATTAAAAAACACTATTTCTAGGATAATCCAACAATACCTAACCTTCACTAAAAATAGCTTCTGGACCTCCAGTTTAAAACAAAAACACCAAAAAACCCATAAACTTCAGCAAATGTACTTGGTAAATGTTATAAAGCTGAAGTTTTGAAAATTATGACTCATAAGTGCACGGATTTCTTCATTTTGAAGATATTGCAAGCCTGGTCTAGGGATTTGTTTCACATCAGTTTATTACATTTTTATTGTTAAAAAAAAAAAAGTTTTCAATCTTTAAATAAGATTGCTGCTAATATATCTTAAAATTCTAAGACTGAAGGGAATTTCTTCCAGATTAAATTTCCAATTTAAAATAAGAAAATTACATTTTCGGACATTTTAACTTAAACATGAATGTCAAAATTTAGGGGAAATGAAGTCCAAAATGAGCTTTCTATGAAATCATGAAACTGAAGACCAGAGAAATTAAAATATTTACATTCTTATCTATCCTTTATTGAAAGTCAAGGTAAATATAAGTCACGATTTATTGAACTGAAAAAGCCTTAAATAAGAATGTCATAATCTTTTAACAGATCATAGTTAAAATAAAATAAATGATCTGACATGTTGGTAAAAATCTTTTCAGTGGGAGTCAATTTACTTCGCTTACAGGAAGGCAAAAGTCACCACATTAAAATCACAAGCCAATTACCAATCCTGGTTTTGGAGTTCCCAAATCCTGAAAACAAAATTATTGTACTTCACTCTGGGATCGTCTGCATGTATGCTTTTAGTGTCAGATAACTTTTTTAGAGAAGAGAAAATTTAAAACTTCTAACAAGAGTGACACAATTTTAAAAAATGATACAACTTTTAAAAGCTAGATTAATGGCCTACCTACTTCTGTACTTTACAGTTGGAAAACAAACAGTATCAGATGCTTCGGAGAATAATATCAGAACATGACCACCTACCTGTTCACTTACTCGGTATCATTTTTACATATGAGAATTTTCTAAATGCTAGGGGAAATACAAATCCAGGAAAGATAAGGACTCTATCTGAAATCTCAATTTTTTCCAAAATTAAGAGTAGCCCACCAGAAAGTTAAGACGGCACTCAAAGCCAGATTCCCCCTCTGAAGTGCAGAAATCTGGTTAAGAAAAAAGCTGGTAATTATTTTGTTATTAATTCATTTAGCCATTCCATAGGCATGTCTCACATTTGTCTGTGGATGTTGTGCCACTGAACTAAAGATGAGGAGCTGGGTCTCTCATTCATTCACCCCTACATTCCCCGGTTTCTAGCAAAGTGCCCTATACATAGTAGCAACTGAAAAAAGGTTGACTGAATTAAGGCAATACATGTGTTTCAACTGCAGGTAATCAATTAGGCTCAAACTCATGCAAGAACATTGATAATTTCATTTTAGTTAATAAGCACTGAGTAATTTGACGTGTTTATAATTTGCCCAGCTATTAAATGAATTTCAAGCTCTAAGTAACATTCTTATTTTTCAACAAATTCAAAAGAAAGTATGTAGTGAAACATTAAAAAAATATTCATACAAATAAAAAAGGCAATGATTGGTTTTGCTGGAACTAGACGGTGTTGGTATGGTGAACACAAAGTGACCCAGCACTGAAGTAAAAGGTTTGTTAACATGACAAGAACATTACCAAGAGACTTAGAAGCTGGAAAAATAGAATTCTGGCTAGAAAAGTCATAGTGGGCAAGCAGGAGACTTATACAGAGTACTGAAGTCTCCACTCAGACAGCGTCTTGAGAAGTTGGGAAGCCTGTATCCCACCCTGAAGAACAATTACTTCTCTACCAAGCTACACAGCGCGGCTAGAAACTGAGGTACAGACCACAGACCAAACCAGTTACTCCCCACTACCATCATCCAAAGGAAATGATGGAATGAATACCGAGCAGAGTGGGCCCTTTACGGGCTCCCAACAATTTCAGTTCCATCAACTCTCTAAAGCTCTAGTTGAGAAAAGAAGTAGGCAAATTATAGCCCACAGGCCAAACTGGGCCAAATTCAGCCACCACGTGTGTTTGTATGGCCTGCAAGCTAAGAATGGTTTCTACATTTTTAAATGGTAAAACAAAGACTCACATTTTATGACACATGAAAATTATATGAAATTCAAATGTCAGCATCCAAAAATAAGGTTTTCATTGGAACAACGCTGTGCTTATTCATTTACATGTGGTCTATAGCTGCTTTTGGACCACAATGGCAGAGATGACAGAGACCTTCCAGCACATCCAGCCTACAGTATTTACTACCTGGCTGACAAAGTACGCTGAACCCTGGCTAGAGCATTTCTTTACGTTCCTGGTTGCATCTCCTTTCTCAGAGGTGGTCCACTGCTTTGCAAGGTAGAGACTCTAAGCTTGACAGATGTCCATCTTGGGGCTGTGCTGTCCAAAGTTACATCATTACATATAATATCCTGCAACTCTTTAGGGTGGGCACAAAGACAAAGTAACAAATCACATGCATTCGGAAGGCCCTGAAAAGGTAGCATAATCCAAATACAACATTACAGGCATCACACTTCAGCTCTTTTACCAGACTACTACATCGAGTTCTGGGTCACAGTGTGAAAGGAAATAAGAACCACAGAGAATTTGGAGGTTGGACAGATGATTAAAAGACCACAAAAATCATACCACTAAAGAAATGCTAAAAGAAATGGGATTCGTTTGCCCGAGAAATAGAAAGGTGGGAAAAGAACTACAATAGTGAGGGTGTCAAACTCTACATTTGTTAATAGAGTGAATAGTGGCAGCCTGAACCAATACTCCACAAAACAGATATCTAATGAATTAAATGTGATTCTTAATGAGGCTGCCACTCCTGCCTTAGGCCTTAAAGTAGCCCCTTAAAAGATAATCACTTGTCAAATACTGTACTGTAGGCCTTCAACTGACCAATTATAAGAATGTTCCTTTTTCAGAAACATCTGGCATTATGTTAAGTTACCAGCAAGTGTGCTATTAATGTGCTGAGGTTCAGTAATATTCAAGTAACTAAAAGGTAATGTAAGTTTCATAACCATATGCCTTTCCACAGGGCCAAATAGGGGGAAATGGGCTTAAATTACAGAATTCGTGTTACATTCAAGAATTTTAATTACTCTAAAAGATTACTGAGGGTAAAGGAATCTTCCCAGGACACCATTCAATTAGAATGGAGCTATCTGGATGTTTTTCTGAAGCAGAAGAATGGGTCTCAAACCATTCTTCCACTGCTGATTCTATAGTTTTAACTATCCCAGTTCTCATGAGTAAAAGAGCCTGCAGCCATGCTCAGTTTCATTTTGTCTTGAAGGTAGTCAATGTACATACAACTACATATAACATCAACTTTAAGATCCCAAATTAAAATCTGGTCGGAGCTTTGGTAACAACTTCTTTTAAATTCCAGAGATAGAGGATACATTCTCATTAAGTAGGCAAAATTGGGGAAATGGGCATAGTTTCCAAATATTTCTATGAGCCTAAGTACCTTATTATCTCAAAATGTCCAACACTTGCATACTGTAAGTGAAGATGGTATTTAGTTTTGAGCCTTTTAAGATACAGAATCCTTGAACTCAATATTCTTTGAGTCAATCTCAACACTGCAATTAATAATACAAATTCTGAAACTTACTCTAAATATAATTTTAACCAATCTGAGTTTTCAACCTCGAAATTCTAAGGCCTGCATTTCTCTAAGAAAACCCTTGCAGTGGTGTGAAGCACACACTAATCTGACTCACTTAAACTTTCTCCACTCCTACATCACCTATACAGGATTTTAAAATCAGGAGTACACAATACTTGCAAGCCACTTCTACAATCTTGCATTAACCTTACCAGGATAAACTTTTCGCCAAGTCTCTTAACACTTTTTTGTTTATTTAAAGACTTGTGGTAGTGAAACAAAGAAAACACAACCCCCTCCCCCTTTTTCTAAACCATATGGCACTAAATTGAAGTTAACTTATTTTTTTACCGGCTCAACGCCTATACATCGGTCCTAAACATGTTTCTCTTTGTGCCCTGGGACTGGGTTAGAACTGTCTGCTTATCTGACTGAACCCCAATCATGTTTTTAGATCGAAAAACAAGTCCAAAACGCCCCCTGACCATTAACAGACCTCACCACGGTCATTTACCAAAACCTGGTTGGGTAGGTAGTGCAGGCAGGGCGAGGGGCCCGCGACCCGCCCGGAGCAAGTCCCGCTCTGACCCGGTGATTGAGCAGGGAGTTTACTCGCCCCAGCCCGGCCGGATCCGCCCCGGGAACTTGGTTACCCGAGCCCAGGGACGCGCCGAGGCCTAGCCGCGAGGCCGGGGCGGGCTCCGAGTGGCGGGGGCTTCTCGCTCCCCGGCCGCAGAGCCTTCCCGCCTGCCCCGCGGTTGCCCGCAGGCAGGGGCACTCGCCGTCGTCTCCCGGCGACCGGACGCGCCTGCCGGGTCCACGGACGGCTCCTCTGTCTCCCGCCGCCGCCTGCGGCCCCGTTCGGCGGCCGCACGGAGCCCTTCCGGGGCGGCGGGAGCGCTAGGCCGCGCCGGAGCCCGCGGCTCCGGGGCCGGCCAGGCGGGCCGCGGCGTCCGGTATCAGTCCCGAGGGCCGGGCTCCCGCCGGTAACGGGCCCCGCCGACTCCCCTCCCCCTCCCCCGCCCCATGACAGTGCAAACCCTCCGGCCGGCCCGGCCGCCCCGCCTCCGGCACCAGGCCCAGCTCAGGGCCGCGGCCGTGGCGGCGGCGGCGGCAGCGGCGGCGGCGGCCGCCGTGCCGCCGCGGCTCTCCGCCCTCGCTCGCTCGCTCCCAGGCCAGGCGCCTCGGGCCCGGCTCGGGCTCGACCGAAGTCTCCGCCGCTTCCCGGCCGCCCTCCGCGGCGCCTGGCCCGGGCGGGGTAGGCCGAGGCCCGGGCGGTGGGGGTGGGGGCGGGGGCTCCTCTCACCTTCATGTCGGGACATCCTAGTTCAGACGGTGGCGGCACGGCCCCTCCCGGGCTCCGGCTGCAGTGTCCCCGGCGGGGTCCCGGCGCTGCCCGCGCCGGCCGGCCGACTCCCACTCGACTCCCGGGCTCGGCCGCGGGGGCGGGGTGGGCAGGGGAGCGCTCCCGCGGCGGCGGCGGCGGGGAGGCGGCGCGGGGCGGGAATGGGGCCGGGCCTGGCCGGGGCTGAGCTCCTCCAGGAGGCGGGTCCGACGCCGCGGCTCCGCCGGCGCCCGCCGTGACTCGGTCACTCTCGGGCCCGCCGGCTCCCGGCTGCGGCGCGGCGCTCCGCAAATCCCGCTCCTCCCCTCCCCCGGCCCACCCCCCGCCCCTCTCCCCCGGCTCCCGGCCGCCGCCTCCTCCTCCTCTTCCTCCTCCTCCGCCTCCTTCCGCCGCCCGCACGCCGGCCCCGCCTCTCGCTACCCGCGCCGGGCCCAGCCGCCCGCAGGCCCCGCGGCCGGCGGTCGCGGCGGGGGCGGCGCGGCGCCTCCCCGCGCTCGCCAGCAGGCCGCGGTCGGGCGCCCGAGCCCGGCCTCGGCCTGGCCTGGCCGCCGGCGCGCCGCCGCGCAGCGCGTAGGGAGGAAGAGGAAATGCCCGGCCGCCGGCGCCCGCTGCTCGCCGGTACTGCCGGTCCGCGTGGCCCGAAGGGCGCCCTCCTGCCCCGCCGCCCCAGCTCCGTCTGGCCCCTTCCGGGGTCCCGGCAGCGGGCGCCCGCGCCGCTGCGTTGGGCCGGGCTGGGCTGGACTGTCGGCGGTCGGCGGGCGCTGCACGGCGACGAGCTGCGGGCCCCGAGGGGCTCTGGTTCTGGGGAGCGTGGCTGTCCGGCCGGCTGGGGAAGCGAGCGGCGGCCTCCGACCCCGAGGAGAGGCTGCGAACTGCCTGGGGACATGTGTTTGTGTTTCTTTTTAAGCCAGCTGCTCGGGACGGAGAGGCTGCTGGCCTCCGGTGGTCGTCGGGTGTTGCCCGGCCGGTCTCTCGCGGTCGAGAGAGGGCGTGGGCGCGGGAGGGCGCGGGAGGCGGCCGGGCTTGGCTACTGTGCTCCGAGGCAGGCTCCTCGAGAACCATCTCTTTGAAGACTCTGCCCCCGCCAGTCTGGGTGTCCGACGGTACCCGCGCAAAGTTTGATCCAGCACTTTGGCTCGCCCTCAGTGCGCTGCTTGGAAAACTTGGGGGCGGGGGGTGTTTTCCTTTTTTTTTTCCCCCCTGCCCGTGAACCACTTTACCGTTTTCATTTCTCTTTCACACTTTTACCCTCTTGTCAACTTTGTTTTCAGGCTTATTAATTCAACGAACATGCATACTGCCCCTTAACACGTGTTCGTGGTAGCGTGGTTTGTTGGGAATAGACCCATGCTTTGGAGTCAAGACAGATCAGCCAACGGATTCTGGTTCTGATATCCTCTGTGTAGCCTCGGACAAATTATTTAACCTTGCTGAGCCTCCGTTTCATTGTACTATGTTTGGTTTTAATTTATCCTTTTATATTTGAAGTTGTTCTTGGTTTTTTTGGTGTGCATGTGTGTGTGTAAAATTAATCCTGTCTCTAGGCTAAGGCTACTACTCTTAATCCCGCATTACTAGCTGTGTGACCCGGGGCAAATGACAGCCTTCCTGTGCCTTGATTTCCCCATCTTTAAACTGAGCATGATTACAGATGATATTGTGTCTAATAATGATAGTAACGAAGAGGTATTTGGAGGATTAAGTGCTGAAATGTACATGCAATATCTAGCACAGGACATAATAAAAATAGTGTTTGTTATCAAATTTAATTAAATTTGGTTTTAAGGCACTTTTTGATTTCAAACATTTTGAAAAGCTCATCTTTAAGTCAAGAAATAGCTATAGGACACTCAGATCTATGCAAGGACTGTATTTGGTAGTAACTAGTGATAGATATCAGCCAAATAAGGTTTAAACAAACAAGGATTTAAACAAGAACTTTGTCACCAGAAATATTTCCATTGCACTTTGGGAGCTTTTGCCTAAATTAAATCCAGCACAGTGGTTAAAGAAAGCGGTCCATCCAGGCCATAATTGGGGTTTAGTGGAATAGAGAGAACTGTGCTTCCAACAGGGCTGGCTAACACTTAAACTGAATGCTTACCTGCATCTTCCTGAGCACTTACAGTATTGGTGTGTCTGATCCTTGGTACCAAACATGGGCTTCTGTTTCTTGTGCTGTAAAGGTGAGGACACCACCACCCTACAGTTTCGTGAGTGAATGATGTCTGTAAATATCTTAAGACACAGAGGTTAAGGCATTGTCAATAACAGTCAAAGCATGCTGGAGTAGGTAGGAGAATGAACAAAAATATTGCACTCAGGAAGGAATAAGAGTAAGTATAGAGATATAGTTTTTGTTTGGAGGGTTATCTAATTCTGTTTAGGAGAGCAAACAGGTAAGTGTCTTAAAACTCATGGGAACATCAGATCTTTGATAGTTATTCCATTGTTTTCAGTTCGTCAAAAGAAAGAAAAGTGACTAAGGGCTGTTCTTTGCATAAGACTAAGCAAGAATATTATAGTTATTTAGAGTTTTCTTGGCTGCAGGAAACATTTTCTCAATTCAGTTAAAGGTCAGGCCCTTCAATTGAAAACAACCTGCTTGCTGTCCTGCCATATGGGATATTTTATTTCTGAAAAGATGAAGTGCTTATACCAAACTGTCTATCAGATGATTTCTGTTCTCTAGAAATGGTCCCTCCAGTCCTTTCTTTTCCCAGTATTTCCTCGCATTCTTCCAGGTCCTTACCTTGCCAGCCCATCTTCCATACCATGGCCCAATTCTGTTCAGTTAAAAGAAGCTAACGCATGGAAACCCTGGTGAAATCTGAATACGGTCTGTAGTCTGGTTAATTGTATCGTGCTAACATCCACTTCCTGGCTATGATAATTTTCTGTAGTCCTATAAAATGTTACTACCATTGGAGGGAGCCAGGGGAGTATACATGGGCCCTCCCTGCAACTTCCTGTGTGTGTAATTATCAGAGAAAAAAAATTGTAAAACAAATCAGGGGCGCCTGGGTGGCTCATTGGGTTAAAAATTGTAGACAAATCAGATAATTGCCTGCCACTGAGGGGCCTGGGATGGGGATTGACTACAGAGAGAACTTTGAGAGGTGATGGGGATATTTTAAGTCTTGTTTGTCTTTTTTTTTTTTTTTTTTTTAAGATTTATTTATGTCAGCACAAGCTGGGGCAGCAGCAGGCAGAGCAGGCAGAGGGAGAAGCACATTCCCCATTGAGCAAGGACCCCATGTGGGACTCAATCTTAGGACCCTGAGATCATGACCCGAGCCAAAGGCATACACTAAACCAACTGAGCCACCCAGCCATCCCAAGTCTTGATTGTATTAGTGTTACTGAATACATTTGTCCAAGCTTAAAGAACTACGCACCCAGGAGGGTAAAGTTTACTTCTATATAAATTATACCTCAAAACTGACTTGAAAAATAGGAAAGCAAGCTCTTGTCACCTCAGCCTCCTGTGGCCTATCAGAATAAAATTTAACTTGTGTAAGGCCCAACATCCTCCATTTGCCAGTGCTGTTTATACTCTATTGATTCCTGCCCCCGAGCCTTTGCACGTGCTCTTCCTTTCACTTAAAGAGAGCACAGGAAATTCAGGCCCAAGTTCAGATTCCCTGTACTCTGTTAAGCCTTCCTTGCCTCCCATTAGGCACAGTAGTACCTTCCTCTGCTCCGTTCTCACTGTGTGCTGTAATTTTTAATTAGATTTCATCTCTCAGCTAAACTCCAGGGTAGGCACTCATATGATTCATTTCTATCTCTGGGATCCAGTAGCATTGAATGAGTGAGTGAGTGAGTGAGTGAATGAATGATTGAAAACTAGAAGAATACTTATTAAAGTGTGGTCCAGTGTCCTCAAGACCTTTCTAGAAGGTCAGTGAAAATGCTTGGATTTTATATACTTCAAACAGCACACCTCAATAGATTGAATGCAGAGGCAGATAAGGCCACCCAGCTGTCTTCAGTTAGGCCAAACGTTAAAGATATTTGTAAAACCAGCAAACATTGTCACACCTCCAAATGTTTTTGTTTGGGAAAATTGTTATTTTTCTTAAAAATACGTTTAAAGTGTAAAGTGATTCTGAAACCAAAACATTTAAGAATCTCTAAAGGTAGAGATTCTTACAACCCCCTCGTTGGAATGAGAGATAATGATATGGACGATTAGTAGTGCTCTGGTATGGGTAGCAGGCATTGTTAAAATCCCTTTAGTTAGGGCGCCTGGGTGGCTCAGAGGGTTAAGCCTCTGCCTTCAGCTCAGGTCATGATCTCAGGGTCCTGGGATCGAGTCCCACATTGGGCTTTCTGCTCAGCAGGGAGCCTGCTTCCTCCCCTCTCTCTGCCTGCCTCTCTACCTGCTTGTGATCTCTGTCTGTCAAATAAATAAATAAAATCTTTTTAAAAAATCCCTTTAGTTACTTTATGGGTGCTAGTATATCTTTATCTTACTCATAAGGCAAGTGAGGCACAGAGAAGTTAATTGACGGCCACATACCTAGTCACTGCTAGAGCCAGGATCTGAGCCGCTGTGGTGCCAGAGGCTCTGCTACTAACTAGTTTTCTTCCACCTCCTTAGAGGACTGGAAAGGTTCAGAAAAGCTTGTGCTATTTGGTAACCTCACCCCTTGTACGCTCTCTAACCTCATAGTCACTGCAAGAGTCACTAAGGCCTTGAACTTGCTTTGCAATTTTAAAAAAAATATATATTATTATTATTTATTTGACACAGAGAGATAGCACAGCAGGGGGAGCAGGAGTGAGAGGGAGATGAGAAGCAGGCTCCCCTTTGAGCAAGGAGCTCGACCTAGGGCTCAATCCCAGGACACCGGGATAATGACCTGAGTTGAAGGCAGATGTTTAACCAATTGAGCAACCCCAGCAACCCTGCTTTACTGTTACTGTTTCAAATAATGCCATCCTGAGTACTTTCAAGCATGGCCTTGCAATGCCTTGATTTCAAATCTAGCCATGTGTACCTACGCTTCACCTAGTCCCGTCTCATGACCATACCCGGAACTTGGATATACAACTTCCTGTTTTATTATAACTTCCTGTTTTTTCAGTTTTCTTAATCTACCAGTATATGTATACTTTTACTTATTTAGAATCCCAAACCCTCAGATTTGCCATTTGGCCCTTATTTTTTCTTTTAACCCCAGACTCTTCCTGATACAGCAGGTGCCCTATCTGCAACTCAAGGTATTCTCATTCATGACCTTTACATTTTTGTTTTTAAGATTTTATTTATGTATTTGACAGAGAGAGATCACAAGTAGGCAGAGAGGGGGAAGCAGGCTCTCTGCTGAGGCAGAGAGCCAGATGTGGGGCTCAATCCCAGGACCCTGAGATCATGACCTGAGCCAAAGGCAGAGGCTTAACCCATTGAGCCACCCAGGCGCCCCTAGTTCCTCGTTTTCAAGCTACATCAGCTCTGCAAACTTCCTGTCCTGAATCACTTGCATGACTCCATTTCTCCTCGCCTATATCTGATTAGGGTGCAGAACATAGCATTAAAAAATGATGGAAACGTATTGGGGGGGGGGGGTGGAGAGCTGTTAAAAAAATCTAGTGGGTCCAACTGCAGCTGGACCTCTGTTCAGTAGTCCATGTCTTTAATCAGCCATCTATCATTCTCAGATTACTATAAACCTTCACTTGCCTTCAGTTGCTTATGCATTTATATCCTTAATGTATAACCTCACCTTCTAATCACAAAGTAAAGTTTTAAAAAGCAAGAACAGGTGGCACCTGAGTGGCTCAGTGGGTTAAAGCCTCTGCCTTCGGCTCGGGTCATGATCTCAGGGTTCTGGGATCGAGCCCTGCATCAGGCTCTCTGCTTGCAGGGAGCCTGCTTTCTCCTCTCTCTCTCTGCCTACTTGTGATCTCTGTCAAATAAATAAATAAATGAATATTTTTAAAAATAGAATAAATAAATAAAAAGCAGGAAGGGGCTCAGTGGGTTAATCCTCTGCCTTCGGCTCAGGTCATGATCTCAGGGTTCTTGGATCTTGCCCTGCATGGGCTCTCTGCTCAGTGGGGAGCTTGCTTCCCACTCTCTCTGCCTACTTGTGATCTCTCTCTGTCAAATAAATAAAATCTTAATAAATAAATAAAAAGCAAGAGCATCTTGGCACTACGAGCCTCTAGGGGAATCTGTCCATGTGTATCCTGCTGCCTCACGCCCTCGCTCCCGTCCCAGAAGAACTGAGATGTCGCTTGGTTCAATCCCACCTCTGCTTAGGATTCCACTTCAACCCTTCTTGGCTCACTCTCCTTTAGCCACCCCCTTAACATCTGTACTTCCAACTGCTCGGCCTCCCTGGTTCATTTCCCTTGTCCAAAAACACTCCAATGCTATACTCCCTCTGGCTACTGTCCTGTTTCTCTCCACAGTCAGACTTCTTGGAAGAACTATCACTTCTCAACTTTATCACCCGATGCATCTGGCTGATGGGTGTCTAATGCTGTGAGTCACTCTCATTTATCTATGACACCATTGCTCACACTGCCTGCCATGTCCGTGCTCTTCCTCTATCTCCTACTGAGTTGAACAGAGTCACAATCAGCCTCGTCAGTCACCCAAGATGAAACCAGCAGTCCTCCTAGACTTCCCTCCCATTTACCTCTCATGGCCAATCAGTCACCGGCAGATTTTACTCATGAAACATTGGTCAGGTTCACCCCTTTTTCCATGCCCATGGTGGCCAAACCACTGCAGGCCACTCCCATCCCTCTCTGAGACTCAGAGTGATCCTGACTTCTTACCACTCATCACACTCCCATCCACTGTCCTTCATACCATTTCCAGTTGCCTTTTTTCATTTTCTGACTAAATTTTTTAAATCTGTAAGGGTTGCCTATTTGGCTCAATCAGCAGGATACGTGACTCCTGATCTCAAGGTCATGAGTTCAAGTCCCATGTTGGAAGCAGAGCCCACTTAAATAAAACAAAAATCTGTAAAAGTAATGCATGTTCTTTGAAGAAGTTTTGGAAAATACAGAAAAGCATTTTAAAAATTGTGTATAATCTTAGCACCCAGAGATTTTTTAAAAAATTATATTTTGAGATGTTTCCTTCTTAGGGCTATTGTTCAGAATCACGGACTGCATCATATTCCACTGCTTAAAGCCTTCAACGGCTCACCTTCAATGTTCCCTCTTACGATAACCCAAATGCCCACCAAGGTCTAAAGTCTTTATAGGCCTGCTGCACTGCTCCAGCCGTCTACTGGTTCCCGCCCTAGGGGCGGTGTTCTCCACCACGCAGTCAGTGTTAAGTGGGTTGCCCTGGCTCAGTGTGGTCTCCTTTTCTCCTTTCAGGGACTTCACATTTGCTTCTCTGGCATGTCTGTAGCTAATTCCTCCTGTGACAGGCTTAACTTAAGGTCATCTTGGAGAAACCTTTCCCAACCATTCTATCTCATAGAAGATGTCTTCCTCCTACACACTGATTTTTTTTTTTAATGGCCTGTTCCTTTTTTTTTTTTTTTTTAAGATTTTTAAAATTTATTTGAAAGGAAGAGAGCACAAGCAGGGGGAGCAGCAGAGGGAGAGGGAGAAGCAGGCTATCCGTTGAGCAGGGACTCGACTCGGGGCTCGATCCCAGGACTCTGAGATCAGAACCTGAGCCAAAGGCAGATGCTTAGCCAACTGAGCCACCCAAGCCCGCCAGTCCTGTTTCTTTTCTTTTAATATTTATTCATAAGAATTGTTACAACCATTGCAAAACAGGATTTCAAGAGCCATAGGCTCTTTCCCATTCTTGGGTGCAGCAGTCCCGCTTCAAGACATTTGGCCTATTTGAATCATGACTGATACATGCAAAGTAGATACAAGGAAGTTTATCACAATGTTCCTTTTTAATATTTAAAACTGAAGACAGTCTAAATAAATTACGCTTTATACAAGCCCAAAGCAGCTACAAGTATATTTGTGGTACATTTTCAGTGAGAAAAGCAGGTTTCAAAAACATATGATCCTTTTCTAAATGGCATTATGCCATTTTTTAAAAATATAGACTGTATAGGGGCGCCTGGGTGGCTCAGTGGGTTAAGCCGCTGCCTTCGGCTCAGGTCATGATCTCAGGGTCCTGGGATCGAGTCCCGCATCGGGCTCTCTGCTCAGCAGGGAGCCTGCTCCCTCCTCTCTCTCTCTCTGCCTGCCTCTATGCCTACTTGTGATCTCTCTCTGTCAAATAAATAAATAAAATCTTTAAAAAAAAAAAAAAATATATAGACTGTATATATACCAGATTCTTAATATGGTTATGGGGGCATAGCATGAATGATGTATGTTATTTGTTTAATACATACTTATCAAGAGTTTATGTGTCCACCAAGGATACAAGGATGAGAAGGAAAACCATGTTCCCATCCTCAAGATATTTACATTCTGGTGACAAAATTAATTGAATTGACTCACTGTTCTGATAAGTATTTTGAGAGCTCCTGATGCAGGTGTGAAGGGCCTTAGTTTTGAAATTTTCTATAATGAACTTATACTAGTTTCATTGCTCTTTCGTTTCTTTTTTCTCCTTTAATGTTTAGTAAAAGAGGTAGGCATTGAGGGGCACCTGGGTGGCTCAGTCAGTTAAGCATCTGACTTCAGCTCAGGTCATGATCTCAGGGTCCTGGGATTGAGTCCCGAGTTGGGCTCCATACTCAGTGGGAGGTCTGCTTCTCCCTCTCCCTCTGCTCCCCCTGCTCAAGCTCTCTCTCTCTTTCTCTCTCTCTCTCAAATAAATAAATAAAAATCTTAACAAAAAATAAAGGTTGTCATTGAAATAAATAAGAGGTAGAAGGTGGTAAGTGGAGTGCAGTCTAGAGCGAAACAAACAGCTCTGATTGTGATTGTTTTTGAAATCAGAGAGACACCAGCATGTTTAGAGGCTGAGGGGAAGAGGTGTGCTCCTATGTTGTGTTCAACATGTCAGTGTTCAAGTGGGGCAGGGGAAGGATGGAGTGGGAGGAGCCCAGATGAGGCTTGCCTTCATACTTCATCCTCTGCTGACAGTTGTCAATGGAGATAAAGTCAGTTTGGGTTACAGAGGGAAGCTGTAACAGTCCTGCCTCATGACCTCCATTTTCCCAAAGTGGAAGGTAAGGTCATACCATTTTGGGCCTCTGTGCCTGTAAGTTTCTACTCCTTCCTTTAAAAATCAGCTGCAGAGGGGCGCGTAGGTGGTTCAGTGGGTTAAAGCCTCCTCAGGTCATGATCCCAGTGTCCTGGGATCAAGCCCCACAACCAGCTCTCTGCTCAACAGGGAGCCTGCTTTCCTCACTCTCTGTCTCTGCCTGTCTCTCTGCCTACTTGTGATCTCTGTCTGTCAAATGGATAAATAAAATCTTTAAAAAAAAAAAAAATCAGCTGTAGAGCTCTGTCCTTGTGACCCACTTCCTGACTTCTTCCTTCAAGTGTGCTGGGGCTAGATGCAGTAGAGTCACCTTGGGGAAATGGGGCTTGTTGCCAGTCCCTGAACATGCCCATACAGTCAGAATTCTTAAGAGGTGGGGCCCAAGATCTACATTTGAAAGAACACCCATGGGGAACCCCAGTGGCACCATAAAATGGAGAATCACCCCCCTAAGTGCTCCTAATTCATTTTGCAACTGTCCATTATTGAAATTAAACTATTCCCTTCCCCCACCGCGCTACTATTGGGAAGGAGTGTCTCTTCATTTTCAGGCTTCTAGTACAGCCCGGCCTTAGGTAGGGATAGGAGAGCGGGCTTGGGTTTTGTGAAAGCCATTTGTGAAATGAATAATGTGTCCAAATCTGGGGCTTAGGTGTCCTGACCTCCAACCCGCAACCTCCCTACTCCACCTTAAGCCTCTGAATTCTCAGGAAAGTATTTCCTGCTTAGACTCGTCTAAAAATCCCATGCAAACTTAACCTCACACAAAGAGAGACCCTGAGAACAATGGGGCTTATGGAGGCTTGTTTGAGAAAATTCAAAGTGTAGCGGGCCGCAGGAGAGCCAGAGCAACGGGCTCCAGGGGTCCCAAACCAGGCTCGGCCACTTACCTGCTGACAAAATCCAAAGGCAGAGAAACTGTGGGGTGGTGAGAACGGAAAGGGATTTATTTCAGAGAGGATAAACCCAGGAAGACTGCAGACTCGCATCTCAAAGGCTGTCTCCAAAGTGCTGAAAATATTTCCAGGTCTTATAGGTGGGGAGGGAAGGTCAAGTTATCTTTGTCTCGGGGTCAATTGCAGGTGGGGTCTTGCTGGCTCAGGACCGTGCTTATTGCTTGAAGGGGTAGTTTGTTGTTGTTGTTTTTAAGATTCTTTTTTTTTTTATTTGACAGAGACAGAGATCACAAGTAGGCAGAGAGGCAGGCAGAGGGAGAGGGGGAAGCAGGCTCCCTGCTAAGCAGAGAGCCTGATGTGGGGCTCAATCACATCACTGAGCTAACCAGGAGCCCTCAAAGGGGTAGTTTTGGTTCCCTTCAGGGGATGCTTTGTCCTCAGGTCTAGAGATAAGCTTGAAAGAAGAAGTTAACTGGGAAGTTTGAGGTCAGAACAGAGGTGGTCGAAGTCCTCTTTCAAAAGTGTAGAGCTCAGAAGTAAACTGAGTAGAATCAACACGAGTTTATAGGAACAAGCGCCTACAGGCGGTGTCTATTCTGTGTCACCCAAGTCTCCCCCAAACCCATCAAGGAGTTAAAACGTACCCTGAAAAAGAGCCCTGGAATGTAGCAGTTAAGATGGGTGCTTGGGAGGTGGAGTCCTGCAGAAGTCTTGTGTGTGACTTGCCTGGAGAAATTACAGGGTATCCCCCACACTACCCAAGGATAGACATGCTCTGATTCTTTTGGCTAGTGCTGTTCCCTGAGAGAGAACTAGTTCAAGAGAATGACTGTTCATCTTAGGAGAAATCGTGGTATCTCCTAAGAACAGTGAATCCTCTTTCTTTAATCAGAGACTTTATTGAGCACCTTCCATCATGGGCTTGGGGCTGGACTGGCTGCCAGGGATGTGACAGTGGGCAAACAGACACTGTACCTGCCCTGAAAGGACTCCCGCATTGTTCTTGCTCACTCACCCGACTCCCAGCCTATAATTTGGTATGCTTTGCGGATTTGCCTGGCAAGGCACAGGACTCAGCAAGCGACCAGAGCCAGCTGTTTTGCCAGCAGGCCTCCTGTGCTCACACTAATAGCATTCTTGCTTTGAATCATCTGTGACATGGGTGAATGTGAAGCGGTCTTTCCTAGAGTGTTGTCTCCTCTGGACAGATGGCTATAGAGCTGGGCCTGCTGGTGGGCTTGATGCGACAGCCCTGCCCCAGGAAGCCCAGCAGTGGAGACTGGCCAGCCTCCAGCGGCTCTCTATTACTGCAGTGCCTCGCGTCCCCCACCCCCATCAGGATTGCAGGTGTCCTTTCCTGCCCCGAAGGCCCCCAGAGAGGTTATTGAGGGGATTTTTGGAACCTTGAATTCCAAAGAGCTTAAGTCAGAGAAGGGAGGGCCCTGGGCTGACCTGGAAGGAAGAGGGAGCAGGGGCAGCTGATGGTAGCGGAGGACAGTGGACATAATGGGAACAGACTCTGGACTGGCCACACTTGGGACTTTGAGGACAGCCCCCAGATTCTTAGTTCCCCTGAGAGAGACCTCAAGAGCCAAAACCAAGATCCTTAGCCCCTAAGTAATTCCTACAACTGGCACTTAACAGACCTGGCTCTGGAAAACTTTCACTCAAGAGACGATCTGCGTTTGGGTGCCTGAGGTTTACGTATTTCTGAGGGTCAACTCTGAAGAGAGAAACACAAAATTAGACACAGGGCATTAGAAGGCCCTGTTTCAGGAAGCAAGGGACCCAGAAGCTTCAACTTCAATAGTTTCACAGTAAATCCGTCTTTGCGTTCATGTTAGAGGGGGAAAAGGATCGGGTGCCTCTGATCCCAGAGGATCAGAGGTTTTCTCTGGATGTGTAAAGGAAAGAGGGAGGCAGGAATGAGAGCAACTTTAATGTTTTACTTCCTTGTTCTTATTGATCACATTTTTTTCTTCATCCCCCATACCCAGCTGTAGGTCTAAATGTTAGACTGAGCTGTTCAGGGATGGAAATCATTTGTCATTCATCTCTGAATTCCCAGTACTTCACACACAGCAGAAGCCAAGTATTTGTTGAAAGAATGAATAAATGAGTGGATGGATGAATGAGTGAATGAATGAATGAGTGAGTGAATGAGCAAATGAATGAGTGAACTCGCCCTGGACTCTCAGAATTGACAGTCTTGTATATCCCTCTCTCCCTTCCTTCTTGACCACCTGCCGGAGGTGGCACGAACTCACAAAAGAGCATGAGCTCTAGAGTCAGACCTGAGTTTGAATCCCAACTTTGCCACACACTGTCACAAGACCTTGGGCAGATTACCCATCTCTCAGCCTCAGTTTCCTTATCTGCAAAATGGGGCCAGTAACACCTCTCTGCCAGATTGTGGGACTCAGAAGTGTATATAAAGAGCCTGGTACCTGGTAGGCCTCAACCAGTGGCAGCTGTCCTGTTATTTAAATCAAGGGTTGGCTGGCTGCAACCCATGGGCCAAGGTGGCTCCACCGCCTTCTTTGTAAATAAAATTTTATTGGAACACATGTTTTTGTTACACATTGTCTATGGCTGCTTTTGTGATACAAGGACAGAATTGAAAAGCTATGACAGAAATGATGTGGCAACCGAAGGCTGATCTTTACCATCTGGCCCGATACAGAAAAAGTCTGTCAACCTCTGGTTTAGGCCTTCCTTCCTTCCAGCCTGTAGTACTGACTCCTAACTGTCAATGGAAAAAGCTCTAGAAAGCTCTAGAAAGGCTTTAGAAAGCCTCTGGTCTTCCCCCCGAATTCTGCTCTCTCGATTCAGCGGCTGGAGGTTTTTCTAAAATACAAATCCCATTAGGGTTTTACTCCCTCAAACCCCTTTGTTGGCTCCTTACTTTCTGCAACTCCCAAGTGGACCCTCCAAGATTTTTGATGACCTGGTCCCATTCTTTTTCTGCAGCCCTGTCTCTTCCTTCTCCCTCTCCCCTCCGTGTCCTGCACCCCAGCCACAGAAGACCAAAGATCAGGTCAGTGGCTCGTGCAGCTCCGGAGTTCTGCCCCACCCCCTCTCTAGGATGTCCTTTTCCTTTTCTCTGTTCTCCCCTGGCTCCTCTGGTCCTCTGGGAAGCCTGTTCTGGTCTCCTTTTTTTTTTTTTTTTTTAAGATTTTATTTATTTATTTGATAGAGAGAGATCACAAGTAGACGGAGAGGCAGGCAGAGAGAGAGAGAGAGAGAGAGAGAGAGAGAAGCAGGCTCCCTGCCAGGCAGAGCCCGATGTGGGACTCGATCCCAGGACCCTGAGATCATGACCTGAGCCGAAGGCAGTGGCTTAACCCACTGAGCCACCCAGGCGCCCCTGGTCTCTTTCTCTTATATTCTCATATAAAGCAGGCCAAGTGAACTATGCTGCAGTAACAAACAACCCCAAATGACTTAAAACTACAAATCAGTTGAACAAAGAATAAGATATACACAAGTGTCTCACTCCCACAGTGCTCAACAAGCAGGGATGTGGGATTTTTTTCCTCCGAAGAATGGAGAAAAAACCCAGCTTAGCCTTTTTGTTTTCTTTTATTTTTATTTTTTGTAAAATGCACGCAATGCCTACTTTATTAACAGATACTTGTCATTTTGTCTGAAACTTGTTATTTGGGCACTTATAGAGGTTGTGGTTGATAAACAATTATAAAAGGAGAACTTCATTTAAGGAAGAAAGACTAGAAAGTCTGGAAAGATGAACTGTAACTTAAAGGCCATGCTTTTGGCCGCAGGGAGAACTCAAGCAATGCCAGCTCACAGCTGGCCCACTGCTGTTTTGCCTAAATCCACTTCTTGAGCCAGTCCTCAAGGTGGGGAGTACAGGAGTAGCCTCAGCCCGGGCTCGTGGGGTTGAGTGAGGAAGGAAGGCAGACCCAGCCTCCGTCTGAGCTGGAGTGATGCCTTCATTAGTACCCTCTTCCCAGCAGGGCATAAAACCATGGTTGACCTGGACTGTCTCCTCATTCTGAAAGCACTCGCCCTATCCTGATGTCTCTAGTTCTTCTTTTTTTTTTTTTTTTTAAGATTTATTTATTTGACAGAGAGAGAGAACACAAGTAGGCAGAGAGGCAGGCAGAGGGAGAGGGGGAAGCAGGCTCCCTGCTGAGCAGAGAGCCTGACGTGGGGCTCGATCCCAGGACCCTGAGACCATGACCTGAGTCAAAGGCAGAGGCCCAACCCACTGAGCCACCCAGGTGCCCCGACGTCTCTAGTTCTTGTCCTGCCCCCTGATACTCCGTTTCTGCTGAGCCCCTTCAGACTGGCACCTTGGAGGGTCTCCCTCTGCACCGCTCTGCGGCCCATCTACCCACCTTCATTCCATGGCACACGTTGGGAGCAGACTCAGCTCTGCCAGCTCTGGGCTGATTCCTGAGCTCCTATGTTGCCATATCCGTGTCTTTGCTTTATACTCTGACCCCAGGGGTCTCCAGCCCGGGGACACCTACTGAGCCTACATGTTTCTGAAATCATTGCTTTCCCTGCCTATGATCTACATCCTTGGCTTTGCTTTTTGTTTGGGGTCCCCCTGTGATGGGTTGCTCTCTTCCTTGCCCTCCCTGTGGACTGGATCTTTGACTCTGGCCACTATCCAGAGCCCTGAGTCCAGCCCCTGTTCTCCCAGGCACCGCCCTATCAAGACCTATTGGAAAACCAGGCTTGGAAGGCCATATCAGCACCATCCCTGAACTCCAGGGCCATTTTGTCCCTCACCCTACATACTTCTGACCCCATCTTACTTGACGTGGAGCCCCAAGAACTCTCAATGTAGACCTGATTAAATTTATTGTGCTTTATTGGGATTATTTGTTGTAGCATCGGCCCCTCTGTGGGGTGCTGAACACAGTCTCCTTTTGGGAACTTACCTCCCACTCTCACTTCTTTTCCAATCCCAGTCTGTGCAACCTGGTTCCTGATTTTGGGTGTCCCCGGGCTGCAGACTCCTGGGGTCAGAGTATAAAGCAAAGACTTGGATAAGGTAACACAGGAGCTCAGGAATCAGCCCAGAGCTGGCAGAGCTGAGTCTGCTCCCAACATGTGCCATGGAATGAAGGTGGGTGGATGGGCTGCATAGCAGGTGCAGAGGGAGACCCTCCAAGGTGCCAGTCTAAAAGGGCTCAGCAGAAACAGTGTCAGGGGGCAGCTGGTTCTTTGTTTCTCTGTTACTGAACACTATCCTGGGCTATCCTCTAAATATCAGGCTTCTGAGTTTTCTTTTTCTTTTTTTTTCTTTTTTTAAAGATTTTATTTATTTATTTGACAGAGAGAGAGAGATAGGTAAGTAGGCAAAGAGGCAGGCAGAGAGATGGGGGGAAGCAGGCTCCCGCTCAGCAGAGAGCCCAATGCGGGGCTCGATCCCAGGACCCCGAGAGAGATTTATTTGAGAGAGAAACAGACTCCCCCCTGAGTGGAGAGGCCAAGGCGGAACTCAGTCCCAGGATCCTGGGATCACGACCTGGATGCTTAACTGACTGAGCCACGCAGGCGTCCCAGGCTCCTGAGTTCTCTTTCGATTCTTTTGAACCTGGAGCCCTGTGCTCTCAAACTGCACCCCTGGGGCCACCACCCCAGTATTGGGGCCAGCTCTTCAGAACTCTCATGGGGAAACCTCAGGGACCCCTGGTCTACGAGTATAAAGAGTGGCTTCTCCCACCTAGTAAAAAGTTTATTCACTTATGGAAAGCATTCAGTTTAGTGTCTGGCCCAGGGTAAGCCTATCTAAGTGTTATTTATTGTTCTTGTTGCCATTCCCCTGTAATTAAAATAGACAAGGTCTGTTCTCCAAGGAGGAAGGCATACATAACAGCCAAAAATAGTAAGCCATACTTTAAAAGTTTACGGACCCCCCCCCCCCCCAACTCCTGCTATGTTGCTTCAAACCATGCTCCCTGTAATTGGCAAGTAGGACTCATCTTGAACTTTCATGAGCTAGGAGTGCTCAGGAAATAGGTCAATAGACCTATTCCTTTGGCTTTACCTCCGTTTGTGATCCAGTGATCCCTTTTATCCAATCTGGTGCCCCTATGAAGTCATCTCTCCTTCCCCTCACTACAAGTGACCCTCCATCAGAACAAAGACTGAGGCTTGCTAACTGCCCTTCCCTAATTACCTGGCAAAGTGTGAAGGGCTGGTAATTTAGAGAATGTCCAGAATCTACTGGCTCCTTTGACAATGAATGAACTGTGGGCATTGGGCGTCTCTTAGGCCGGGAATTGGACTCCCATGTACAAGGATTTTGAAATAGGAAAATACAGGAGTGAACCTCAGATGGAGAAGCTGCTCGAGTGTTGCTGACGAACTCTCAGACCAGAGGACTTCTGCGACTAAGGCCACGTGGCCACTGGGCAAAGTCAGTCTGAATGTCAGCTGCGAATAGACAAAAAGGAGGAGGAAATTTACCGAAGGGAAGAACAAATTTGAAAGAGAAAAGTGGTGGCTTTCTAAGAGCCTGGTCCTGTGCCTGGCCCATAAGAATAATGTATTGAAAAGAGCATGAACAGATGAATGAATTCAAGGAGGAAAGGATAGAGAAGGAAAATAAAAGACACTATCAAACCATAAATAAATAAAATAAAATAAAATAAAACAAAATTAAATAAAATAAACGAGTCAAGAGCAAGATTTGGCTTCCGGTGACCTGGGACCTTCCTTCCCTGCCTCCCACCTTCCTTCCCTCACTTCTCTCTTTCTCTCTCTTTCTTCTTTCCATTGCTGAAGTGGTGCTGACTCTTGTTCGTACAAGGGTGACAGTTTGGCTGAGCAAGGCACCGTGTGCAGAAAGAAAACCAGAGGGTTTGGTCTGAAGGGCTGCGTGAGGCCTGCAAGGTCTAGGGGAGAAGCACAGTCGGAAGCAGTCCTTCAGTAGCAAGGCTGAGCAGAGCACTTGGTTTCAAAAAGGAACTAGCAGAATTAGCTGGAAGGACACCTTAGGTGAGATGTGTCAAAATTAGGCAAATGAAGCAAATGTTCTCTTTTGTTCAGGGTGAGAGCTTTGGGATGAAATGTTAAGGCAAATCACTGATCAATATAGTTCACTGGTATGACAATGTGTAACTGTTAAAAGGATTTTATTCACATACCATATACTTCACCCTTCAGAAGGAGGGTTTTAGTATACTCACAGAGTTGTGCAAACAACTCCATTATCAGAGTCTAGAAAATTGCATCCCCCTGCAGTAAGAACTCCTCAATCCCCCTCCCCGCAGCCCCGGGCCACCACTAATTTACTTTCAGGCTCTGCATTTTCCTCTTCTGGACATTTTATAAGAAATGGAATCAGGGGGCGCCTGGGTGTCTCAGTCATTAAGGGGCTGCCTTTGGCTCAGGTCATGCTCTTAGGGTCCTGGGATCAAGCCCCACATTGGGCTCCCTGCTCAGCAGGAAGCCTGCTGGTCCCTTCTCCCACTCCCCCTGCTTATGTTCCCTCTCTCGCTGTGTCTCTCTCTGTCAAACAAATAAATAAAATCTTAAAAAAAAAAAAAAAGAAATGGAATCATACAGCGGCACCTGACTGGCTCACTCAGAAGAGCATGTGAAGCTTGATCTCGAGCTCATGAGTTCAAGCCCCGTGTACGCTATAGAGATTATTAAAAATAATAATAATAAATAAACTTTTAAAATGTACTCATACGATATGTGTGTGCCTTTTTGTGTCTGTTATTTCACAGAGCGTGATGGTTTCAAGGCTTACCCAAGCTCTAACCTCCTCAGTAATTCACTCCTTTTCGTGGCCAAATACTATTCCATTGTATGGCTATTACCACATTTTATTTAACCCTGTCAGTAGGAGGGCACCTGTGTTATTTCCACATTTTGGTTATTATGCATAATGTTACTATGAACATTCATGTCAAGCTTCTGTGTGGAGTGAGTACACGCTTAATGAATAGCGGTGCTGGGTCCTAAGTAGGTAACCCTGTGTCTATATTTTTAGGGAAGTGGTTCCCTATCAGCTATCTCCACAGCAGCTATGCTATTTTACCTTCCCACCATGAATGTCCACACGTCCTTGTCAACCCTGGTTACTGCCCATCGTTTTATGATAGCCATCCCACTCGGTACAAAGCTAGACCTCACTGTGGCTTCAATTTGTATTTTTCTCCAAATGATGTTAAGCATCTTTTCAGACATTTACTGGCCCCTTGTATATCTTCTTTTGAAAAATATCTCAAACAAGATATGACTTTAACTCTGTATGCACATAACCACATTCCTTATGGACAGTCTGAGAATGTGTGTGGGTTCTGATCATTGCTTATTTAAGTTACCGTCAGGAGTTAGACTGGAGGGGGTAGGAATGCTATCCTATTCCCTGAAGGAAGAGGGATGCTGTGTGGGTGGATGGGTTTCCTCAAAGTGGCTTTTCCCAGCTGTCAGGGGGGCATATTACTAAGGGGAATAAGTTGAGTATTAAATATGAGCAGCGCGATGGTGAGTGTTGTGAATTGTATAAAGACTAATGATTCATGGGGCGCCTGAGTGGCTCAGTGGGTTGAGCCTCTGCCTTTGGCTCAGGTTGTGATCTCAGGGTCCTGGGATCGAGCCCTGCATTGAGCTCTCTGCTCAGCGGGGAGCCTGCTTCCCCCCTCTCTCTGCCTCTCTGCCTATTTGTGATCTCTCAAATAAATAAATAAAATCTTAAAAAAAAAAACACTAATGATTCACAGAACTGTGTCCCTGAAACAAATAATACATTATATATTAATAAAAAATAAATATGAGCAGCATGATATCCAGCGTCAGCTATACCAATTTCTGAAGGTCCGCATCTGTTCGGATGGGCTGATGCCGGGCCATGATGTGTGGAGCCCTGTGCCCACGTCCTGAGTATCCAGCCCGTACGTCTGGCATACAGTTGGGAATTGTTCATTTCTTTCCTTCCCTCTTTTTTGGGGGGCTCTCTTATGTCTTGTAGGCCCTTGATTGCTAGTATGTACATTTGATTGTCCCCTCACCCTGGATCCAAGAATGTGCTTTGTTTTTTTTTTTAAGATTTTATTTATTTGAGAGAGTGAGAGAGAGAGAGAGTACAAGCAGGAGGAGCAGCAGGCAGAGGGAGAAGCGGGCTCCCCACCAAGCAAGGAACCCAACGCAGGGCTGGGTCCCAGGACCCTGGGATCATGACCTGAGCTGAAGGCAGACACTTAACTGAGTCACCCAGGTGCGGCCCCCCACCCCATGAATGTGCTCTGATGCTCTTTGGTGGCTGTTCCGGTTCTTTATCACAAAGATAAGCTCTCTCTTTACAGCCCTTTGCTTGTATGATTTGGGCAACTGCTCCTAATTTCAGGGTCCCCCCTTCAGACACCGTTCCGTTGACTTAAAGATTCATTTTATTTTATTTATTAATTTAGTAGGCTCTACTCCCAAACTGGAGCTTGAACTCATAACCCTGAGATCAAGAGTCGAATGTTCTGTGGACCGAGCCAGCCAGGTATCCCTCAAAGACCCTATTTATCTATTTATTTATTTATTTATTTTTATTTAAGATTTTGTTTATTTATTTGACAGAGAGAGGCACAGAGAGAGAGGGAACACATGCAGGGGGAGCGGGAAAGGGAGAAGCAGGCTCTCTGCCGAGCAGGGAGCCTGATGCAGGGCTCGATCCCAGAACTCTGGGACCAGGACCTGAGCCAAAGGCAGATGCTCAGTGACTGAGCCACCCAGGCACCCCATGAAGACCCTACTTAAAGGTAATACTTCTCTGTGGACACATCGAGTTCACACTTGGTCATATTCTCACTCACTGATTCCAATGGTAGTAATCGACTGTGTCATGCTGACAAGAAAAGGTATTATTTATTGGTGGAAACATTTGTAACCCTGAGCAAAGGAAAAGAATTTAAATACTATTAATAGGGGACTGGTTAATAAAAGCCTGGTCTAGTCATATATTATAGGGGTTGGCATGCTTTTTCTGTAAAGGGTCAGATAGCAATATTTTAGGCTTTGTGGGCTACAGAGTCTCTGATGTAACCATTCAGTTTAGCTATCATAGTGCAAAAGCATCCATAGACAAGACATAAATAAATGGGCTTGGTTGTGTTCCAGTTGAGTTTTTTTAGGCATTGGGCTATCTTTGGCCTATGGGCCATGGTTTGCTGACCTCTGCTGCAATGAACCCCTTCTATGAGGCTATTAAAGGATCAAATGGAACTATGTATATTGACAAAGATGTACATCAGGTTCTTTAAATATATATATGTATTTGTATTTCTAGGAAGGAGGAGGGCAAAATTACACACACACTTGTACAGGCCCCAGAAAGAGTCTTAAAAGACACACACCCAACTGTTTACAGTAACACACAGAGGGACTGGGATTGAGGAAGTGGGAGGCTGGGGCAGATGGGGGCTTTTCCTTACCTTGTTGCTTGAATGTTGTGCCCTGAAAGAGCCTTGGTTGTGTAATTAAAATAAAATTTGATTGTGGTGCCTGGGTGGTTCTATCTGTTAAGCCTCTGACTCTTGGGGTGCCTGGATAGCTCTGCGGGTTAAAGCCTCTTCCTTCAGCTCAGGTCATGATCCCAGGGTCCTCAGATTAAGTCCCACATCGGGCTCTCTGCTCAGCAGGGAGTCTGCTTCCTTCTCTCTCTGCCTGTTTCTCTGCCTACTTCTGATCTCTGTCTGTCAAATAATAAAATAAATTCTTTTTTTTTTAAAGATTTTTTTTATTTGACAGAGAGAGATTACAAGTAGGCAGAGGGGCAAGCCGTGGGGGGGGGGTGTTGCGGTGAGGAGGAAGCAGGCTCCCTGCCTAACAGAGAGTCCGATGCGGGACTCGATCCCAGGACCCTGAGATCATGACCTGAGCTGAAGGCAGAGGCTTAACCCATTGAGCCACTCAGGCGCCCTAAATAAATTCTTTAAAAAAACAAAAAAAAAAAAAAAACAAAAAAAAAAACCTCTGACTGTTGATTATGCCTCTGGTTGTGATTTCCGGAGACTGAGCCCCTGTCTGGCTCCGGGCTGGGTTGGGTAGGCATGGAGCCTGCTTGAGATTCTCTCTCCCTCTCCTGCCGCTCCCCTGTTCACTCTCTCAAAGTAAATAAATAAATGAATAAATAATTGCATTGGGATTTTTTTCCCCATTCAAATGAGCTTTACTGGTCTTATTCATAATGTGCATAAACTTGTATTCGACATAAAATGTAACCACCTCACAGTCTTAACAGCCACACAGTACAGTCACCATTCCACAGTCCTTCTAAGCTACAGAATCCCATGGGTGTAAATGGGAGTCTAGATGGATCCACGGACAAAGGGGAGGCAGGTTTGGTGAAGATGCCAAGTCAGAGCCTTGGTCGGGAAGCATGAGGGTGAATCTGGAAGCCAAGGTCTGAGGCAGAGTGCGGGACAGATGCAGCAGGCTCGGGTTGGGCCTTCGCCTGGTCAGTAGCCCCTGTGTCATGCTCCTTCTGGGTCTGAAGGGTCACGGAATGTTAGGGCAGCTTCTGCTTTCCGGGTCATAAGATGCACTTTTGCCTTAGCCAGGAGCTGGCCGTGGGCTGCAGGCCAGCCCCGGGGCGGTGTGGGGAGGAGGTCCACACCTGCAGTGCAGTAAGAAGCAGACTAGCTAGTTGGTGAAGTGCACAGCTCCGGAGTATGTGTGCCCAGAGGGGAGTGCAAGTGGGAGGGAATCGTTGTGCAATAGGTCACATCTGAGTCACATCTGAGTCACTCTGAAGTATGAATAGGAGTTTGCCGCATCAACCAAAGCAGGGCAGGAAATTCCAGACCGAAGAGCAGAGATGAGGATTCAGCAATGGGAACTACTGTCAAAGTCACCTAAGAAGTTTATGAAGAGAGGAGAAGCCGAAAGACCTCGGATCAGGAAGGGGAACCAGCAGAGGGCTGCAGGCAAGGGAAACAGGAAGTCACATCTGAGCTCGAGAAGATTTTCTGGCGGTCCTGGGAAATGGGGGGAGAGCCCTCAATCATCTCTTGTCCAGGTGAGAAGTGACAAAAGCCTGGGTTCAGCCCCAGAGTGGATTTAGACCATGCTACCCCTCCCCTCTGGGCCATTCCCTAAGCTGTCCCTTGTGCTTACTATGTCCCTTCCTCTCCTCTTGGTATGGCCGGTTCTCCACTAATCTTTAAGTTTATAAAACTCAGGCCTCAACTCTCCCTCCGCCAAGAAAAGTTCACAGACGTTTCTGTGATAAATTCACTCCACATCCTACCACTCCCAGCTGGGTCAAGGACTTCTACTCTGGGCTCTCCGAGGCTCTGCGTATTTCCATCTTGGTGTGACTCTCTTTGCTTTATGATTGTATTTCAGTTTCTGAATTATCAATAGATGGTGATTTTCTTAGAATAGAAGTCAGGTCTCATTAATCTTTGGGTCTCCTGGGGGCACCTGGATGGCTCAGTCGTTTAAATGTCTGCCTTTGGTTCAGGTCATGATCTCAGGGTCCCCGGAGGGAGTACCTCATCGGGCTCGCTCTCTCTCTCTCTCTTGTTCACTCTCGCTCTCAAATAAATAAATAAATAAAATATTTATTAAAAAAAAAAAATCTTTGGGTCTCCAAAGGGCTGCATAAAACTTGGCACAGAGAAGGGGATTAGGAAATACCCCCGACTGATGAATAAAGGACGGAATGAAAAGTGAAGAGTGGAGATGAGAGGTATCCGGGAGGCTGAATCGGGATAATCTGTTTTATTCGAGGCAAATTAATACTCAGAGACTGAGCCTGTCTTTGCCAGCCATTTGTTTAACACTGTGGGAATTTCACAAACCAATAGTGTACAAACCAATGGTTGATTAATCACACTATTGTTCCAGGCAAGAGGAGCTGAAAAGAATCAAGTCCAAATTGAGTTAAAGTGTATCTTTATAGGAATTGGTACCCAGGAGAGACAGCCTAGCCAACCAAAGAGCGGACCTCCAGCTGTCAGGGTAGAAGTTAAGTAAGAGTCCCCTGTTGCTAGAGCTCATCGCTAGGAATAATGGGGGCTGACTGACAAGAGGTAGAAAGAGTCCCCTTTATTGCCCCCAAGGTCTTCACAGAGCTATTTAGATCAGCAAAAGGTTGCCTTGCCCAGACTGAACACTTGGATAATCTCACAAACTCTCGGTATTTATATTCTAAGTGTCTCCGTGACATAGTTGCTTCTCTGTGGTTTTTATTGATAAGTCCTCCGCGGTGGCCCATAGCAGCTGACCTACTGAGTGCTTATCAACGACTGTAGATGAGATGATGACATCCTGACACCATTTATTCTTTTTTTTTTTTTTTTAATTTTATTCATTTACCTGACTGACAGAGATCACAAGTAAGCAGAGAGGCAGACAGAGACAGGGGTGGGGGCGTGGGGGGGTGGGGGGGAGCAGGTTCCTGCTGAGCAGAGAGCCGGATGCAGGGCTCGATCCCAGGACCCTAGCACCATGACCTTAGCTGAAGGCAGAGGCTTTAACCCACTGCCCCCCATTTACTTTATTCTTATGTCAAAACAAACTTTACTCTTTTTTTTTAAAAAGATTTTATTTATTTATTTGACAAAGAGAGAGAAAGAGAAACAGGCATGGGGAGCGGCCAACAGAGGGAGAGGGAGAAGCAGGCTTCCCGCTGAGCCCATGCCAGACCCTTAACTGACTGAGTCATCCAGGCACCTCAAAACAGCTTTGCTCTTAAAAACAACTTATTTTTATTTAAAGCAATACTAAGTCAAGGATGGGTTTTTGGCAATACTGGAGGAATTTATCAGGTTTTTGTTTTTAAGATCTTCAACTTATATATCGCATATTATATACTTGGATTTGGGGAGCTGAGTAAAAGCTGAGTAAAAATCATATGATGATCATATGATTAAATAGCTGATCAACAGCTATGAATATAACTTACACCAGTATATTGTCATCATGGTAGTGAAATGTCCTATAAACTATGTATACATTGTTGTTCTTTATAATCATCCAGTACATAAGCATCATTTGTTCATTTTTTCTTTTTTAAAAAAGATTTTATTTATTTATTTGATAAAAAGAGACAGCAAGAGAGGAAATACAAGCAGAGGCAGGAAAAGCAGGCTTGCCACTGAGCAGGGAACCTGATACAGGGCTTGATCCCAGGACCCTGGAATCATGACCTGAGCCAAAGGCAGAGGGCTGAGCCACTCAGGTGCCCCAAGAATACAGTTTTAAGTCAAAGTGGCCATTACCTCTTCTCTTTCTGTAATAATACAGATACCTGAATAAGTCGTGATCATGTCATATGCCAAGAAAGTTCTTTTTACTGGTGCCTATATTGTAGAAATTACTTTTAATGCATTGTATTTTGAAGATTTTATTTATTTAACAGAGGAAGAGAGAAAGCACAAGTAGGGGGAACAGCTAACAGAGAGAGCGGGAGAAGCAGGCTCCCTGCTGCTATTTGTCCTCTCTGAGTGCTCACCCTCCTAGCACCTCCATGTGCCCACCAGTCTAGACACTCTCTGAATCGCATCCACCAGCCAGCTCATCAGCGTGCAAAAGATACTCCTCACTCGTTTCACCCCTGGGCCAAGCTGACCGGCCCGAGATCCTGGGCATGGCTTCTGTCTGATCTGTTCTGTGTCCCACACATCTGCTGTGTCTTAGTATAGTGCAGAATGCCCCTTGTCGGCTTTCCTTAGTGGCTGTGTGCCACCCACGTATTCCAGGAATTCTTTCTCTCAGTTAATCTTTGCGAGGGGCCTGTTATAGACACCCAGACCCCAGATGCTCAGGGCCTGGGTGGCCCCGTGGAATGACCCTTCTCATGCATTCCGTTCCCTATACTTAGCGGGGCCACATGGTACGGCTCTTGCTTGCCTTGCACTGGAAGCCTGGCGTGCACAGGTTTCAGCAAACAACAGAACTTATTGACTCACATAACTGACAATTCCAGGGGCTGGATCTTACTTCAGCCATGACTGGATGTAAATGTCATCCCAGGGACTGTGATTTCAGTCTCTGATGACTTAGTCTCACTTTCTGGCTCAAGGCTCTGTTGTCAGCAAGCTCTCCCCGGTGGTGGCTAAAAGTGGCTGCCACAGCTCCAGGTCATTCTTTCCCAGCCCAGTCAAGCCAGAAGGAGCAAGCCTTCCATTTGTAAGGGCAGGCAGCAGCCCTGAGAGTCACTCTGATGGGGGAGCAAACCATCCTGGCTGTTTGCTGGCTCCTGAACCCATCATTGAAGTCTGGGGCCAGCAGCAAGGGCTTCTGCTGAATAAGGAGGAATGGATGGGTCCTTGGTGGTGGTGGTGGGGGGGGAAGGGTGGGTTGGGGAGTAGAGGAAGCAAAAATGTGCACTACGGGTGGGGGCGTCCAACACTCTGAAATCCCACCAGGGTGGAGCTCAGCCAGCCAGCACCGTGCCTGGCACTCCACAGCTCTCTGGAAATGCTTCCACATTGCATGAAAATATGGTACCACAAAGACATCACTTGGGACTCTGGACTTACGGTCAACAACACGGGCTCAAAGCATGGAGTCGCCTCCTGGCTCCTGCTGGCTGATACTCTAGAGGCCTGCGAGGTTTTTTGTTTTTGAGATTTGCTAATCTCCCTAGGGAAATACAGGCAAAAAGGCAACCTGCCTCGCCCCACCCAGACGCCTGCAGAAATGTTGCAGAGAATCAAGTCTTTTAAGGTTATGAGGGCCATAGTCCTCATTCTGCAGTTTCTAATTTTTTTTTTAAGATTTTATTTATTTATTTGACAGACAGAGATCACAAGTAGGCAGAGAGGCAGGCAGAGAGAGAGGAAGGGAAGCAGGCTCCTCGCTGAGCAGAGAGCCTAATGCAGGGCTCCATCCCAGGATCCTGGGATCATGACCTGAGCTGAAGGCAGAGGCTTTAACCCACTGAGCCACCCAGGTGCCCCTGCAGTTTCTTCTTTTTTTTTTTTTTTTAAAGATTTTATTTATTTATTTGACAGACAGAGATCACAAGTAGGCAGAGAGGCAGGCGGAGAGAGAGAGAGAGAGAGAGAGAGGGAAGCAGGCTTCCTGCGGAGCAGGGAGCCCGATGCGGGGCTTGATCCCAGGACCCTGAGATCATGACCCGAGCCGAAGGCAGCAGCCCAAACCACTGAGCCACCCAGGCGCCCCAACCCCTGCAGTTTCTAATTCTTTTTCCTACATGGAACCTACTACCCCAGTTATTAATTTGTTCATTTGTCTGATAAGCATTTATCTATCACCTACTCTGGGCCAGGCGCTGGAGGTACAAGGCCCAGTCTTAGCTCTTGAGGCATTCATCCGCCTGAGCAGGGGAGACAGACTGAACAAATCACCATCCTGAATGTGATGATTATGAACAATAAAGCTATAGAGGAAGAGTTGTGGAAGGAAGGAGCAGCCCTTTACCCCCTGGGGCGCCTTCCCCTGTGCAGCTCCTCAGAACAGTGGGGTTGAAATCCCCACACTTCCTGCTCGGTGCTCTGCTCTGTATTGCAAATGGGAGGGTAAAGCTGGCAGGAATTGTAGGGAGCAGAATCTGGTAAACACTAGCAAAATATTTCCAGCATTTTCTCTTCCTTTCCATGCACGTGTAAGGAATTAGATACGTAGATACGTATAAGGTTTTTCACGGCAGCGCTGTTGGCAATAACAAAGATTGGAAATAACCTTGAGGCTCGACACTGATAAAACAGATAGTACAACCACACAAAGGAATACTATGCAACTAGAAAATCAGCTCAGTAGGCGCTGATCTGGAATAATCTCCAAGACACACTGAGAAGTGAGAGGCGCCTGGGTGGCTCATTTGTTAAGTATGTGCCTTCGGCTTGGGTCATGGGATCCCAGGGTCCTGGGATCGAGCCCCACATCGGGCTCCCCGCTCAGCAGTAAGCCGGCTTCTACCTCTCCCACTCCCCCTGCTTGTGTTCCCTCTCTTGCTGTGTCTGTCAAATAAATAAACCTTTAAAAAAAAGGACATACTGAGAAGTGAAAAAGCAAGCGTCTGAGCTGTGCCCTAACATGCACCCTTTTGCACACAAAAAAGAAGAAAATTAGGTATTTTGCTTGTACATATATATAAACTAGATCTGGAAGGAAACCACAAAAGACACATGGTTCCTTTGGGGAGAGGACATGGGTGTCTGAGGCATGAGGCAGGGAGACCTCACTGTGTCATTTTTACCACCTTTTACTTTTTATTGTATTATCTGTTCGAAAGAAAGCACCCCTCAGGGGCGCCTGGGTGGCTCAGTTGTTCTGAGCCTTGGGCTCAGATCATGATCCCAGGGTCCTGAGATCAAGCCCTGAGTTGGGCTCCCTGCTCAGTAGGGACTCCGCTTCTCCCTCCCCCTCTGCCTGCTGCTGCCACTGCCTGCGCTCCTGGTCTCTCTCTCTCTCTCTGTCAAATAAATAAATAAAATCTTAAAAAGAAAAATGAAAAGAGCACCCATCTCTATGCCTAGCAGAGGGCAGGAAGCAGGCTGGCAGTGTGTATCTCTGGGCAGGGTGGGCCTGGCTGATTTCATCTCGGGGATCCCTTTCTCCTCCCCCAGAAAGGCCATCTTTGGGCATCTTTCTTCGCCCGACTCGGCATGAACTCTGAGCGCCACCGAGAGCTGCTCCACCCAATGTTGTCTTTCATTTCCTTTTCCACGCCCTACGGGAGACGTTGTGCTTTCACAAATCTCAGGGTTCGGCGTGTGGGGAAGGTCCGGAGGCTCCGATCGGCCGGTCCCCTGGCGGGCTCTGGCTGTGGGCAGCTCAGCGAACGCTCCAGCGCGTCAGGCTCTGGCGCTTGCTGGCCGCGGCAACGTCAGCTCTTCCTGCTCCGCCGGGGAAGTCCCCTCCGAAGCCACGTGCTGAAAACTGAAACCAAAGTGTAACGGCCAACGGTCCCCACCAAGTGCCTGCGAAACCCTCCGCATGTCCTCCTCCGGCGGCCGGTCAGGGCCCGGGTGGCCGCAGGCGCCCGCCGCTACACCTGCGGACTTTCTCCATCTCCGCTCGCTTTCCGTCCGGGGAGGGGTGTTTGCCCTCTGCCTCTCCCTCCCCACCCCGCCTTTTCTTTGAAGAGTCGTATTTCAAAGGTAGCCCACAACTAAGAAACATTTTTTAAAGGCGAAAAGTAGCCATAAGGGGATCCCTCGTTCTTTCTCTTGCAAACCATAGAGGGCGCTGAGGAGCAGACTCCCCATTTCCCTTAGGAATCTTTAGTGGGGGACAGGTTTGCTCAGGGGCCGGGCCGGCCAAGCCAGGTAGACGGGCCGCCCAGGAGTGAGGCGGTGGTGGGGCTGGGGGTCCTGGAAGAGCGGCAGGACCCGGGCCTTTTAGAAAGGAGGCAGCCGCTGCTCTGCTCCAGCTCACGTTAGTACACAGGATTTTGCGGTTTTCGGTTTATTTTTATTTTTATTTTTATTTATTTTTTTGTCCTTTTTGTTGTTTTTTGAGGCGGGAAGGCACAGGAGATTCTGATGTGAAGAGTGCGGGGTGCCTGGGTGACTCAGTGGGTTAAAGCCTTTGCCTTCGGCTTGGGCATGATCCCAGCTTCCTGGGATTGAACCCGCATTGGGCTCTCTGCTAAGCAGAGAGCCTCCCCGCCCCCTCTCTCTGCCTGCCTTTCTGCCTACTTGTGATCTCTGTCAAATAAATAAAATCTTAAGTAAATCAATAAAATAAACCTTCGGGACGCCTGGGTGGCTCAGTTGGTTGGACGACTGCCTTCGGCTCAGGTCATGATCCCGGAGTCCTGGGATCGAGTCCCTCATCGGGCTCCCAGCTCTATGGGGAGTCTGCTTCTCCCTCTGACCTTCTCCTCACTCATGCTCTCTCTCACTGTCTCTCTCTCTCAAATAAATAAATAAAATCTTTAAAAAAAATAAAATAAAATAAAATAAACCTTCATTAAAACAAACAAACAAAACATGATGAGTGTCCCGATCCCGGGTAGGCCTCCTGCGCACAGACTCTTCTCCAGGAAAAAGGCTGCCTCTGCCGGTTCTCTCCTCTGCCCCCTGGTTGGAAGCCTTCAGGGTGTTGGGACTGCCTTAGGTTGGTTCCATGATACGTGACCTTTGTCTTAGTCCATTGGGCTGCTAGAACAAAATACCATAATACAAAATACCACAGACAAAATACCATAAACAACAGAAATAATCTCCCACCATGCTGGAGACTGGGAAGTCCAAATTCATGGAGCAGACAGATTCATCACCTGGTGAGGGCCTGCTTCTCTGTCCCTAGACAGCTGTCCTCACTGTGTCCTCACAGGGAGGAAGACACGGTGAGTGTCTCTAATAAGGCACTCATCCCATTCATGAGCCCCCAAGGGCCCACCACCTAATGCCATCATGTTGGGGCTGGGTAGAATTCCAACCTATAAATTCTGGGGACACAAACATTCAGAACATGGTAATCTTATACCAGAAAACTCCCTCCTGTCTCATGGAACCAACTGGATTTGAATGGTTTTAATATTTGTTTTTGTTATTTTCACTATTTTTTTTTTTAAAGATTTTATTTATTTGTCCGAGAGAGAGAGCAAGTGGCAGGCAAAGGGAGAAGCAGACACCCTGATGAACAGGGAGCCCAACTTGGGACTCTATCCCAAGACCCTGGGATCATGACCTGAGCTGAAGGCAGACCCTTAGCCGACTGAGCCACCCAGGCATCCCTCGTTGGTTTTACTATTTCATCTGTGTTTCTAGCATCTAGCATTTCAAAATCATTTAATTGCTTATGCCTTTTAGATCATGTAGAGATTTTTCTTTCCTAGTTACTGTTTTTGGTTAACAGCTGCATTGCGTCAGAATTCACATACTGTATAATACACTGATTTAGCTCATACAATTCATGGCTTTTAGTATATTCAGAGCTGTGCAACCATCACCGCAATCAATTTTAGAACATTTTTTTTGTTGTTTCCTTTTTCTTTTCTTTTTTTAGTCATCTCTATGCCTAACATGGAGTTCAAACTCACAACCCTAAGATCAGGTGTTGCGTGCCCTACTACTGACGGAACCAGCCAGGCATTCCCAATTTAATTTAATTATTTTTAAAGATTTTTTAAAGATTTTCATTTTTAAGTAATCTCTACACACACAACCTCAAGACTCAGACTCACAACCTCAAGACAGGCACTGCACGCCCTACTGACTGGGACAGCCAGGTGCCCCACCCCCAATTTTAGAATATTTTCATCACTCTACTTGGCAGCTACTCCAAATGAACTCCCCAGGACAAATGTTCCCGAGCCTCAGGTAGCTACTAATCTACTTTGTCTCCACGGATTTGTGTGTGATGATGATTTCATATGAATGGAATCATGCAGTATATGGACTTTGTGTCTGTTTTTTCATTTAGCATCTTTTCAGGGCTCATCCATGGTGCAGCAAGTATCAGTACTGGGTACGGTTCAGTGCTATAAATTTCCCTTTATTTATTTATTTTTAAAGATTTTATTTATTTATTGGACAGAGAGAGAGATCACAAGTAGGCAGAGAGGCAGGCAGAGAGAGAGGAAGGGGAGCAGGCTCCCGGCCGAGCAGAGAGCCTGATGCGGGACTCAATCCCAGGACCCTGAGTTCACGACCTGAGCCGAAGGCAGAGGCTCAACCCTCTGAGCCACCCAGGCGCCCCTCCCTTTATTTTTTTTTAAATAAATTTCCCTTTATTGTTCTCAGAGCAGCTCACAAATATTAATAAACTGTAATGTCATTTAGTTAAAAATATTTTACTACTTTAAGAGTTATTTTGAGACTTCTTTAACCCATATGTTATTTGTGAAGTTGTGAAGTGCTTCATAAATTTTTTTTCTTTAAATATTTTATTTATTTACTTGACAGAGATCACAAGTAGGCAGAGAGGTGGGGGGGGGGCAAGCTCCCTGCCGAGCAGAGAGCCTGATGCTTGATCCCAGAACCTCAGGACCCCAGGACCCCAGGACCATGACCTGAGCTGAAGGCAGAGGCTTTAACCAACTGAGCCACGCAGGCACACCCATAAATTCTTTTCTTAAGAGATTTTAGTTATTTATTTTTTGAGAAAGAGAGATGGAGAGACCATGAGCAGGAGCAGGAGGAGGGGCAGAGGGATAAGCAGATTCCCCACTGAGCAGGAAGCAGGAAGCAGGGCTCAATCCCAGGATCCTGAGATCATGGCCTGAGCTGAAGGCAGACACTTAACCAGCTGAGCTACCCAGGTACCCCTGTTTAATATATTCTTCTATTGATATATCCATATAATGGTTATAATATATACTAATGTATCCAAATATTTGGGGATTTACAGTTACTTTTCTGTATTGATTTCTAGTTTAATTTCATTTGGTCTGAGAGCAACCTTGGTATGCTTTCTATTCTTTTAAATCAGTTAAAGTGTGGTTTAGGGCCCAGAGATGGTCTGTCTTGGTGAATGCTACTTGTGAATTCGAGAAGAATGTATAGTCTGCTGTTGTTGGATCAAGTGCTCTATAAATGTCAATTAGATCCAGCTGATTGATGGTACTGTTTGGTTCAGCTATATCCTTACGCTTTGCTGCCTGATGGATCTGTCCGTCACTGAAAGAGACGGCTGAGGTCTACACCAGTGGAGTTGTCTCAGCACAGTTCCGTCAGTGTTTGTCTCCCGTATTTTAATTCTCTGTTGCTGCGTTTAAGGATTGTTACATCCACTTGGAGAACTAACCTTTTTTTTTTTTTTTTTTTGAGAACTAACCTCTTTATCTCTGATATTTTCCTGCTCTGAACTCTGCTTTGTCTAAAATTAATATAGCAATTCCAGCTTCCTTTTCAGTAGTGTTCGTGTGGTTTGTCTTTCTCCATCCTTCCACTTTTTTTTGAAGCTCTAATCAGCTTTATTAAATAATTCATGAGTTGAGCTAGATGGGCAGCATCCCATCTAGCAAGTAGAAAGGAGTTCCTCCATCCTTTTACTTTTCATCTGTCTGTGTCTTCCTATTTAAAGTGGATTTCTTGTTTACAGCATATAGCTGGGTCTCTTTAAATCACTATGACCGTTTCTGTGTTTTAGTTGGTGTATTTAGGCCATGCACATTTACATTGATTATTGATTGAGTGAGGTGAGTAACTACCTTGTTTGTAACATTTTCATTCATGGCACTTGTTCTTTATTATTATTTTTTTTATTGCGGTAAAGTATGCTTAACATAAAATTTACCATTTTAACCATTATAAAAAAGATTTTATTTAGTTAGTTGGTTTAGAGTTGGGGAGTGGGAAGGAACAGAGGGAGGGGGACAAGCAGACTCTAAATGCAGAGCCTGATGCTAAGTTAAATCCCACAACTCTTGAGATCATTACCTGAGCTTCAATTAAGAGTTGGATGCTTAACTGAGAGCCATCCATTTTTTTAAACCGTTTTTATGGTACAGTTCAGTGGCATTAAGTAAACTCTCCATGCCATATAACCATCACCACTCTCTATTTCCAGAACTTTTCACAATTCTAAACAGAAAATCTGTACCCATTAAACAGTAACTCCCTATCCCCCCCTCACCCTTGCCCTAGGGAGGCTCTATTCTACTTTTTGTCTCTATGCATTTGCCTACTCTAGGCACCTTACAGAAATGAGGGGCTCCTGGGAGGCTAAGTCCATCAGGCGGCTGCCTTCAGGTCAGGTCATGATCTCAGGGTCCTGGGATTGAGTCCCACATGGGGCTCCCTGCTCACGGAGAGTCTGCTTCTCCTTCTCTCTCTGCCCCCTTCTCCTGCTCATGCTCTCTCTCTCTCTCAGATAAATAAAAGATCTTTAAAAAAAAAGAAATGGAATCATGATATTCATATTTTCGTGTCTGGTTCACTTAATATAACATTTTTAATGTCACCCATATTGTTGCATGCATTGGAATTTAATTCCTTTCTAAGGCTGGATAATAATCCATTACAAGAATATACACATTTTGTTTCTCTAGTCATCTTGCTGTGGACCTTTGTTATGTGGTAGAGGTTGTTTCCAGCTCTGGCGATTGTGCATAAACAATGCTGCTAAGAACATCCGTGCACAAGTAGTCCCTGCTTTTCTTTTCTTCGTATCTCCCCTGCTTTTTCCGCCTTTTTTGGTTTTGAGTATTTAAAAAAACTATTTTCTCCTTTTAGCATGTCAGTTATATTTCTTTTATTTTTTAAAAGATTTTATTTATTTATTTGACAGACAGAGATCACAAGTAGGCAGAAATGCAGGCAGAGAGAGAGGGGGAAGCAGGCTCCCCACTGAGCAGAGAGCCCGATGCGGGGCTGGATCCCAGGACCCTGAGAACATGACCTGAGCTGAAGGCAGAGGCTTAACCCACTGAGCCACCCAGACACCCCTCAGTTATATCTCTTGAAAAAACTCTTTTGAGTGGTTACCTTATAGTCTGCTAGAGTTTGCTAGAATGCATTGAAGCCTACTTTTAAGTCACTATCAGTTCACAAGTATCACAAATATTACCAAATACATAGCTGCGATTATAACTTTGAATAAGAATCTTAGGACAATTAGGAATAAGAAAAAAAAACCACCTTTATTTTACCTTCAATTATTTCTTCTCTAATACATTTCTTTATGTAGATCTGATTTTCTGATCCATATAATTTTCCTTCTCGCTAAAGAACTTCTTTTAACATTTCTTGTTAAGATGAAGGGCAGGCCTGTAAATGACAAATTCTCTCAGAAGGGACAAAACCATCGGCCAGGGAGACCATGGCAAGGATCAGCAAACACAAATATTCCATTCCAAATATTACAATTAATTAAAGAAAATATCTGAGCCTTGTGGCATCTTGTCTTGCAAGCACCATGGGGGAAGGTCACAGGTCCTGTCCTTTGCCCAAAAGGCCTTCAGACCTGCCTGCTGTCTGTCTCCTAGGGGTGCTCAGCCGGAAAGGCAATACGGAGGACTCATGTGCCTGTGTTTGGGACACACACAACACTGTAACCACTCAAATCAGGCTCGTGTTGAGAGGTGCCCAATACAAGTGTGTGTGTGTGGGTAGACAAGCAGCTTTGGGAAGGAGGAGAAGAGACGCACAGGAGACCCAGCTGAAGCCTTGCAGGCTTCACTGACACCCTCTGTTCAGGCACAGGGAGCAGGTGGAAAGGCAGCACCCTGGAAGACAAGAGGCCTCCCCAGAGCCCGCACTTAATTCTGAAGTGGAGTCAAAGCAGGAGGAAGCTTTGTGAAGACTGTGAACAATGAAGATTGGGAACTCAGAGACTGTCCTCAAACACCCTGCCACTGCTGGGGGTCTGTAGGACTGAAGCTCAAGGCCAAATCTCAGCATTCTTGGGCCCCTTCTGTCCCCCAGTGGTCAAATCAAAAGGGGACACAAAGGAGGACTTGGGGTCTCATTTTTCTGAGTGCCTCTGGGGCATCTGACCCACAGGACTCACTCTGATACCAAAGGATGGGACGAGAAGCTGCTCAGCACTCCTCAAGGAACACACACACACCATCGGTGTGGGAGACAGTGCCAGAGCCAAGGCGTGACCCCTCACAGCCATGAGTGCAGGACTGGTTTGGCTAGGTTTGGGAGAGCACGGGAGGAAGGCATTAGCTACGCTGGAACACGGAAGGGATCCCCTTTGAGCCTGGTCTCCAAGGAAGAGCAGCAGCCTGCCAGCAGGGAGGGAAGGGTATTCAGACAAAGAAATAACATGAGGGGGCGGGGGGTATGTAACTGGGGAAGAGAGGGGAGGTCAGCTCTGGCAGAAGAGGGATTGTTTTGTTTTGTTTTTAAAGATTTTATTTATTTATTTGAGAGAGAAAGAGCACGAGTGTGTGTGGGGTAGATGACAGAGGGAGAGGGAGAAGCAGGCTCCCCACGGAGCAGGGGGCCCAATCTCAGGACCCTGGGATCATGACCCGAGCCAAGGGCAGTTGCTTGATTGAGTGACCCAGGCGCCCCAAGCGGGAATGTGGGAATGTTTTGAATTTGTTATTTCTGGTCTGATGTGGTAGGTATTCCACCACTCTCTGGCTTTTTTCTTTGATGCTCAAGATCATGATAGAGAACAAAATACTATGGGTTCTAGTTCCCTGTGTTGCACAAATGGCCACCAGATGGCACGCTTTCCCCCTTCTAAGGTCTCTGGTCTTTGGCACCTGGAATCTGCTTATCAGCTTGGTGGTTTGAGTGCCTGCATGGGGGAGGTCTCGTATACCTCTAAAACATCCAGGGGGCGCCTGGGTGGCTCAGTGGGTTAAGCCGCTGCCTTCAGCTCAGGTCATGATCTCGGGGTCCTGAGATCAAGTCCCGCATCGGACTCTCTGCTCTTCCTCCCCTCTGCCTTTCTGCCTACTTGTGATCTCTCTCTGTCAAATAAATAAATAAAATCTTAAAAAAACAAAACAAAACATCCAGTGCTTTCCTGAGAGGAGACAGAGTCAAAGAGAATGAAATCCTGAGCCAGGGAGGAAGAGGCAAAGATTGACACATGGAAGAGCAAGGGTGCACAAGGCATTCCTTAATCCAGAGGGGACCAGCCAGTGTTGATCTGAAGCAAGGACAGGAAACCAGGACTGCAGGATTCTGTGCCCCTGGCGTTTCTGGGCCAGGGCCGCAGCCTTTCCTGGAGAGCCTGGACCTCTCATGTCATCATGTAGTGACGATGGTTATGGGGGGAGCACCTCACCCCACACCATCCAACGGGGAGGATTGGAAGACCCCTGCTCCTGCCACTGGCTGGCATCTCTCCTTTCGGTAAGTTCCTGGCTGTGCTATGCAGAAGCGGCACCCCAGGCCCTTACAGGGGCAGAAACCCACATGCTTCAGGGGCCGGGGGAGCTGTGTATATGGGTGAAGCTGGGGAGTGGTGCGGCCAGCTGAGAGCACAATTCCAATTTTCTTTCTTTCTTTTTTTTTTTTTTAATTTTCTTAAAATACAGAGCAGGCTTAATAATGCCCACCTGCCCGCTACTTAGATCTAAAATGCCTGGCCCGGGATAGAGTCCACACTCCCTGCCATGGCTCTGGGGACCCTTCCCAGCTATTCCCATCCTCATTTTCCTCCCCATGTCCCATCTGTCCCCAGGCACTTATGCTCTGTGCCAAGCAAGCCCTTCTACAACCTGCGTCCAGGGCATAAGCCCTACGGCCCGAAGGGCCTTTCTCCCCTTCCTCACCTCATTCAAGAACCAGCTCAGGCGTGGCCCTCCCCTCCGCCGAGTTGTGGGTACCTCCAAGGCCCCCACCATCAGGACCACAGAACCGCTTCACGCCATTGGGCGACTTCACTTTGGATTCGGCGAGAATGGCGCCCCCTGGTGTTCGGGGAGCGAGGCAACGCCGCCGCGGGGCGAGGACCTGGTACTCTGCGTGATTTAAGTAACGGGGGTCACGCCACTCTGCGGACACCTTCACAGAGAGCCACCAGATGGCGCCCGTCTACTCTCCTGGGGACTCTGCAATCACAAGCGGATGGGGACGACGCACACGTTTCTGGCACTCTTGCATCACAGCTTCTCTTTGTTGCATGGCTTCCGGAGCTCCCGAGTCCAGGAGTGGCCGGCTTGAGGTGCATTTCTACCCCATTCTGCCCCGCAGCTGATCCTGATCACCTTTCCACATGGGTGGTGTTGGCTCAAGAAGTTGCTAGTTGACTCATCAGACCCTCTCGTGAGGCTTGCGCTGTAAATAACAGCCCAATGCATCCCACTTGCCTGGCCCTGCCCGGGATCGGCCCCTGCCCCACTTGATTTGGGGAGGCCACGGACTTGGCCTGGGGTTCCGGTGGCCCAGAGTCCAGGAGAGTTTCTGGAAAGAGCCCCCTCAGCACCCTAAGCCCGTGTGGAGAAGAGGGGGAAACTCCTCCAGGAGGAGCTAAGCCTTAGTGATAGGAGCAGTGTTGGACCAAAGGCTATTCATTTGTCTTATTTCTATCCTTACTAGGGCCTCTAGATAATTTTTTTTTTTTAAGGGGCTGGGGCAGCAATCTAGTTGGAAGTGTGTGGCCTATGGGCTGGGGAATGAGGGAGGCAGCTATAGATCGGCTTTGTGCCTAGTAAGGATGCTGCTTTTGCAGTTTAATAAAGCTGAGTATTTTCTAGAGATGTCTTAATTGCATTGACATGAAGACATTATAGGTTTATTTTATTTATGAGGTTGATGAAGATTGTAGTGAGAATTGCTCTGTTTCACTGTTAAATAATGTGTTGGCTGTTAGTATGAACCAGGTAGTTTTATATTCTTTTAAGAAGTAATTCATCTAGTATTAGTTTATTGAGGACTTTAAGAAATCAGATATAACTGTTCAAATTCATAAAAGCAGATTTGGGGGCTCATAGCAAGATAAATACTTTTTTCTTTTTGCCAATTAATGAGCTGAATTATGACAATAGATTTCCTGGTACTGAAATATCCTGGCATTGTTGTAATACACTTTAATTAGCAGCATTGTGTGGTACTATTTTAATGTACTTCCTGATTAATTTTGCTAGTATGTATTTTATTTAGAATTTTACAATATTCATAGGAGATTTTGTTTTCAGACTCTTTTTGGCTTTGCAAAATGTATTGGTAGACATATGTCCTTTTCTAGCTACTGAAACAAATTTTGAGGTGTTGAAGTTATTGCTTTCTTGCAGCTTTGAAATAAATCATCTGTGAAACCATCTGGGCCTGGCACTCTACTAAGTTATAATGATGTGCGAAGTGTGTGTGTGTGTGTGTGTGTGTGTGTGTGTGCGTGCGCCCATGATGTTATTCGGTGCATAAAAGCTTGTGGATGTTTTAAAATAGTGATTGCCAATATTAAACAACACTCTTTGTTTACAGTTTTCTGACTTGAATTTTACTTTGTTTGATATTAACACCCTAAGTTTGCCTTTCTGAAAACTGATGTACCATTCTTGAAAAAAAGATTGAAAATAGTTTTGACTAAGAGTCCTCCACAAGGATTTTTTTAAAAAGATTTTATCAGAGAGAGAAAGAGAGAGACAGGTGAGCTGATGGGAGCAGCAGAGGTGAGGGGGGATCTCAAGCTGACTCTACCCGGCGTGGGGTTCCATCTCATGAGCCTGAGATCCCTACCTGACCTGAAACCAAGAGTTTGGCACTTAACCAACTGAGCCACTTAGGTGCCCCTTTGCAAGGTTTTTTTTTTTTTTTATAAGATAAAAAAAATGTATTTATTTGGGGCACCTGGGTGACTCAGTCGTTAAGTGTCTGCCTTCAGCTCAGGTCATGATCTGAGGGTCCTGGGATCAAGCCCCACATCATGCTCCCTGCCCTGCTGGAAGCCTGCTTCTCTCTGTCTCACTCCCCCTGCTTGCATTCCCTCTCTTGCTGTGTCTCTCTGTCAAATAGATAAATAAATCTTTTTTTTTTTAAAGTATTTGTTTGAGATAGAGAGCAAGAGAAAGAGCACCAGCAGGGGAGGGGCAGAGGAAGAGGGAGAAGCAGGCTTCCTGCTGAGCAGGGAGCCTGACCTGGGGCTTGATCTCAGGACCCCAAGAACATGACCTGAACCAGAAGGTGGATGCTTAACCAACTGAGCCACCCAGGCGCTCCCTTCCCTCCCCGCACTGCAACAAAGATTTTTTAAAATAACATTTATATTTATATTAAAAACAACAACAACAACAAGACAACTCTCTAGTCTTATTTCTCTCATTCCTTGGGGTGCCTGTGTGGCTCAGTTGGTTGAGCATCTGCCTGCAGCTCAGGTTATGATCCCAGGGTCCTGGGATGGAGCCCTGCATTGGGTTCGCTGCTCAAGAGAGTGTCTGCTTCTCCCTCTCCCTCCGCCCCTCCTCACTGCTTGTGTTCTCTTTCTTGCTCTCAAATAAATAAATCTTTAAAAATAAATAAAACAGGGGCGCCTGGGTGGCTCAGTGGGTTAAGCCGCTGCCTTCGGCTCAGGTCATGATCTCAGGGTCCTGGGATCGAACCCCACATCAGGCTCTCTGCTCAGCAGGGAGCCTGCTTCCTGCTCTCTCTCTGCTGTCTCTCTGCCTGCTTATGATCTCTGTCAAATAAAATAAAATCTTAAATAAATAAATAAAACAATGTTTCCTTGTTTAGTCCTTTGTTTTCTCAAACAAGGTGTTTTCTTTGTTGCACATAACAGAAACTCCTAAAATTCAGTGACTTGAGTATCACAGTTTTTTCGTCTTCCTCATGCAGAAGTCTGGGAGTAGGCAACCCAAGCCTGACACAGAGGCTCTGAGGTTGAGGCTCAGAACTGAGGCTCCTCCCAGCTTTCTGCTTCACTATCCCTCATATAGTTTCTATCTTTAGGGTCATTTCCTGGCCTTAGGTCAGGGTGGGAACCTGACTTCTGCATTCTGTGTTCCTCCCTGGAGACAAGGCCTCCTGGAATCCGGTGCCTATCATCCTCAAGGCACTGTGCTGCTTAATTTTTTTTTTTTTTAAGATTTTATTTATTTATCAGAGAGAGAGCAAGAGCGAGCACAGGCAGACAGAGTGGAAGGCAGAGTCAGAGGGAGAAGCAGGCTCCCTGTGGAGCAAGGAGCCCGATGTGGGACTCGATCCCAGGATGCCGGGATCATGACCTGAGCCGAAGGCAGCTGCTTAACCAACTGAGCCACCCAGGCGTCCCTGCTTAATTTTTTTTAAGATTTCATTTACTTGTCAGAAAGAGAGAGCAAGAGAGACCAAGCAGGAGTAGCAGCAGGCAGAGGGAGCAGGCTCCCCGCAGAGCAAGGAGCTCAATTCGGGACTTAATCCCAGGATCCCGGGTTTGTGACCTGAGCCGAAGGCAGCCAATTAACTGACTGACCCACCCAGGTGCCCCTTTCTGTGCTGGTTAATTTTATATGTCACCTTGACTAGAGCATGGTGCCCAGTTATCTGTCAAGCACAGTCTTGCTGTGGAGGTATTTGGTATGCGATTAGCATTTACAATCACCTAACTTAAAATAAAAGGGATTACCCTCTGTTAATGGGTGGGCCTCACCTAATCAGTTGAAGGGCCTTAAAAGCAAAAAGTGAGGTTTCCTGGATTGGAAGGAATTCTGTCTAAAGATTGTAACCTAGAAGAACAGCTGAGCTTCCAGCCCGCTGACCTGCTGTACAGATATTGGCCTTGCTAGCCCCTACAGTTGTGTGAGCCAATTCCTTAAAAATGTCTTCTTCTCTTTCTGTATGTACACACACATATATAGATAGGTGGTGTGTGTGTGTGTGTGTGTGTGTGTGTGTCCCTTTAATCTCAGAGCCCTTGCCCCAGCCCTGATTTTTTTGGTAAGAACATTGGGAACAAGGGCCATGATGACAAAGAAGTTAGGTGTTCTCTACCAGTTCAGGTTCATCTACACCAAGGTAAGGCTCAGGTAGTCTTCAGAAGCTAAGAGGTTAACATGAGGCCTTTACACGCCAGTTTAGTACATGACTGTGGTGAATAATGATGAGTCTGGGTGCTTAATATCCATTTACCATGTTCTTAATAGCAGTCCTTAATTTTCATTTACAAATCCACTCGAATTTTGCCACTTTGTACGGTGACAGATGGTAACAAGGCTGATTGTGGCGATCATTTCACAGTGTGTGCAAATATCAAATAATTATGTTGTACAATTGAAACTAATATATCATATGTCAATTATACTTCATTAAGAAAATAAAGACATCTACTCCATCTCTACTTGATGTTCCTATGATTCTAGTGAGGCCCGCCCATCCTCTTAACAACAGGCATAGCGTATGACCTAGGTTTAAACCAAACTGTGTCCTGGCCAGTGTGATTGGGTCAGGGAGGGGCACCTGACCTAATTCTGGCAGGTGAAACTTAGGTCCAGGCTTGTGTCTGAAGGGGATGAAGAGAGATTCTCTCATCTCTGCTGTTCTCACACCCTGGGAGAATGTAGTCTTCGAGCTGTCGCAGCTGTCTTATCACCATGAGTGGGGAGGCCCGCCCAAGGAGGAGAATGCGGAACTGAAAGATGGAGAGAGAGAAATCAGGTCCCTGTGACATCATCCATCTGACTACCTCCATCAGCCACCCCTGAAGCAAAACCTACTCCCTGGATCTCTTGCTTACATGAGTAAATAAATCCTTTTTTTGCTTACGACAGGTCGGCTACGAATTTTTAAATCAAAAAACCAAAGAATTCACATGGTAGAAGTCTGTACTCTACAGATTTTTTCCCCCCCGAAGAACAAGCCAGATCAAATAACCTGGCATCTGAGTAGCAGGAAGCAAAGTAAGGGACAGCTTCGCATGAGGTAACATTTGGACAAAAACAGTGACTCAAAGAACAGGTTCTTTTTAGCTACTAATGTCTCTGATGAAGATCTTAGGTCTGCGATGATGCAAGACTGGGAGCTTTTTTTTGGGGCAGAATTGCCTTCCTAGAGAACAGGATTTCTCCACAATGTAGAAAAATTCTTAGCTGTGGGTGGGTGCTTGACAAATGTAGATAGCATTCACGGAGCTAATATTTTTTTTATCTTTTTTTTTAAATTTATAATTTTTTATAAACATATTTTTATCCCCAGGGGTACAGGTCTGTGAATCGACAGGTTGTTTTTAATCTTCTAATTAATAGCCAAGTCCTCTGATCTTACTGACTTCTATGAAACACATCAATATAACATTACAGAGATGACATGAATGCTGTGGACATTCAGAATAAATGCTGAAAACTGCCAGGACTGAGTAAACAGGGCCATCTCTTCATCTTAAGGGCTCAGTCTTCTGAATTTCACTGGAGAGAGAAGAATTAAGCTTGGTACCCATTTAGCTTTTAACAGAATACAGTATCCCATGATCCTATATTTTGTCGTTAATCCAGGCTACCTATCTTACCTGTGAACGAATGAGGTCCAGGAGAATTGACTTTGTTTATGCTGAGCGACTACCTAGCTGGGGACCCGGTACTTAGCAGCAGATGCTTAATAAGCTGTGGTTGACTAAGTAGAGAAAGCAACAGTTTATTGAACAGCAAGAGCTTCTCCACTGTGGCTGTCCCTACCTAAGTGTGTTGACTCTGGCCGGCCCTGCTGCTTTTTTCCACCCCGAGCTTCCATCCAGCCTCCCACCAGGGGCAGCTTCCCGGGTTTAGTCCGTGATGACTTGCAGAATCACCTTGCCCTTCCCCAGGCTCAGTGCCAGAGACACCCACTTCATCATGGCCTCATTTTATTGTCTCTCTGTACAATGTGTTGGCCATAAAACTAATTTATGATCCTGACTCGGGGACTGTAGACTCTCTCTCCAAAGCAGTACGGTGTCTCCCAGGGTGCTTTCTGGGAAGTACCCTGCTTATCAAGTTCCCGTCTAGAACCTGAGACACACAAAGTCACACAGACCAGTGAAAGTTTCTGTTTGTCTGTCAGAGTACAACTTCTGTAATTGCCCTCATCATCTGAAGTCTTACTAGTTCTCCTTTTGCAAAGATCCAATTGCTACATTTTTTTTTTAAAGATTTTTTACTCATTTATCTAACGAGGGAGAGAGAGATAGCGAGACAAGGGGAGTGTGAGGAGAGGCAGGCTTCCTGCTGGGAAGGGACCTTAACCGAAGGCATGTCAGCCGCCAAGGAGCCCCATTTTCAGAAGGCAGCAAGCTGATGGTTAAACTCTTGACAGCTTAAAATTCACAATATTTACACCACAGAAATCAGCAAATGCTATGAATCAGCTCTTATCTACCTCCACCCTGACTGACAGTTGGTGGGTAAACACTGACCAGCATCCCACCGTGGATGAACCGGCCTTCCCCTAACTTCGGTCCTCATTACTTCTTGCCTGGACAATGACAATATCCTCACAACCAGCATCTCTGCACCCAGACTTCCTACTGCAGATGATCATTGTAGAGACTCCTGAATGAAAGTCAGGAAACCTAAATACAGATTTCTTTTTTTTTTTTTTAAAGATTTTATTTATTTGACAGACAAGGATCACAAGTAGGCAGAGAAACAAGCAGAGAGAGAGCAGAAGGGAAGCAGTCTCCCCACCGAGCAGAGAGCCCAATGTGGGGCCCGATCCCAGGACCCTGAGACCAGGACCTGAGTGGAAGGCAGAGGCCTCAACCCACTGAGCCACCCAGGCACCCCCTAAATACAGATTTCTTAAGTATAGAAACATGTACTTCACATAACAAAATATTTGAAGATAAGGCACTTTCAAGAAACCTCAGCATCTCAAGAGCTCATTACATACACAGATTCTTTTTATTTTTCCACGTTGCCACCTCTATGTGTTGCATTTCCCTTCACGGCTTCAAGAGAACTGTCATGGTTCGAGAGGGCATCACATCCTCACACAAGGGCCTGTAATGCTTTTTCTTATGTCCTTCTCAAGGAGCAATTTGGTCTTCCTAGAAATCCCACAGCAGGCTTTCTCGTGGGTCTCCTTGACCAGAATTATATCTATTCTTTTTTTTTTTTTTAAGATTTTATTTATTTATTTGGCAGAGAGAGACACAGCGAGAGAGGAAACACAAGCAGGGGGAGTGGGAGAGGGAGAAGCAGGCTTTCTACTGAGCAGGGAGCCTGATGTGAGGCTGCATCCCAGGACCCTGGGCTTATGACCTGAGCTGAAGGCAGCCACTCAACGGACTAAGCCACTCAGGTGCCCCTCAACCCACATCTATTCTTCTTCTTTTTTTTAATCCGTATCTATTCTTAAGTCAATCATTGTAAGGGTAATAATAAAATTACCACAATTGGGTCAGACCGCTAATTTCCAACCATTCAGAACCAACTTCTCCTTTTGCATCAAATATTTTATAACACTCCTTCCCGAAGTGGAAATTAAAGATAATATAATCTACGCTCACACCTACTTTCAAAACAATATCAATACAGGCCCTTATTGGAATATAAAGGTGAAATAAAGAGAGTTTACAAAAAATTATATATGTACATTTAATCTATATGGTGAATTGTATTATCATGACTCCCAGTTATTCCCTGCCTTCCCTGTAACAGAATTATACATACCAACCCACTAGCTGGGTTGGGTATGCCTGGTCGTGGTGCCTCACTCAAATGATATCAGGCTTGGGGTGCCTGGGTGGCTCAGTCATCAAGCGTCTGCCTTTGGCTCAGGTCATGATGATGTCAGGCTTGCTTTATGATTTGCTTTGGTCAATGGAATGTGAATGGAAGGGCCCTATCCAGAAGACCTTGAAAAGCCATTGTATGACTCTGCATTCCTCTTTTTTTTTTTCTTCAGAGATAGTGACAGCTCAGTGGTAGAGCATTTGATGGCAGAGATAGTGACAGAGATAGTGAGAGACAGCAGGAGGAGGGAGGAGTGGGAGAAGCAGGCTCCCCGCTGAGCAGGAAGCCCTATGTGAGGCTCCATCCGGGGAGCCTGGGATCGTGACCTGAGGCAAGTGCTTAACCAACTGAGTCACCCAGGCGCCCCCTATGTGACTTTTTAAAAAGACTCTTCGTTGTTGTATGACATGCATATGGAAAAATGCACAGGTCACAAGTATACAGCTTGAAAAAATAAAAAATTTAAAAACGAGTGTACAGCTTGATGAACCTTTACCAACTGAACACATCCTAGTGCCTAGGATAGTCATTACCTGTCCTAACTTCTCACAGCATGTATAGGTTTTGCCTACTTTTGAACTCTGTCTAAATGGTCTTGGAAATGAATTACTGAACATTTGTATTGATGAAATCTCTCATTACAATTACGTGAATCCAGCAAAACTGAATCCTGCACCAATTCAGTATACATTGCATTTTCCAGGAATACAACTAGTCTGTAAATGTAAACTGAGGGATGCTCGTTTTGTGTTTTAACTCCGAGCTTTCCCAAGCGTTCGTGGCACTGACTGTGATATTTTTCTTGGCTTCTGAAATGTTGACACAATGCAATTGTATCAGTGCTCATTGGAAGCTGCTGGATTCATGGGTAGGCTGTGTGTAGGTCCAAACAAGCATCAAGTACAGACTGTTTCTTTAGCGGTAGGATATCACTGTGCCATATTGTATTCTCCCTCTCCCTCTGCTGCTCTGTGTGTCAAATAAATAAAAAAAATCTTAAAAAAAAAAAAAAGTCATGTAGGGCACAGCACAAATCTTTGATGTGTGGAATTGTCCCGTGCCTTGCCGGATGTCTACTATTTTTGACTCCCTCCCCTTTCTTCTTAAAAAAAAAAAAAAAAAAAAGATTTTATTTAAGACAGAGAGAGCACAAGCAGAGGAAGCTGCACACAGAGGGAGAAGCAGGCTCCTCGCTGAGCAAGGAGTCTAGTGTGGGACTCGATCCCAGGACCCTGAGATCATGACCTAAGCCAAAGGCAGACACTCAACCAACTGAGCCACCCAGATGTCCCTATTCCTGACCCCTTCCTAGGAACTGTCTGTAGTGTTCCCTAATCATTATGATAGCAAAATGCAACCAAACATCCCCAGAAATTTCTATAATGCTCAACCCCTAAGTGCCTTATATTTATACTAATCAAACTTTGCTCCTGGGGCTGGCCCCTTAACGCTTGTCACCTGCTTCAGATATAAATAAAACTGGGCTGCAATAGGGCACTTGGGCGGCCCAGTTGCTTGGGCGTCTGCCTTCAGCTCAGGTCATGATCCCAGGGTCCTGGGATCGAGCCCCAGGGCAGGCTTCCTGCTCAGCGGGAAGCCTGCTTCTCCCTCTGCCACTCCCTCCTGCTGTACTCTCCTGCACTCTCTCTGTCAAATAAATAAATCTTAAAAAAAAAAAAAAAAAAAAAATTGGGCTGCCATGTGCCCGGAAAGGAAGGATAGGTTGTGGTGCTGATGGTGGCTGGTTAGATAACCATCCATGTCGGTCACAACATCCTTCACATACTATCAAATACATCTCAGATCACTTTGTCTCAGCCTCTCCAAACTGTAAAGGCTCTCAACTGTCTATGGGAATAAAACACTCAAAGTACCTTTCTAGGCTAATTGTGAGGCTTCTGTTTTCACCGAACGGCTCCCTCTGCCTCCATGGAACAGGACATCACTGTGCATCACTCCACTCTCACTCCTCAAGCTCTTCAAATGCTTCTTTTCTCACGAAGCAGCCTCCTGCCCAGAGTGTCCACTCCTTCGCACACCCTCTCTCGAGTATTTCCTTCATTCTGCCTTTTGTACAGTTGGCTGGCTCCCGTCTTGTTGCACTTCTGCTGGCCTCGTCCAGTGATAGACCCCCGCTGGTTGCTCAGAAAGGCATGCTGAATTAAACTGAATCAGAACACAGTCTCTGTATTTCGCTGACATCAGCAGTCCAGTACCTAAAATCTTCTGGGCTCTGTCCATGCCCAGTAGCATGGATAATAAGTCCGTCGTGGGGCCTGGGACAGGCGAGCCTTTAGCGTAGCCAAGATGGAGTAGTTGAGGCCAGGTGATATTTCAGCTATAATTCAGTAAGTATTTATTGAGCATGAATTATGTGCTGGCTTCAATTAATAAGTATCCTTCCCCATTCAGTCTAGCCACGTAGAGCTTTGTGTGTCCAGGTACCAACAGAGAGGTACAGATAGGAGCTCAGAGGAGAAAGAGAACGTCTTTGGCTGGGAAATCCAGGAGGGCTAATCAGAGAAAGTGATTGGCATGGCCTCTTAGGATGGCTAATACGTGACTAATTAGAAAAGAGACAAAGTAAGGGAAATAGTCAAGGAAGCTTGTTTATATAATTTTCAGCTCTTCTCTGAATTAAAACTATATGGCCTTAAAATCTGGGAATCCTTAGCTTCTCATAGGATTAAAAAAACTGGGGCACCTGGGTGGCTCAGTCAGTTAAGCAGCTGCCTTAGGCTCAGGTCATGATCCCAGGGTTCTGGGATGGAGTCCATCATCAGGCTCTCTGCTCAGCTGGGAACCTGCTTCTCCCTCTCTCCCTGCCTGTCACTTTGCCTGCATGTGCTCTCTCTCTCTCTGTCAAATAAATAAAATCTTAAAAGAAAAAAATCTTCTCATTATAGCTTCAGAGCAAGCCTCATTGGATTGGACTAGTAATTGGTTCCTGAATTGTCAGAAAGGAGGGAGTGGGTACAAACCCGCAATTCACTATAATTCTCCCAAGGGTATCAGTATTCACAGGTGGCAAGGCATAGAAATGAGAGGACAAGAGGGCCTGGGGTGCCTCAGTGCTCTCTGATACCCCACCTTCCGATTCTGGGGCTGAACCTCCTGTGATGACCCCGATCTCAGGGGATCCCTCACTGGGAGAGAGGTGGGGCCTAGGAAGGCGGGCCTTTCTGCCAATACCTGGCCTTTTTGATCTTAACATTCAGGTCCTAGGATGTCTAGCTGTGTGCACCAGTGTGCAGCTGGGGAGCTGACATGGGTCGGGGAAGGCAGCGTGGCGTTATAAGCGGATTCTGTGTTTAAGACTTCTGAAACCGGAAGTGACCTCCCTCTCCTATTTGCATTTCCTTTCCCCACCTCGCTGTGGCCCCATCTCATCAGCTCAGTGTCTTGGGGTGGAAAAGCAAAACTGCCCTAAGGCTCCTCTTGATTTGTGTCTTAAATTCTTCGGAAGAGCAAGGCAGTCACCAGCACCACCCCGCTTAAGAATCCTTGAGAAGTGGAAGGATTTCTTGGGGAGGGGGTGGGAAAGTCATGGGAATCTTCTGAGAGTAAGGGCGCCCTGGGAAACGGGGTTCTGGAACTGCTCTCCAGGGGGAGTTCGCTGGGGTCCGGGAGTCTATGGGACCTAAAGGAAGGGCGAATGCGATTTGTGTCCCAGATGGGGCCCCAGAGAGGCCTTAGGTGTGGCTCCCCAGACAGGATTCTTTGTGCCCCTGAGAGCTCATGGAGCTCCAGAGGTGGAAGGTGCGGGTGGGGGGGGGGCGGCGGAAGGAGCTGCGTTTTAGCAACCAACCTTGTCAAGTACTTCAAATCGGCCTCCTCCGTTTCCTGCCTTCTCACACCCATCTCCCCGCTGCTTGCTCACTCCACTCCCGCTTCTTGTTCTTCCTCAGATGGCCTAGCACACTCTTCTTAAGGCCCCTGCATTTGTGTTCCCCTTTCTGGAACCTCTTGTCTTATCCAGAGGCCTCCCTTGACTGCCCTGTTGAAAACTGCAATGGCGCTTCCCCTCCCTCTCTTGTCCCAGCACACTCCTCCCCCACCCAGCCTTTTCCGTCAGAGCCCTTTTCACCAGCAGACCTAGTGTGTTCCTGTCGGAAGGCAGCAGAGATTTCTTCTGTTCCCTTTTCTTTAACCTCCCAACAATAGACCCAATGGGGTCAATTATGCTCAAGCAGTAAAGGCTCATGAAATCTCATGAAACATTTGACACTACAGATGTTCCAAATCTTGGGTTATGGAATCCCCAAAAGCACAACCTTGGTCCCAAAATCTGGCTCCAGTCCTCACTGGCTATGTGACTTTGGCAAATCCCTAGTCTCTTTGACCTTAGCTTCCCCATCTGTAAAATGGGTAATTACTGTTTTAATAGGGTTTCTGAGAACTAAAAATCCCAACGGAATGCGTGGCTCACAGCAGCCTGTAAAGGTTAGCATCCCTCACAGGGAGGTGGGGGATGGCCCTAATGTGTTTCTCTTCCTTATCCCACCACCCCGATGACCCCACCCCCACCCCAGGTACACTTACCCTCCGCAGCACAGGTCTCTCTGTTAAGTCACTCCTTTGTGCAAAATGGGCATTGGCTCCCTCAACCTAGGTATCCCTGCTCTGGTCTGCTGTGGCTGCCTGTCTCACCCACCAGAATTTTAAGTTCCCCTGTACAGGGATCACACCTCATTTAAATTACTTGCCCTCACCCAATGTCCAGCCCCTTATGGTCACACAAAAATGTGGGACTAATCACTAAACCAGGTGTTCTCACCTCTTTTTAGCAGAAAACCACCCCAGGAATCATAAGCCAGTTTTTCTTTTGTTTCAGAATGCCCTACAGCTTCCCCACCTCCTATCCACTACTCCTCAGGGTTGGTTCCCCTCTTCTCAGGGGTCTAAAGGGTGTGACCCTATTTGGCTCAGCTGCTAGCCCCAGCCCTCCCTCCACACACCCACCCCTCTTACTGCTCCCAGCACTGGAGGCTGCTCAGCCCAGTACTCCCTCTAACGGCTGGCTTTTGTAGAAGATTCTGCACTAGGGCTGAAAGACAAAAAGCTAGGCTGTCCCCCTCCACCCCCACACTCCTCCAGCTCTGATGTTCCCGCTGTGGTTTCCCCTGGATCCGGCCTTTGTTTTCCTTTTTTAAGTTCCAAGAAAGCCTCCAGGAGACTTTTGTGACCTCACCCAATTCTCAACATTCCGTATTTAGTCTCTTACCCCTTTCTTCTCAGTCTTTGAAACACCGCTCTCTTATCGGGTGTAAATCGGAACTATGAGGCCAGAGAAATAGACTGTAAAAAGCTGATTAAAAACAAATCTTGCTCCCCTGAAAAAGCGTCTTTCCGAGGAGCTTCCAGGAATGACAAAGTGAGGTCACATTTTACATGGGTAAGCAAGAGCTCAGCAACAAATACCCACAAAATCTCATGGAGAAGCAGGTAAAATCAGAATTATAAATGGTCCCTCCGAACCCGCCGTTCGGGGACCCCCTCCCGCTCTGCCGCAGCACTGTCTCCAGCGCGTGGGCCTTTGCTGCAGCGACACTGCCCACGCGTTCCCAACTAAGACTCAGACCACGCCAGCCGTGCCACGAGGTGTGTTTTATTTTCATGAAACATACAAATAATTTGCTATAATATCCCAGGGCAAACCGGAGAATTTGGCAGTCCGATTGGGGGGGGGTCCCCTCAGAGACCCTCAGGCCGGTGGCGTCGGCACGGAGTGCCTGGGTTCACAGTGCAGCTTGTCGCTCGTGTCCATCTTGCAGGTGGCTCTTCTTCCTCCACATCACGACTGGGGTGTCTCGAGGATGACGGGGGCGGGGAATCCTCCGGGTTCTTAGGAAATTTCACTCCGCTTCTCCTGCTCAATGGCTGTAGGGAGCAGGAAGCAGACACCGGAGGATGAGGACACCTTGCAACCCCCCCGCAGCCGAGGGACCCACGAGGTCTGGGTCTTGAGGCGGCGGCTTGGGGCTGGAGAGACACGCGCTTCGTGGAACGGAAAAGGGGCCGGGGCCGCCGGGATCCGGCGCCTCGGTCAGATAGGGGGTGGGGGTGGGTTCTAGGAAAAGGCGGAGTGGGGAGGGCTGGGCTGGGCTGGGGGGCACGCGGACCTGGAGCCGGGGGTGCACTCACTCTCTTTGGTCGGCAGGGTGTTCTTCTCCTGCGTCTCCGTTTTCTTCAGCTTGGCCTTATCGAAGCTGGCGATTTCCCCCATGTCCGGCTTGTCTGCCATTTTCTTAAAGCGATCCTAGTGGGTAAAGCAGGGCGGTTGGCCTGCGGCCGGGGCCAGCGTCCCCTCCGCCTCTCTGCCGACGCCTCTCGACGTGGCACTCGGCCGGGGCGTTCCCTGCACCCGCAGGCCGAGGATCTGGGCGCGTCCCGCACCCCTCTCCTAGCCCCAGGGCGTGGCCCAGCGGCCGGGCGTCCCGTCGGGGAAGGGCGCCTGTTGCGGCGGCCGCGCCCGGGCCAGGGACACCTGCTCCGACCCCACCCGGATAGGGCCCCCGCCCTAGGTAGCGCTCACCGTGCAGTTCCTCTCCGAGCCCAGCGCCTGGTACTCCCACTCGCGTTGCTGCAGCAAGAGACAAAAGAGCGGCGCCCGCCCCTCGCCTTATATACGCCGCGCCCCGCCCCGCCCCTCGCCCGCCGCAGCGGGGGCGGTGCTGGAAGGCGATGGGCGGGGGCGGCGCGGGCCGCTCGCTTCCCCGCCGCGCCCTCCGCTGGGCTGCCTCGGGGGCTGGGCGCGGCTCTTCCTGTGCCCCGGGAGTGGGTGGGGGGGCCCAGCCCCCTTTCCCCCCCGCCTCCAGCTCGCCGCGACCCTGCAGTGGAGACGGCACTGGCCGTTGGGCGCGGAGCCCTCTCTTAGAGTTTGGGGCAGCGCTCCTCTCCCGGGGAATCTGGCGCTCTCCAGAATGGGCGTGGGGGCCGGCGGGGAAGGGGTATGTGGCGTGTCTGTGTAGTTGTAGGTGTGGATGAATGTGCGGCCTGGCGCGCGTGTTCTGCAGTAATCCCTGCTCGCAAGACCCCCCCCCCCCCCCAATCCCTGTGCATTTCCCACGTCTCAGGCTTTTGCTTCCCCTCTCTAACTCCCCAACTCCCCTTTTCCTCTCTTCGGGAAGGCTGAGCCCTTCGTAGTCTCGCACGCACTGAAAGAATCCTAGCCGAGGCTTCCTGGTGATGAAGGGACAGGGGAAACCGATTTCCTCTGCTCTTTGCTCAGATCGGGGCTGGTTGCCTTCTCGTCGTCTGCTTTACTGAGCTGGGCGGCTCTTGCAGGAGCGGTGGCGGGTGTTCTTAAATCCTGGTTACAAGCATTGTCTGAAAGGCGGTGGTTGGAGCCAACAGTCAAAGAAGACTCTCCTCACAGGGCTCGAGGAACACTGTGTCCAAGGGTGTGGTTTTCCTCCTTGAAGTTAACCTTGAAGATATCCCGTGATATCTATTCAAAGATCTGCCAAACTTGAGCTTGAAAGTACCTAGACAGGGGCACCTGGGTAGCTCAGTGGGTTAAAGCCTCTTGCCTTCAACTTAGGTCATGATCAAGCCCCACATCGGGCTCTCTGCACTGCAGAGAGCCTGCTTCCTCCTCTCTGCCTGCCTCTCTGCCTCCTTGTGATCTCTGTCTGTCAAATAAAGAAATAAAATCTTAAAAAAAAAAAAAGTACCTAGACATCCTGAGACATCTGCTCTTAGGAAGGTCTCACTGACACTTGATTCCTTTTCAGATGCAATGCCAAGCATTATTTCGGTATTACCTTACAGGGCCCCACCTTTGGCCTGAGCATTTGTCCCAGTTGGGACCCATGGTGAACTCCAATTCCAACTTTTATTTTGGAAACAAAGGAATCCATTTCTTCTAGAGACAGCTATAATACACATTTCAAACACATTAAGCATACAGGATTCCTAAACAAAGGTGCTTAAGGAGACTTGCAGGCATTCCTTACTCAGTTTTGCTGCCCATCTCTAAGAAAGTGGGTTGCCTCTTTGGCATTTGTTACTTAAGAACACTTGTCAAATCTATTAGTCTCATCCAATCCCATGGGTAGTGTTTTTAAAACATCTGCATATCCTTTGACAGTTCTCCCACCATTTCTTTTCTTTTTAAAGATTATATTTATTTTAAAGATTTTATTTATTTATTTGACAGACTGCGAGAGGGAACACAAGCAGGGGGAGTGGGAGAGGGAGAAGCAAACTCCCCGCTGTGCAGGGAGCCTGATGCAGGGCTCCATCCCAGGACCCCAGGATCATGACCTAGGCTGAAGGCAGACGCTTAACGATTGAGCCACCCAGGTGCCCCAAAGATTTAATTAATTAATTTATTTATTTGAGAGAGAGAGAGAGAGAAAGCACAAGCAGTAGGGGAGGGACAGAGGAAGAGGGAGAAGCAGACTTCCTGCTGAGGAGGGAACCTAGCTGCCCTGGGTTCATGACCTGAGCCAAAGGCAGAAGCTTAACCAACTGAGCCACCCAGGTGCCCTTCTTGAGTATAGATTGTCCTCAATGACTTTCTTCTAGTAAATGAAATATGGCAGAAGGTTATGCTTTCCAATTTATGAGGTTATGACATAAAAAAGGCCACAGGGCTCCGCCTGACTTTCTCTCAGGATGCCTTTGCACTCTGAAAAACCAAGCACCAACAAGGAAAGGCTACTTGTAGGCATTCTAGCAACAGTCTCAGCTGAGGTCTGAGCCCACAGCCAGCATTAGCCAGTAAACAGGCAAACAGATGAGACTTGAACTGCACCGGCTAATGCTGGGAAGAGCAAATACAAGTTGTCCCTAGCCAAGGTACAGGTTCACAAGCAGAATAAACCTGTAGTTGTTTTAAATCACTAGGTTTGAGAATGTTTTGTTATGCAGCAGCACCGTGAAGTGGAAAAGTCATAACTTAGTGGTGCCAGTCTCAGGACCCATTTGGGGTTTTTTCCTAAGTATCTTCTGCAATACACAAATACTTCTTTTCAATAAACATTTATCAAATATCCATGAAGTATCTGGCAGTGTCCTTCGGCTGTGGCAGATATAAAGATGAGGAGACTCCTGAGTTACAGGGCTAGTGTGGTAAATGAATTACTGTAAGTCCATCAACAAACTCATGCTCATGCCTTGCATTTACTTATGACTTGGGTGCCATTTATGTCTGAACATTTCAGCCTGCTGCTTGGAGCAGATTATATACTGTTAACAGATGGTATTGAGAGAGCTGAACCACTCAACCCCAATTACATTTCCATTTTCTTTGTTGAGAAGGATGCTTTAGAAAATGTCGAGCTAATAAGAGGAAGCTAACGGACTCTCCATGATCATCAACTGCAGGGTGAGGAGGTGAAGGGAGGCGATTGGTGGAGGGGAGGACACCTTTGGAGATTTGTGTCTTACAGAGGAGATGACAATATGTGAGGCAACATTCCTCAGGCCTGTTCCATGTGGTATTTTTTTTTTTTTTTTAAATTGGGGACTTGGATGGAGATGAAGATAGAATGCTAATTATATTAGAAAGGGTGTAACTCTGTAAACACTAAGGCAAGCTGGATCCAGCGGAGAAGCTGGACAAACTATGGTGAGATTGGACCTGATGGGGGCAGATGTGGGTCTGCTTGATCTGACCACAAACCCTACAGGTACCCACAGATGTGATGAACATGATGACATCTCAAGAGGAGGTGAATTTGGTGGCTACGTGAATAAGAGGAAAGAGTTCAGTCCAAGTTTCCCTCGACTGTAAGGAAGACATTCACTTCGCTTCATGGTTTTCGCCCTTGCCGAAGTGCCCATGTGACATGCATCTTAGTCTAGATGCTCACGTTGTGCACCCTCTTAATTTCATTTAGAAAGTTGCGTAAGTGTCCTCTCCTCAGAGAACCCTCCTTGACCATCCACAGAGAGTAACACCCTTGTCTTTCTCTCAAATTTTACCTTATTTCATCTTTCTTCATAGAATCCGTCCCCACCAAATGTGTTTTATATTCCTTTCTTTGTTTATTGTCTCTCACCCTGCACTAGGAAATGGAAGACCTCATCTGTCTGGTTTACCACGATATCCCAGCACCACCATAAGTGGTTAATCAATATTCTTTGAACAATGCATAATTTCGTTTTAAAGATATATTTATTTATTTGGAAGAAAGAGAGGGTGGGGAGGGGCAGAGCAAGAGGGAGAGAGAAATCCCAAGCAGATTGCTTGCTGAGCATAAGTCTGACATGGGTCTCAATCTCACAACCCTGAGGTCACAACCTGAGCCAAAACTGAGAGTCAGATGCTTGACCAACTGTGCCACCAAGACACTCTAGTAAATAAAATTCTTAGTCAAAATGAAATAAGCTATTCTGGGATAGGTGATGAGTTCTCTGTCATTGGAAGCTTTCAATGAGAAGTAGATAACCAGGTATGTGGACTATTACAGAAATAGTTCATACCTTGGATACCTTGGATGGGAGTAGGCTTACAGGTGAGCAAATCTATTTCTCCCCGGATGACCTTTCTGGTCCTTTTCTTGCTGTTACTTGAGTTGTGAAAAAGCCTCCTTTTGAGGATCAGTTTTGCCAGCCTGAGGATAGCTGTGTGACTCTCAGACAAAAGAAGTATGGGAAACAAGGAAATCAGGCTGTGAACTCTGTATTCGCCATGCCATCAAAACCCTAGTTCTCTTTGTAGGTCATGGAATTTTATGACTTGTCCGAAGTAAAATTGTGAAGAACGGAAAGCAGGCCTTTGAGGCTCAGTCTCATTGATGATTGTTCTGCTCTATAAATGTGTGGAGGAAAACCCCTTATTTAAGCCTTGGCAGCTGCTCAGCTTGTCCAAGTGGCTAATGGCCACAGTGTGAGTGGGACTGTTCTTGCTCTGGTTTTCATCTCTTGCTAGAATAGCACTAATCATGGCGACTAACATTATGGAGTGGCTGTTGTTCTCCAGGCCCTGTGCAGAGGACTTCTGTGGGTATTATCTCACAGAATCCTCACAAAGGCAGTGTGAAATGGCACTATTTCGATAATTTCTGCTTTACAGCATAGGCTCTGAGACTTGGTCAAGGTCACACCGCAGGTAATTGGTGTTGTTGAAATTTGAAGCCGGGTTTACATTTTTCATTAAATTTTAACATGGAACGATTTCCACATTAAGATCTCTGTCTTCTCATGGCAGCATTGTGATTAGCAGCTGCACCCCTGAAATAGGCCATTTTCTCTTCACTTTATTGGATTCTCTACCACTCCCTAATGTCTTCCCAGCATGGAAACCGGGGGGCAGTTGTCATTTCTTCTATCTGGACTGGTGTTTTTTTTTTATAGTAGAGAAATATTTCTTGTGTCCGGGCCTCTCTCTGTGCAAGGCAACTTTTTTTATTTAATGTAGAATCTAATTTATTTTTTAATTAATTAATTAATTAATTAATTTCAGCATAACAGTATTCATTATTTTTTCAACACACCCAGTGCTCCATGCAATTCGTGCCCTCTATAATACCCACCACCTGGTACCCCAACCTCCCACCCTCCCCGCCACTTCAAACCCCTCAGATTGTTTTTCAGAGTCCATAGTCTCTCATGATTCACCTTCCCTTCCAATTTCCCCCAACTCCCTTTTCCTTTCTAACTCCCCTTGTCCTCCATGCTATTTGTTATGCTTGTGGAAGGCAATTTTTAAGATGGTCCCCAATGATCCACTTCTTGTTCCCACCCTTGTGAATTCTGCTCCTCTGTTGTACCAAGATAGGGTCTGTGTGATCAACGTCATGTAGCAGAGGTGATCATATGCCATTTCTGAAGGTAAGTTATCAAAGACTATAATTTCCCCTTAGGTGCCTGGCTTTATCTTTATCTTGTATCTCTCATTCCAGGAGAAGCTGGATGCCATGTCGTGAGCAGTTCTATTGAGAGGACCATGAAGAGCTCAAGTCTGTGGCCAACGGCCAGTGAGGAGTGGAGGCTCTCAACGAGTGAGTCGGGAAGTGGGTCCGCTGGCCGCAATTGAGTCTTCAGAAGGCTGCAGCTCTGGGTGACAGTTTGACTGTAACTGCCTGGGAGACCCTGAGCCAGAACTGCCGAGCCAAGCCATTCCCAGAAACTGTGAGATACTAAATGTTTGCTGTTTTATCTTGCTAAGATTTGGAGTAGTCTGTTACTCAGCAATAGATAAACTAATGCACTATCAAAAGTGGGGAGAACAGATAGATCAAGAGTACCATGTAGTTGAAACAATTAAGAGAGAGCCTGCCTATCTGTGGAATTTAAGAATACTTATATCATTATGAAGCCCGCCCTAGTGTGAACTGGGTATGTGGGGAAGATGAACCATGATGATCTGAATGAGCCTGGCCATTTTGACTTCACGTGGTCTACCTGGCCCCTCTAGCTCTTTGTCTTTCAAGCTTGCTGTAAAGCAATGGTTTTCAAACTGTTTTGACCTTGATGGTTGCCTCCCTCCCCATGAAGTGCATCAAGTACCTTTCACGCTGTGACTCACATGGGCACACACAAATGAAACAAATTTCCCTAGAACAATATTCACTTTCACTATGACTGTTGTACTCTAAGCTGCTCTATTCTATTCATTTTCATTTTTAAAATCTTTTCATTTTGAAATGATTATAGACTCAAAGAAAGTTGCAAAAATGGTACACTGAGGCTCCCTGTGCCCTTGATGGTAACATCTTCTATAACTCTAGGGCAGTACCAAACCAGACAACGGACCTTGGTGCAATCTGCAGACTTCTAGATTTCACCCATGTATTATGTGCAAGTGTGTGCATTTCAGTGCAGTTTTATCACTTGTTCAGAGTTGTACAACCACCACAATCCAAATACAGACCTATTCCATCACCACAGAGGGAATCCTTCGTGCTACCCCTTTATAAGGTCACCTACGCCTCTCCTGGATCTCAACTCATAGCCGCTGGCTACGACAATCTGTTTTCTGTCTCTAAAATTTTGTCTTTTGAGATTGGCTTTTCTCCCTCAGCAGAAGGCCCTTGAGATCCATTCTAGTTGTGGTATCAGTAGATTGGTCCTTTTTACTTCTGAGTGGTATTCCATGACATGAAGGTACCTGTTGAAGGTCATTTTGATTGTTTGCAGTTTTCAGCTATTAAAAATAACACGGCTATGGACATTTATGTACCTTTTTTCTGGTATGCTTGGACATAAGGTTTCATTTCTCTGGGATCATGTCCAGGGCAGTGGTTGCTGGGTCATATGGTTAAGTGTATTTTCATTTGGTAGAAAATTGCCCAACAATTTTCAGAGTGGCTGTACCATTTTACATTCCCACCAGCAATGTGTAAGAAATTCAGTTTCTTAGCATTCTTGCCAATATTTGGTATTGTTACTATTTAAAATAATTTTTTAAAAAGTTTTTTTATTTAAGTAATCTCCATACCCAAGGTGGGGCTCAAACTCAGGACCCCCAGATCAAGAGTCACATGTTCTTCTGAGTGAGCCAGCCAGGCAGCCCTCATTGAGATTTTAATTTGCATTTCTCTAATGGCCCCTGGTGTTGAACTATTCCTTTTCATTTTATTACTTCATTAAAAATATGATCGTGACCTGCCAACTTGATTTTATCATCCACTAACTGGTTGTGAGCTGCAGTTCAAACCCTGCTGTAGTCAAACCCTGCTATAGTGGCAACCTTTCAATCAGGGGCTTAGTATCCTTTATTCTGAAATCATGCCTTTAACTCCTAAACTCTCCTTTTGCCTTCAAAAGACAGACGTTTCTGGAATTTTACGTGTCACCCAGATGTCCTCTGGGGTCTGAAAGAGATTGAGAGAAGAATGATTCCAACTCTTGTTTGATGCTTTCCCTTGGTTTCTCTGAATTTTCTTATGGTTACTTCTGGTCTCTCTGAATTTTTGTGTCTCCACCGTGATGCACATCTAAACATGGCCAGTCCTTGGCTTTCATTTCCTTCTTCACAGGAGCTATAAATATGAGGCTGGCTGGTGCAGTACAACACTTTTTTTTTTTTTAAGATTTATTTATTTATTTGAGAGAGAGTGAGTTGGTGTGTGCAAGCAGGAGAACAGGAACAAAGGGAGAGGAAGAGAGAGAATCCACCAGCAGATCCCCATTGAGCCTGGAGCCTGACTTAGGGCTCCATCCCAGGACCCTGAGATCATGACCTGAACTGAAACCAGGAGTGGGATGCTCAACCAACTGAGCCACCCAGGTACCCCCACAATTTTTTTCTTTCTTTCACTTAAGCATAATTATGAATTGTGTTGTTATCAAGATTTTCACATAACTTGCAATCTATAGATAGTATGATCTAAACAATTAAAAAATAAGCAATTGTATTCAAAGTATACAAAACAGGAGTATACATTCAGTCGATTCTCATTATTTAGGGTAGTTAGTTCTTTCAAGTCACCATGGTTGCTGAATTAGTGAATACTAAATCATTGCTCCTAGAACAGATACAGTTAGGTTCCTGTGAGCTTTTGGTCATAACATTTTTATCAGCTGATCAATACATAACCTTGTTTTATGTGTTTCTATTGAAAGACCTTCTTTAGTATATATTGTTGTTCATTAATATTAAACTCGTGGCTAACAACACTATAAAATACCCAAACAAAGATTATCTGATAGTGTATTTTCTCCATCATCACAGCTTCCTTCTGCTTGAGAATACTAGATAGCCCATTGGCACTATGCATGGGTCCATTCTGAACAGTGAAACCACTAACAAAAATGAGAAGAGTAGGATACTATCCATACTACAAAAAGAATAGTTGTTTATGTTATGAGAACTAAAATAAGAAGGCAGAGCATTGCCTTGTTCGGCCTCAGCTGGAAATATGTGCACTGGGGGACCTAGATTTTTTGGCACTCTGTGCCTGTCCTCAAATGACCACAAAACCGCTGTGGATATGGATTTGGGGGTTACAAATACATTTTAGGAAGTAAGTGAATTCTTGAGTAGGGAATCCATGAATAATGAAGATAGACTATGTTTTTATAAAAGGTATGAGTTAAATTTAAAAATGTTAAGTTTTAGGGATGCCTGGGTGGCTTGGTCGGTTAAGCTACTGCCTTTGGCTCAGGTCATGGTCCCAGGGTGCTGGGATCGAGTCTTGCATAGGGCTCCTTGCTCCGCGGGGGGCCTGCTTCTCTCTCTGCCTCTGCCTTCTTATGTGCTTGTGCTCACTCTCTCTCTCTCTGACAAATAAATAAATAAAAATCTTTTTAAAATGTTAAATTTTACATGTATTTTAAACAAGATATTTTCCCCTAAAATATTAATATTATCTAGCATCTCCAGCAAAATACAAATAATTATTAATGAGTTTCAAAATTGTAAGCCAGCCTCATTTAAAAATAAAATATTTGGTTAAAATTTTTGTGTATGTTGTTAAATGCAATGAATAATTTTTACAAAATTTAGGCTGTCAGCAACTCTAGCATTCAGTGTCTCTCTTGTGGCCAATATAATCTGTATATTGCTTCATATGTGTTATGTCCAGACCTACATATGTAGAAACAGAAGAATAATATGAGCTACTTACTATTGCAAAATATTGCTCAGCTGCCATTTATGCACTTGCTGGGAATACCTTGCTAATTTGTGAGTAGTTCCTGGAGTTATAAGAATTTCTGTGCTAATTTTTGGTGCGATAGACTGAGACAGAAAAAGGAGCCAGAAATGGGGTTTGGTAATACTGGGAATTATGGTTTCTGATATATCTGTGAGAGAAGAGGTTTGAAGTTACCCAAGTGCTTAGGTAAGTGCTTCTGTCAACTCTAATCATCCCTAATCTCTGGGGAGTATTTCATCTTTGGTGCTCCACACCTCTCTGTCTGGCACTGAGGTGCAGTCAGCCTTTGCTTCCAGGGTACAGAGGAAGGATGCCAGTGTCCCAATCCACACGGTGCTCATGTATGCATGGGCTGGTCTAACGTGCCAGCCCCTCTTGCCTGGGTCTGTGGAAGGGACACCTACAAGCCATGCTGCCAATGAATGAAAGCTAACAAAATCTGTGCAAGTGTCTGTGTAGGATAAATTCTATTTTGTTGTAGTCTTTGTCCAAGTTTCACATATTTCTGACTTCTTTTAATTTGCATAATTTCCGGAAACTGGGCCCCTTCTGCATACTACATTTTTTATCCTCCTCCTCCTCAAAGAATATGCAAAACTGCCATTTTCTTTTTAGTTAATTTGCTCATTTCAGAATTCTGTCTTTTTTATGCAATGTGTTGCTCTTTGGCTTGGAGCCAGATTGCTAAGCTTCCCCCAATCAAGCCTGATAAAAAGACAATTACAAGCTCACTGGGGAAGGAGTGATAATTTATAGCAGGCAAGCAGGAAGAAAGGTTTCCTTACTATCACTGCAACTCCAGACAGGCTTGTGGTAGGGTGCTTTCAGGCAGGCCCCCTCTGTAGTGATGAAAATACTGGCATATTTATGAAGCACCTCAGACAGCACATATGGTGGGTCAGGAGACCTGGGTCCAAACACTGGCACCATTACCTACCAGCCCTGGGCCCATGGACCTTCAGGTTGCTTCTCTGAACCTTGATTTCCTGGTCTAAGAAATGGAGATCATAATTGAGCTGTCACGAGGATCTGTGAGATCAAGTATCTGAAAGCATTTTATAGGTGAGATGTATTAGGTGAAGGGGAGTGTTTCAACTACTTTGGTTTCTTTTTATAATTTCCCTCCAGCGTGCTAATTACTTGTCTGTAGTACTTTCCAGGCTAGTCTCGGTATTGTTCTATTGTTATCATTCCATTCTCCCCAGTAAATGCTCCTGGGCTGAATATTTATTTATTATTATTATTTTTAAAGATTTTATTTATTTGAAAGAAATCACAAGTAGGCAGAGAGGCAGGCAGAGAGAGAGGCAGAGAGGGAGGGGGAAGCAGGCTCCCCTCTGAGCGGAAAGCCTGATGCAGGACTCTATGCCAGGACCCCCCCCCCACACACACACACACATCGTGACCTGAGCCAAAGGCAGAGGATTTAACCCACTGAGCCATCCAGGAGCTCCTGGGCTGAATATTTATGCTTTGGAAGAGGTTTCTGGAAATGTTAATGGACAGGGTGATTTTGAAGGACACGGTGATAATGGATGGAAGAAAATGCCAGAGTTCTGAAATTAAGATCAGATGATATCTGGAATTGCCTGGGAATTGTTTGCTAGGAAGCCAGGGGAGGTTTCCACAGCCGGAAGTGGGAGGGGGGCAGGGCTGGGATTTCCCACAGTAGGCTACTCTAACAAAATGCCACATACCACAGACTGACAACAAAAACAACAAAAAATTTTTCTGTTGCCTCACAGCTCTGGAGGCTGAAAGTCCAAAATCAAGATATGGGCAGGTTTGGTTTTTTGTCTCTCTTTGGCTTTCATTGGCCACCTCCTTGCCATGTCCTCACATGGCTGACCTTCTGGATGCGCATGCGCATTCTTGATGGCTGGCTGTGCCCCATTTCCTCTTCTTACTGCATTAGGCCTCCACCCTAACAGCCTCATTTAGCATAAGCATCTCTTTAAAGGACTTATCCCTAAATACAATTGTATTCTGAGGTATGGGGGTGTTAGGACATATGATATTTGAGGGGACACAATTCAGCCCATAATACTCATCAGCACTGAACTCACATGTCAGCACAGGTGCTGTGCTTAGCCCAGATGAGGCACTCTGACTTCTAGCCTCTGTGAACTGGTGTAAACACATGACTTCTTGTCCCCAAGGCAGGTACTGATACATATGGTGACCAGTCGGATAAATCAGGGAGCTCTCCACTGGGAGTCCGCATTTCATTTGAGACCATTCATTCTTTCAAGGGCTCATGCCTTTATTCAACAAGCATCTTCTGGGTGCCTGTCAGGTGCCGAGCACTAGGCCAGGTGCAGGGGATTGCAGGCCATCTTGCCCTCTGACCTTGAGCTGCTCATGGTGGGTAATGGGAAACAGACAGATAAATAAGTGGATGGGATGATGTATGATGGGTGTAACAGGGTAAGTCTACACCACATTCAGTGGTGGCATAGGCCGATCCTCATGGCTGTGGGCGTCGGAGCTGAGTGTTTAGTGATGTGTAATGCCATTAAGAGTAATGGTGGACAATTCATGGATCTCCACTATGTGGCAGGCTCAGTGCTGTAGGTTTTACTTAGCATTACCTCAACAATAGTAATGTCGACGTCTACCACTGGTTGAATCCACAGTTGAATCCTTATGGTTAGGAACAAGTATTATTACCTTCATTTTACTGATGAGGAAACAGAGGCCCAGGGAACTAGTTATGGACTGAATGTGTCCTTGAAAAATACACCTGTGGGAGCCCCAACTGCGGGTGTTATGGTGTCCGGAGGTGAGGCCTTTGGGAGGGAATTAAGCTTGGACGAGGACGAGAGAGGAAACTCTCATGATGGGATTAGTGCTTCTATAAAAAGAGGAAGAGACAGGAAGGCAGCTCACTTTCTCTCCACAAGTTCCCTGAGGAAGTGTCATGTGGGCACACAGTGAGGAGGTGCTACAGTCTGGTCCACAAGCCAGGAAGAGAGCCCTCACCGAAAGCTGAACCTGCTGGCCTCTTGATCTTGGATTTTCCAGCCTCTACAATTGTGAGAAAGAAATGGCTGTGGTTTAAGCCACCTAGTCAGTGGTGCTTTATTCTGTCCGTGTAAGCCAACCGAAACGGAACTAAAGGAACGCGCTGAAGGTCTATTGGTCCTAAGTGGCAAGGATGGGATCAGAGGCTGCGGTGGTGAAAATTTTAGCAGCAGCAAGGCAGGGAGGAGCAAGGAGGAAGGTGAAGAGGGATGGTAGAGGGTGTCCTGCCTTGGGCCCTCTGTGCCTCACTGTCCTCATCTGTAAAACGGGAGCGACAGCAATAGGATACACATCCTAGGATTGCAAAGTGCTTAGAACAGCATCTGGTGCATGGTGAAGGCTACGCGCGCGTGTTTGCTCTTACCACATCGAGGCTGGCAGGTTAGTTAGGAGATTGTCACTGGGATCTGTGCAAGGGATAATGAGGGTCAGGCTCACAGAGTGGGGATAAAAAGCTGAAAAATTTGAAAGTTAATCACCATAGAAAAGAAACAGTTGGTGGATGTGATGGAGTGGGTGACAGAGAGGGGTTTCCAGTTGGCTCAGGTGAAATAGTAACATTAATAGAAATAACTAACACTGTGTGCTAGGCTCTGAGCCAAATCTCCCTCCCTGTGTATCCAGAGCCTCACCAAGTTTAATTATTTTTTCATAACATTTACCATACTGCCTGACATACATATATATATATATATATGTATATAATGTATAGTATATACTATATTTTTGTGTGGTATAATAAATAGCCGGGCACTGTAGCCTAGCAGAGATGACATGTCAAAAAAGCCATCACAGTGGCACCTGGGTAGCTCAATTGGTTAAGCCTCCGACTCTTGATTTCTGCTCAGGTCATGATCTCAGGGTCGTGAGATCAAGCCTCATTTCAGCCTCTTACTCAGTGGGAGTCTGCTCGAGATTCTCTCCTTCTCCTTCTGCCCCTCACTCCACTCACAAGTGTGAAAACACATGTACTTTCTCTCCCTCTGTCTCTTAAGTAAGTAAGTAAATAAATAAATAAGATCAATATGTACTTTCTCTCCCTCTGTCTCTTAAGTAAGTAAGTAAATAAATAAAATCAATATTTGGGGCACCTGGGTGGCTCAGTGGGTTAAAGCCTCTACCTTCAGCTGAGGTCGTCATGATCCCAGAGTCCTGGAATCGAGCCTCATGTCTGGCTCTCTGCTCAGCAGGGAGTCTGCCTCTCCCTCTGCTCCTCCCCCTGCTTGTGATCTCTCTCTCTCTCTCTCAAATAAATAAAATCTTTTAAAAATAGGGGCAACTGGGTGGCTTAGTCATTTAAGTGTCTGCCTTCAGCTTGGTTCATGATCCCAGGGTCCTGGGATCCAGCCCCATGTCTCTGCTCAGCAGGGAGCCTGCTTTTCCCTTCTCTCTGCCTGTCACTCCCCCAATTGTGCACGCTCTCTCTCTCTCTCTGTCAAATAAATAAATAAATAAATAAAATCTTTTTAAAAAAAGGTATTTTTTAAAAAGATTTTATTTATTGATTTGACAGAAATCACAAGTAGGCAGAGAGGCAGGCACAGAGAGAGGGGGAGGCAGGCTCCCCACCGAGCAGAGAGCCTGATGTGGGGCTTAGATCCCAGGACCCTGGGATCATGACCTGAGCCGAAGGCAGAGGCTTTAACCCACTGAGCCACCCAGGCACACACCCCCCCCACACACAAAAAAAGTATTTTTAAAAAGAAAAGTCATCACAGAGATCAGGCAGCCTGGCCCTAGAGAGTACCCAGTCTCCATGAGCTGCTCACAGAATTTTTTTTTTTTAAGATTTTATTTATTTATTTGACAGAGATCACAAGCAAACAGAGAGGCAGACAGAGGAGGTGGGGGTAGAAGTCTCCCTGCTGAACAGAGAGCCCGGCATGGGGCTTGATCCCACGACCCTGAGATCATGACCTGAGCTGAAGGCAGAGGCTTAACCCACTGAGCCATCCAGGCGCCCCACTGCTCACAGAATTTAAGGGGTCTAGGAATCTCCCTTGAACCCCAGGAGAAATAAAGAAGTTTCCTGAGAGGTTGGCTGATACGTTTGCAGGGGTAGGAGTGTCACCACTATAGGAGTAAGTTGGCCCTAAGAAGAGGGCAGCAGGGAGTTGAGGAAAGTGGAAGTTAGACTCAGTTATTCTGCAAAGTCAGGAAGGTCCACCAAAAAGCCAGACCCTGAGTTATACCAGCCACAGGTGTTTCATGGATGTAGGCAAGTTAAGCTTCTGGATCTGGGACCTCCTTGGTGAAGAGGGAGAGAGAATGAATCCCAAAGACTTTCTCCCAGAGGGGCTGAAGAAAGCCTAGGAGACTTGGAGCAGGAGGATACGGAGTTACCTTTAATGTGCTGGAGTGGGCTCCCAAGTACCCCCAGAGACATAAACAAAGCTGCATTCCCTGCCCGCCCCCCATATGGGTCCTGTGGTCCCTGGACATGCCCAATGTAAGAGTCTTTCCTGTTTGCTTTGTCTTTCTTCTCTCCCAATATCTATGTTTTTAGTGAATGGGGCATAGTCATCATCATAGCCCCTGTGGTGACCCCGGGGTGATGTGATAACTGTGCTCTTTAGATTGCAAGTCACTGGGACTTTTTTTTTTTATTTTTACAATTTATCTATCTATCTATCTATTTATTTATTTTACAGAGAAAGAGAGAGACAGCGGGCCCGCAAGTGGGAGGAGGGGAAGAGGGAGAGAGAATCCTAAACAGCCTCCGTGCTGAGTGTGGAGCCCGACAGAAGGTTTGGTCCCATGATCCTGAGACCATGACCTGAGCTGAAATCAAGAGTCCATCCTTTACTGACTGAGCCACCCAGACACCTCATTCCTGGGACTTCCTTTGGGGGCGTTTCAGTGTGAATTTCCAGGGAAGCGGACTATGAGCTGGTTTCATTTGCAGGATATTTATTAAGGAGTGTCCTAGGATTAATTCATATGGAGGGGAAGGAAGGGAGTGAGTTGGGGCACTCCCTGTCTGGGTTACCATGTCTTTCAAAAGCTCGCTGATACCTACATGCAGGTTCACTGTCTTCTTCTCCCTTCTTTTGTGTATGTTTAAGAAAAATCTCCTTTCTAAAAAAATTTAATTTAATTTTTTAAATTAAAAAATTCCAAGTGTTCCAAGATTCATTGTTTATGCACCACACCCAATGCTCCATAAAAAACCTGCTTCATAGAAAATATAAATAAATAAATCTCCTTCTGAAAGCACATGCTAGCTGCTAATGGGAGGAGAAGGGGGTAGAGTGTGTGAGTTGGAGTCCAGCCCCTGGTGCATGGAGGATCTCAGCAAGGACATCACCTCCCCAAGCTGAGCTTTGCTTCCCCAGCAAGGGCTTGGGGCAACCTGGCCCACAGCAAGATGGGCACATGGGTGTCTGACATACCCAGGATAGTTCTTTTATGGAGAAATATGAAGTGTGACGCTCACAATGTATTTTTTTTAAGTTTTTATTTAAATTCAGTTAACATACAGTGTAATACTAGTTTCAGGTATACAATAGAGTGACTCAGCATTTTCCTCCATCCCCTGGTGTTCATCACAAGTGCCCTCCTTCATCCCCATCATCTGTCTCACCCCTCCCCCGCTCCACTTCCCCTCTCGTAACCATCAGTTCGTTCTCTGTAGTTAAGAGTCTGTTTCTTGGTTTGCCTCTCTCTTTCTCCCCCCTTTGCTCCATTGTTTTGTTTCTTAAACTCCACATATGAGTGAAATCATATGGTAGGGTCTCTCTCTGAATGATTTATTTTGCTTTGTGTTACACTCTCTAGCTCCATCTGTGTCACTGCAAGTGGCAAGATTTCCCTCTTTTTTATGGCTGAGGACTATTCTAGTGTGTGTGTGTATGTGTGTGTGTATAGCACATCTTCTTTATCCATTCATCAGTTGATGGACATTTGTGCTGTTTCCATAATCTGGGTGTTGTTGCTAAGGTAGCTATAAATATCAGGGTGCATGTTTCCCTTTGAATTAGTATTTTTATATCCTTTGGGTACATACTTAGTAGAGCAATTGCAGGATAGTAGGGTAGTTCTATTTTTAACTTTTTGAGGAACCTCCATACTGTTTTCTACAGTGGCTGCCCAGGCTTGCATTCCTACCAACATCGTGTGAGGGTTCCCCTTTCCCCGCATCCTTGCCAACACCTGTTGTTTTATGTTGTTGATTTTAGCCAAAATGTATTTTTTAAAAAGTTGTGCTTCTATGTACACAAGCACCAGCTGGAAAAAATAATTTTAGTGATGCCTCATTTCTGGGAGACTATAAAATATATTTTTCTCTGTAGACCCAGATCTGCAGGCCGACTTGAAGAAAAGCCTCCTCTGGGTTGCAATTCTGGGGCCACAAGGGGGTGCCCCAGGGACCTGAGGAAGAAGGAAAGCAGATCTCTGACCCTCTGGCCAGGATGGCTGGTGGCCTGCTGGTTGGAGGGGTTCTGGACGGAGGCTCTCCCTTACTCAGGCTGCGGACATTTGTCTGTGAGGCCAGGCCCCATATGGATTGTCATTCATGTGGCAAAAAGAACTTACTATCCTGCAAAACAACAGACCTCTGGCAAGGAATGAAAGAGGAGGGATGGAGATGCCTCCCCTCTTGGTCCTAAAAGTATCAGCTACCAGATGCCAGGGCGCATTCCAAAGGCTGGAGGGGTCTCAGAGGCCAGACGGGGGTGGGGGGGGGTGGGGGGGTGAGGGGGGTAGGGGGTGGGGGAGGGGGGGTCCACAGCAGACAGACAGCAGAGAGACGCTGGCTGGGGCTGCTGGCGGCACATCGTGTCTCTTAGAAAGGACTGGCCAGGCCAGCAGCACTCTGGGCCACCACTCCTGACAAACAAGTTGGAATAACAAGAATGATAATCCTGATGTTTTTTTCCAGCACTGATATTCTTTGCTGCGGTAGCCTCTGCAGCGTTATTCCTGTTCATAAAAATGGCATGTGGCCATGTTGCGAAGAGCTGGTGTGGTAGCTGGGGGGGAAGAAGGAAAAGATTATTTTGAAGAGCAGGGGACACGCCCAGCTGGACTCCTCACGGAGTATGCTTTCAAGAAGCATTCATTAAAAAAAAATAATCATAAAATTAAAGAAATGATAAAAGTTGTGATTTTTTACTTAAAAAAAATCAGCAATACAGGGACATAGAGAGTTAAAAACTAACACTCTTAGCTTCCTTGCCCCACCCCCAAGGATCCTTCTCTCTCCCCAAGGAGAAGTCATCGGTTTGGTGTGTCCTTCCATTCTCGAACATAAAGATGCACCTCATTTCTTCAACTGCCCACATATCTTTTCATTACAAGGATTGTTTGAGATTTTTCACTGTGATAATGCTTCAGTGAACTGAGCTTGGTGATACCCAAACTGGTGTGTGTGTGTGTGTGTGTGTGTGTGTGTGTGTTTGCACATATGTGCCAATATTTCCTCAGGACAGATCTTTGCAGTGGAATTTCTAGGTCATAGGGAATGTACATTTTAAATGATGCCAAATCATCTTACAAAAAGCCTTTAATTCCTTCTGGATATTGCCAAACTTTCATTTTTCCCAATTTGAGAGGTAAAAATGCACCTCGTTTTATTTTGCTTTATTAAAAGAACATTTATTCTATTTTTTTTTTTTAAGATTTTATTTATTTATTTGACAGAGAGAGATCACAAGTAGATGGAGAGGCAGGCAGAGAGAGAGAGAGAGGGAAGCAGGCTCCCTGCTGAGCAGAGAGCCCGACGTGGGACTCGATCCCAGGACCCTGAGATCATGACCTGAGCCGAAGGCAGCGGCTTAACCCACTGAGCCACCCAGGCACCCTCATTTATTCTATTTTTTAAAATTATGGTAAAATATACATAACATTTACCATTGCAATCATTTTTAAGCGTACAGCTCTGTGGCATGAAGTACGCTATCATTTTTGGACAGCCATTTCCACCATCCTTCTCCAGAATTAATTTGCTTTAATTAGATTAACTAGTGAGGATCTTTTTGTCTATGGATTATTATATTTTTCCTTTATGCCCCTCACCCTCCTTCCTCCTTCTTTTTCTCCTTCCCACCTTCTCTTTGTTTCTTTTGTCTTTCAATGATCTCTGCAGGTTTTCTAACTAGAAGATGCCCTTTCTCTTTCTCTCTTTTTTAAAAATTAGGAGTTTTTCTGTATTATGAGTATGATCTATTTTCAGTTTTATATTTCTTGCTTGGCTCCTTAAACATCACATTAGTCTTAAATTTTACAAGGTTTCTGCGAGGTAAGTAGTATTATTCCCATTTTGTGGATGAAGAAGCTATAGTTTAGAGAGGACATAGCTGAGGGGACATAGCTGAGGCAGTGGAGACGAGATGAGACAGCTCTATCTGGCTTTTCCACAGTTTCAGGCCACAGGGAAACCACATGAGGCCTTAAGACTCTGACAGAGTGCAAGGCAGGCTGGGTGTCTGGGAAGGCCAAGGGAGCTCAGGAGACTTCAGGGGGAGGCTGGAAGGATCTAGAAGTTGACATTGCTAAGCAGGGAGGAAATCAGAGGGAGGCTCCCCACTTCCCCCATTGTTATCACTGCATGGAGAGCCATCAAAGCACATTTGAAATTTGGGTCTGTGGGTGTTCACTCCCCCCTTACTGCTGTGGCTGCAGAGCAGAGACCAGAGGGTGTGGTCTGGTTCTTTATGGCCACTCATTCCAGGCAGTTTCTTGTTCCTCCTCTCTCCCACATCCAATCAACCACAAGTTGGGTGGGTTTCACTTCCTCCGTGTCACTTCTCATCTTTTCGTCCCCTGCCAGAACCAGGCCCAGGTCCCCACTGTTGTGTCCTAACTGGGCTTACCACTTGTACTCTGGCTCCCTCCAGTCCCCTCCATGCTGAAGCGCACATCTGATGGTGCAACTCCTCCGCGTCAAACACCTGGATGGGGCCTCAGAGCCTCTCACACGGGTGACAGACACCTCAGCCTGGCCCATGGGCTCTTCACCTTCTGGCCCCCGCTTATCTCTCCCTTTCCCATTGTTGTCTGCCTATCAATCAGAATGAATTCTGTGAACATGACTAACTCTCTCTGGTGCCTCAAGGCCTTTGCCTCTATTGTTCCCTCTCCCTGGAATGCTGTTCCCTGGCTAACCGGTGCTGAAAATTTATGTCTCTCTTTAAACAACATTCCATTGGGAAACCATCCCTGGAATGAGGGGCTCAGTAATGGGCTGTGCTGTTGCACACACCCTACCATCGTAATTTTCCTTTTGTCTGTCTGTCTGTCTCTGAATCCTGGCTGCATATTAGAATTATCATGGCTGCTTTTATTTTTATTTTTATTTTTATTTTATTTTTTAAAAAGACTTTATTTATTTGACACAGAGAGAGACAGAGAGAGCAAGCACCCACAAGCAGGGAGATTGGCAGGCAGAGGGAGAGGGAGAAGCAGGCTCCCTGCTGCACAAGGAGCCTGATGTGGGTGAGGTTCGGTCCCAGTGACCTGAGCGGAAGGCAGCCGCTTAACCGAGTGAGCCACCCAGGTGCCTCTACCATGGCTGCTTTTAAAGTGCCAAAGCTGGGACCACATGCCCCTGAGATTCTGAGTTACTATCCAGAAGTGGGGCCTGGGATTCTGTAGTTTTGAAGGTTCCAGGTGATTCTAATGTGCAACCAGGGATCAGAAGAGAGCCTCATAGGATGCTCCATGGGGTCAGTAGTCCTGTCTGTCATAGTCATTGTTTGAAACTCCTCACTGAGCACTGAAATGCTCAGGCATTTAATAAGTGTGTTGAATAAACAAATGTAGCAGTTTCTAGAAGGGATGCAGGAATCAGTAAGGACAAAAAATGATGCATACCGAACATACATTGGATAACAAGTTAGCGCTTTTTATGTTTATTTTTAATTCTTTTGAAAGATTTATTCAGAGGGGGTGGGAGAGGGTTGCTAAGCACTGAGCCCAATCTCACAACCCTGAGATGGCGATCCCAGCCCAAATCAAGGGTGGGATGCTCAACTGACTGAGCTTCTCAGGCTCCTAGGGCTTTTTATTTATTTATTTTTTTAAAAGATTTTATTTATTTATTTGACAGAGAGAAATCACAAGTAGATGGAGAGGCAGGCAGAGAGAGAGAGAGAGAGAGAGAGAAGCAGGCTCCCTGCCAAGCAGAGAGCCTGATGCGGGACTCGATCCCAGGACCCTGAGATCATGACCTGAGCCGAAGGCAGTGGCTTAACCCACTGAGCCACCCAGGCGCCCCTCCTAGGGCTTTTTAAAAGTTCCAGAGAATAATCAGTAAACTGTCCTATAAAAACTCCCTGATCGTTCAGGTCATTTAAAAAAATGCATAGGAGTGTCTGGGTGGCTCAGTGAGTTAAGCTTCTGACTTGGGCTCTGGTCATGATCTGGAGATCAGGGATGCCTGGGTGGCTCAGTGGGTTAAGCAGCTGCCTTCGGCTCAGGTCATGATCCCAGCGTCCTGGGATCGAGTCCCACACCGGGCTCCTTGTTTGCGGAGAGCCTGCTTCTCCCTCTGCCTCTGCCTGCCATTCTGTCTGCCTGTGCGCGCTCTCTCTCTCTGATAAATAAAAAAATAAATAAATGATCTGGAGATCATCTGGCCTCAGGTTCTCAGCTCAGCGGAGAGTCTGGTTCTCCCTCTCCCTCTGTCCCTCCCCCTGCTCACTCACTCTATCTCTCTCATAAATAAATAAAATGTTTTAAGAAATGTGGATAGTTTTGTTTACTTCAGATTCATAGTAAAAATTACATATTTAGCCACTTGGGTGTAGTTGGTTCCCCTTTGGAAATCTCTCCTCCCGGGCCCTGTTGAAGCCAAATGCTACCCTGTCGGAGACCCCAAAACCCACCTCTGAAAGGTAGGTTTCATGGGAATTCTTGACATTTCCATTGCTTACGAAGAGTAAAATATAATAAAAATTCCCTGGCCGCCATCTCTGCCATCTTTGTCCCCGTCCCCCAGCGGTCTTCTGCCGTTTCCTTGTCTCCAGTTTCTTCTCCTTTCCTCCGTCTCTGAAAAAAACCAGTTGTTGCAGACATGCTGCATTTCAGCCCTTTCCCTCTGCTTGCATATTCCCCGCAGGCAGCCAGAAGCCAGAAGCCAGAAGCCAGAAGCTAGCTGACATGAACAGACCTCTAGCTCCCGTGCTCTCCTGAGAGGCCTCAGTTCATCCCGACATACTGTTCAGCCCTTTCTGTTAGGAATCAGTCACACAGGCACCAACTCCCAGGCTCCCAGGAGAGAGACACCACTCACCTCAGGTGCAGCCTTGCTCCTGTGGCAAGGGGAGAGGCAGGAGAGGAGGAGCAGGGAGGAGAGTAAAAATATGTCAGTGTGGAGAGAACTCCCCCCCCCCCCCATGTTCTGATGTAAGACCAGCGGGAGCAAAAGGGAAGGCTTAGGGACTGGCTGAAGTTGCCCCAAGTAGACAAACAGTTATCAGTGCCTGTTAGCCAAAGACCACCAGGGACACACCTGAAGTTGAATAGGTAGACTTACTGCTCTTTGGAGAGAGGAAAAGCTTGTACCTTGGGAAACTGGGGCATCTCGGTAAAAGGGTGAGGGAAGGACTTATTACAGATTTTTATTTTTATTTATTTATTTATTTTAGGTGATGTGGGAGGAAGGTTCGAGGAAGCAGGGCTTAGCTCTCGATTGGGTGTTCTGAGGAAGTAGGTGTAATTCTGACTGAACATCTGTAATAGCTTGCTCGGGTTCCCATAACAAAATACCACAGACTTGGTTGCTTAAACAATAGATTTTCTCACAGGTCTGAAGGCCAGAAGTTCAAAATCAAGGTGTCAGCTGGTGTGTTTTCTCCGGAGGCCTCTTTCCTGGCTGGCAGAAGGCTGCCTTCTTGTGGTGTCCTCACACAGCTGTCCCTCTGGGCCTGCATGCCCCTGGTTCTCTGTTGTGTGCCCAAATTTTCTCCCCTTACAAGGACAGCTGTCAGGCTGGATTTGAGCCTACAGTCACCATCTCATTTTCATCACTTCTTTAAAGACCCTGTCTTCAAATACAATCACATTTTAAAGTACCGGGGTATGGGTTTCAACATTTGATTTATCGGGGGATGCATTTCAGCCCAGAACAGTATCTTAAAACCTCTTGTCTATAAGGTGGGGGAAATCATAAAGGCTGAAGCCCAGACTGGGGGAGAAGCAGCAGTCACTCATTAGCCAGGTCAGGGACTGTCTGTTCCTTTTTTGTGGTTTGGACAAGGTTCATGTCTTGTCTGTGTGGAGACATGATAATGAAGTCATCTGGTTTTTGTCTTCTTCCACCACAGTCTCAGAGTGGCCTTGTCAGTTGTTGATATACTGTGAAATTGTTTACGTTCAATATACAACATTCAGTAGGAAACCACCATGGCCTGGCTGTGGATATTGCCATCTTGTAGCAACACCAAGGCCTCACAGATAAAGGTAGACCACTCCCTGCGCCAGGGGAGGTTCTCTCCTTCCCAGGATCTAGGAACAGCGTACTTGCTAAGTGAAAGCACCTGTGGAATGATTACTACCCTTTCCTACTTACAAATTCTGGTGCTAATACTGGGTGACCAAGAGACTGTGGCAGAACTCTGGTGGCCCTTTGGGAATGCCTAGAGCCCGTAGACCTAGACATGCTGGAAGTGGGTCTTTAGTGACTCCCTTTGAGCATACACACTGATGCTACAACTCCCGGCTGGAACACCTGGGAATTCCTGGCCCTCCGTTTCACCTGGTGTATGAGTTTTCTGTTGCTGTGTAACTAATCACGAACCCAGTGGGTTAGAACTGCACCCATTTAGTGACTCACAGCCTCCCTGGGTAAGGAGTTCAGGCGTGGCTTAACTGGGTCGTCTGTGTAGGGAAACATAAGGCTGCATGCAGGCCTAGTGCTGCCCAGGATGGGGCTCTCACCACAGGTTCTACTTGGGGGAAGGATCCACTCCTGAGCTCCCTCAGGTTGCTGGCAGAATTCATTTCCTCACGGCTGTAGGATTAATGACAGCTTGCTTCATCAAAGATGGCAATGGAGAGACTCTAGCAAGACTGGTGCCACGTGCTTGTGTAAGCTCATCCAAGAATCATGTACATTCCATCATCTTTGTCACCTTCCATGGGTGAGAAGCAAGTCATAGGTCCTGCTCACACTCAAAGGGAGGCAATTCAACAAGGGTGTGAATACCAGGAGGCAGGATCTAGGGGCCTACCCTCCACACCTGGGCTGTTCTGAGCACCTTGGGAAGTGTGCAGTGTGTTAAGTGATCAGGAGTTCGATGGCTGCAGGTCAGTCAAAGCAGGCTGGCCAGGTGAGGCCAAACAAAGGCACAGAAGTGTGGTGGAAGCCACAGAAAATCCTCTGTGTACCCTGAAAACTTTGTTTCTGAGGGAAGATCTGATTTTGGGGAAAAAATGAATAGGCCTCTAGCATATAATTTCCTCAGGTGACTGTTGTGAAGGGAACAAGTCCCACAGATTTGTGTAAATTCAAGAATCCATTGCTAGGGGCACAAAAAGAACTTACAACTAGGTGGACATAGGAAGGACATATCAACTGTATATGAAGGAGAAACAGAAGCAGGGAACAGTTTAGGAACATCCAGGTTGCTGGCAATGGGATACAAGAACAACACTGAAGTGAGGAATTGAAAGGACACAGAAACACCATGGATAGGCAGCAAGGAGGCTAGGGGGACGTTTAGCGTCTCCTTCCTAACCACCAAGGGGAAGCCAGGAAGGCCAATCAGCCTAGAAGATAGGTGGGGACCCGGTCACGCCCACCTGCCTGTCACCAGGCCGGGGCCTCACTGTGAAGTCATAGGCACTCAGGAACATCTGTATAGACAATGTATATAAAGTAGATGTGATTCTATTGAATGTATGGACATTGAGTATCTTACAGAATAAATTTCACTTAATAATGAAACTGACTAAATAGGAAAAAATAGTCTCTCTGGTTGTGAGATGAAAGCATCAAGAACTGTTACTGTTTCATACTCTTGCCTCCACTGTACAGCCCCCCCAATATTAGAACCAAACAAAATTGTACATACACTAGACATTTTCAAATTCAGTGTATGATCATATCCTGGGCCATAAACAAGTCCCAATTAATATAAAGTAATTGCAATCATACAAGGTATGTTCTCAGATTATAGTGGAGTTAGATCAGAAATCAATAACAAGGTATCAGGAAAAATCTATAATTTGAAAATTAAGCAACATACTTTTAAACTACCCATGGTCAAAGAAAAAAGTCACCAGGGAGATTAGAAAGTATTCCATGGGTGTTTGAGGCTCAGTTGGTTAAGTGTCTGCCTTTGGCTCAGGTCATGGTATTAGGGGTCCTGAGACTGAACCCCCCTAGCAGGCTCCCTGCTCAGTGGGGAGTCTGCTTCTCCCTCTCCCTCTGCTGCTCCCTCTGCCTGCGCTCTCTCCCTCAAACTCTTTCTCAAATAAATAAATAAATAAAATCTAAAAAAGGAAAGTTTTCCAAACTGAATGATAATCAAATTACAATTTTTCAAAAATCTGGCCAAAGCAGCTAAAGCAGTGGTTAGAGGGAAATTTATAGCTTTAACATGCTTATATTAGAAAAGAAAGGTTTAAAGTTAAGGACCTACATTGCTCCCTAAGAAGCTAGAAAAAGAAGAGCCAAATAAATTAAAAAAAAAAAAAAAAAGGACATTTAAGAAGTAGGAATCAGGGAAGAGGGAAGAGGCAAACAGGAGAAAATTAACAAACTCAGTCTCATTTTGCCACACGTTTTCTCTCCCCCTGTTGCCTCTAGCCCCAGTTGATGGGTGGAGACCTCATCTGTAGTGGAGGCAAGAGTATGAAACAGTAACAGTTCTTGATGCTTTCATCTCACAACCAGAGAGACTATTTTTGCCAGTAGGTGGCAGTGCTGGTAATCTGAAAACCAGGACAGGCTGTACTTTCCAAGGTTTGCTGCGAGGCTGAAAGGGGGCGGTTTGAGGACCTGAGAGTCAACTCCAGAAAGCAAATCCCCGTTGAGACTTCAAACAGTAAAGATTTAGCGATTTCACAAAAACAACTGAGACTTAGACGCCTGTGGAACAAAAGCTCGAAGAGGTTGGCTTTTTTTTTTTTTTTTTAAGATTTTATTTATTTATTTGACAGAGATCACAAGTAGGCAGAGAGGCAGACAGAGAGAGAGGAGGAAGCAGGCTCCCTTCTGAGCAGAGAGCCCGATGCGGGACTCGATCCCAGGACCCCGAGATCATGACCCGAGCCGAAGGCAGCGGCTTAACCCACTGAGCCACCCAGGCGCCCAAGAGGTTGGCTTTTTAAAGCCAGGGGTTTTTCAAGGGAGTGCTATAGATGGGCATCTGCGGTTCAGAACACTCCTCCCATCGTGTGTAAATCTGGGCCACTGAGCATCCCTCCAAAACCCCCCAATCCCTCCCCGCCTTTGCTTCCAGTTTCTATCCGAGTCTCAAAATGGAGCGACTTGGAATTAAGAACCCCCGCTACACCCCTCAGAAGGCGATCCCGTGCAAGTCTGGGCTGTACAGAAGGGCTGGTACAGTGCACTCAGGCCTGGGGAAGGAGGTGGCAGAGGCTGGGGACCGCTAGGTGCTTTGATAATCCCCCCCCCCCCCCCCCAAGGATCAGTGCTGTGAAAAGGCCCTTGATTTGGGGGCAGAAAGGGAGCAAATAACAGTTTGGAGGCCTCCTATGTGCATCAAACATGATGTTTTCCATCAATGTTTCTCATCTAATTTGTGAAGTAATCCGAGTTTGGTGTTCACATCCTTAATATTATTACCCTAAATCCCTTAAGAGGATACCTAATGGAGGGCCGGCTTTTGCGGTTCCGGACTTTTAAGCGTATAAGCACATACTGACTATTCCTCTCTTTTGCAGACAAAACTTCTGTGCCATTTCCTTTGTTTAAATGAGTTTTCTTTTAAAAACAGCCTATCGTTTGTTTCTTCGGACTGTCTCCTTCAACCCGGGGCCACCCTCAGAGCTGGAAGCCTAAATACAGACGCGGGGGTAGGAGCCCATAGGATTTCGGCGTGAGGCTGGGAGACGGCGCTGCAACTTCACTTTTCTCCTCTGGCCGCCGCACCCGGTGGCCCGCGGCCTGGGCCGGGTTTGGGCGGGAGCAGCGCGGCGGCGACTCCCGCGGCCGCCTCCGCGCGGGGCTGAAGGGCAGGGGAGAGGAGTGGGGGTGGGAGGTCAGGGCCCCGCCCCACGTGGCTGCCAGGGCCCGGCTCGCCCCAGCCCCGCCCGCCGGCGGCCGCGTGAACTGCAGGGGGAGGCCGGCGCTCCCGGTCCCCCGAGCCCCCGAGCCCCGCGCTCTATGGCGGGCGCCCCGCTAGTCCGCAGCTCCGCGGCCGCCGGCTAGCCGGGCTGCGCGGTCCCTGCTGCCCTACTCCTTCCCCCCGCGTCCCGGGCCTCGGAGCCGCGGTGGGGAGGATGAGTCCCTGGAGCTGGTTCCTGCTGCCGACCCTCTGCCTCCTGCCCACGGGCGCAGACCCGCGGCGCGGCGCGCCTGCCTCCGCCAACTGCGAGCTCAAGCCCCAGGTAAGGCGCGCGTCTGGAGCGGGAGAGGCGGCTTCCCCGCGTTACCCCCGCAGGCCCGCGAAGAACCGCGCGCTCGGATCCCGAGCCACCTCCCCCGGCCGCGCCTTCTTGCTGGGTTCCCCTTTCTGGCGGGGGCGCAAGCCCCCCGGCCGCACGAGACCCTGTCCCCAGCCCTCGCCATTGGGCGGGGCAGCCAAAGAGAGTCCCAGCGGGGTCTCCTGGGTCTCTCCCGTCTGCTTTGCGGGCTTTCGGGGACGTCGGGCGGAGGAGTCTTCGAAGACCGAGGTGTGCAGGGACTGTGGCACATTGACTTTGGAAGTTTGTTCTGCCCGCTCTTCCCCGGCGTTTATTTCTCCTGCGCTTATCGAGATGGTTAAAGCGGCCTGCAGCTGCTTGACTTAACCGTCATATATTCAGTACCCGAGTTAGAAGGGATTTGGGGGAGCTGAAGTCAGTCCCCTTGTTTTACCGATGTGGGAGACTGGGGTAACTGAGGCTCAGAGAGGGACCTTTGCGCCCCAGGTCACACAGCGCATTCGCGAAGTAACCGCATCTGACAGCCTCTGGTTCACGCACAGGCGCTTCCATAGATATTCTCATCGGCGCCTTGCAGGTGAAGGGATCCCGGGCGAGGGAGTCCCGGTGACCTACCCGGGTTCACCCAGCCCTCCAGGAGCAGAAGCCGAGCGGCAATCGGACAGGTCTAGCCTAGCGTCTCCGAGGCTGGCCCGCCTTTCGAGATGAATGTTTCCTTCTTCCGATTAGTTTTCTTAGGCTCAAATTTTCTGTCGTTCTCCAGTTCTTTCGAGCTCCGTGAAGGCTGTGTTTGTTTCGGTGGGTCTGATCTCCGGATCTCTGGAGTTGAGAAGGGTGATACTAGACCCTCGGACCTTAGGTCGGCCCACCTTCGGTGACACCTGCGGAGCATCGTGGGCCCTGTAACCGTGGTAATTTTATTCATCGTCCTAACCACACCAAAGGAGAGGGAGACCTAATTGAGCCCTTCTGGCTCGCGGGGCTGAGCGGGAAGTCACACTGAGTTCCCTGACGCGTCCTGGGCTGAGGACTTGCGGAGGGTCTCCCTTTAGGAAGGCGGGAGGCACAGTGGCTGGAGAGGAAGTCGCAGCAGGGAGAAAGTTTCAAACACCGCAGGACAGCTTCGCCCTTGGTCTACAAAACAGTCTATCCTTTCCTGTGAAAGCAAACGTTTTTCACTGCTGCAAATCCACTCGTAATTATAGTCTGACGAGTGAGTTGGTAAAATCTCTGTTTCTCTTGATTCTTGAACCCCTCTCCATGGCCTTTTTACTCTCGCAGTTCTCAAACTTTTTTGGTCCCAGGACCGCTCTACGATCTAAAAAAGTGCTGAGGACTCCAAAGAGCCTTTATGTATGTGGGTTAATGGAAGTTTTAGTAAGGACACACTCCCTTCATCTTCAAAGCAGTGATATTATCCCACACATGTAGCCTCTAGAAAAGTCTGTATATGCTTGTGAGAGAATGAGAGCATGAGAGGAAAATATCTTAGCATTATTGTTGAAATAGTTCTGACCTTGCACTCTGCTTGGAGGGGTCTTGGGGACAGCCACAGGTCCCTGGACCACATTTGAGAAATCTCTGTTCTTTTCCATGGGCAAACTGTCTTATCCCCTGCCGAGGTCAGATCAGTCAGCCGCAGGACTGTATGACCTGCTCTGTGGGGGACGCTGCGGGTGGGTGCCCCCCCCCCCCTGCAGGCTGGGGTCTTGAGATTGTAGAGTGAAGCTCGGGAATCCAGCCTCCAATCCAGTGCAGCAGCTTACTGGGTAGCATTCTGCGATTTGAGAACTGGTTTGGTGTCCACTTTCGTTAACCATTACAGAGAGGTCTTCTAAGCTGATCTGTCTGCAGATACTGCAGATTTTGCGCTGAGCATCATGGGGGTCATCTCTTCCTTATCTACACTCAAACAGAACTCAGTGAGTGTTCTTTATTATTCCTGCCTCTGTTCTTTCACCTGTGCTGTTTCTTCCCACAAATATCCACATGCTTGCTCCTATACTTCTATCTGGTCTTTGCTCAAACTCTTTGAAAGAGACCTTTCCTGATTGTCTGTTGAAGAATATGTCAACCCCTGACCCACCTGCACTCCTATCTGCCTTTCCTGCTTTATTTTTTTCCGGAGCACTTAACTGATAAAAATTTGTTTGCTGCTGCTCTCCTACTCACTCCACACTCCCCCCCCCCCCCGCCCCACACACCATGTAATCTTCATAACGGTAGGAATTTTTGTTTGTTTGGCTTGCTTCGTCCCCAGTGCTTAGAAGAGCGCTTGGGCACAGTAGATGCTCAATAAATATTTGTTGAATGAGGGCTGTTAATGGAAGCTAACTCACTTTGGTATCATTCTAATTGGTCTGCGGAAGAGTACTTTTGGAAGAGTGCCGTTATCAGAGGCCCCAGGAAGCTGAGATGGAAGGAGCTCACGGGTGCAGCCGCTAAGGGACTTAGCCCACATTGCGCAAGTTGCCATTGAGCTCCTTTGTTTCATTGCATGGATTAAAGATACATGGTTTAAAATCGCCAGTGACTTAGTGGCCACAGCTTGTAGCTTCTTGCGCTTGTCATCCATGGCTGTGTCTTTTTTCTTCCAGGCCAGTTGCAGCAAGGTTCAGAAGGACGTGTGTTTATGGTATTAAGTTTTTATTCTAATCAGTCATAATGGTTTTTTTTTTTTAAAGTTTTTTTTTTTTAATCTATTTGACAGAGAGAGAGAGAGAGAGAGAGAGCAAGCATAAGCAGGGGGAGCATCAGGCAGAGGGAGAAGCCGGGTCCCTGCTAAGCAAGGAGCCCAAGGCAGGACTCGATTCCAGGACCCCAGGATCATAACCCGAGTCGAAGGCAGATGCTTAACCCACTGAGCCACCCAGGTGCCCATCCTTCAGTGAAATATTAAAACACGAGGCTTCAACTAATAGCTTGTGGTAGCCGCAGTTACACTGAAATGGGGGTGGTAGAACAATTTTGTTCTTTTCCTTTTGTGGAGACGAAACAGCTCCATCCCTGAGTATAAGGGCGGCGGGGCAGTTGCACCCCTAGGACCAAAGCAGCGGCCTGGGGGCTTGCTGGTGGGCAGGGCAAGGGGAGAGGTCCCAGATCAGAAGCCCTGAAGACTTTCTTCCAGTTGATGCTCTCCCCAAAGCACCCCTGCCTGAGAGGGCACTGTCAGTGGCCCCAGGAAGGGACTGCTGGTGCTGTGAGGGATGGGCAGAGCTCCATTTATTGAAGATGCTAGCTCTCCAAGATGAGGAACACTTCTTTAAAAACTCTTTAAGACCCCTGGCTTAAAAAAGTGGGAAGCCTCCCCAAATTGTGTTATTTTGAAAAGACAGAGTGGGAAAAGGTGGCATTTTGGAGATTTAAAAATGGTGTGGGGGCGCTTGGGTAGCTCAGTCAGTTATAGAGTCCGACTCTTGAGTTCAGCTCAAGTCGTGATCTCAGGGTCGTGAAATTGAGCCCTGTCAGGTTTCATGCTGAGCGCAGAGCTGTCTTGAGGTTCTCTCTTTCCCTCTCTCCCTCTGCCTCCCCTCTACGACCCTTGGCTCATTTTCTTTCTCTCAAATAAGTAAATAAATAAATAAAATCTTAAAAAAAAGAGTGGTGGTGTAGACTTATTTGGGGGGTGGGTGGGTCATGGGGCTAAGGGAAGAGGGTTAGGAAGAGTTAGGAAGCGCTCCTAAGCAGCCGCATGCCTACTAGCGTATCCATGGAAAGAGGACACTGAGTCAGGAGTATAGTGTGTTCCATCTTAAGGTGGCATCTTATGGTGTTTTAAACCCAGGATTCAGGGCGCCTGGGTGGCTCAGTGAGTTAAGCCTCTGCCTTCGGCTCAGGTCATGATCCCGGGGTCCTGGGATAGAGTCCAACATCGGGCTCTCTGCTCAGCAGGGGCCCTACTTCCCTCTTTTTCTCTCTCTCCCTCTGCCTCTCTGCCTACTTGTGATCTCTCTCTGTCAAATAAATAAATAAATAAAAATCTTAAAAAAACAAAACAAAACCCAGGATTCAGGAGCCAGCCTGCCTGGCTTCAAACTCACTCAGCAGTTCTGGGACCTTGGATCACATCATAAACCTCTCAAGGTCTCAATTTCCACATGTGGAAATGGCCAGCGTCTTAATTAATGGTGTATCTTCTCAACTGCCTTTCTTCTGATTCTGTCCTGAATGGGGGGGGGGGGTGCCTGGCAGGCTTTCGTCCCCAGCATGCCACCAAAACTCTTCTTGTTTCGGTCCCTAGTGTCCTCAGTGTTGCTCCATCCAGAAGCCAGTTCTCAAATCCTGTGTGGCACCAGCCACACTGAGCCCCTTGCTCAAGTTCTCTTCCTTGAAGCACTGTCTTCACTTGCCTTCCTACCCTTTCAATTTTCTCTGCGACCACGACTGTCACTTCTCTCATTCTCTTTCGCTGGCTGCTCTTCTTTCCCTTGACTTTGCAAGGTGAGATCATTTCTAGACCTTTTCTTTCCTAATTGATACATAGTCCCTTGGAAATCTTATTCAGTCCCTTGACTCTAAATAACATCTAAATGGTGGCCGTACCTCGTGTTTATCTGTGGCCCAGGCCTCTCCCAAAGTCCGGACTCCTGCAGCTCAGCTTCCCCACTTGGTGGTTCACTGGACATCTCCACTCAGCAGGGCCCACGCCAGACTTCTGACCTTCCCCTCTGCTCCTGTTCCACCCCCTCCCTCCTTTCTCTCAGTCGATGGCAACTTCTTCCTCCTTTTAATTAACCAATTCATCAGCAAGTCCTATTAACTCTAGCTTCTAAAATACACCCAGAACCTGATCACATCTCAATTCTGTCACTACAGCTCTGTTTTCTCTCTTAGATTCTTTTGGTAACTTCCTAACTGACTTTCTTGCATCTGTCCTCATCCCTCCACAGTCTATTGACGGCCGTCAGAGCAGTCCTATTCACGCATTTGGTTGGCTTGTGTTGCTCTTCTCACAGAAACCTGCTGTAGCTCCAGTGTGGCCTGGCCATGCTCACCTCTCTGACCTTTCTTCCTGCTTTCCTCTTCACTCATCCTGCAGTAGTTAGGATGGCATCCTTGCTGGAACCTTTCTGCCTTGGGGCCTTTGCACTGCTGTTCCTTCCTCCTGGATGGAATACTTTTTCAGATATCCCCCTGGTTTGCTCTTTCACCTGCCTTCACAGCAAGGCCTAAATCTCCTACCAGACATTCCGTGATCTCATTCACCTTATTTAAGGCTGAATCTTTCCTTCACCAGTATTCCCTGTTCCCTTGTCTGCTTTCATGTTTTTTACAACAGATATCACTGACATACCTGAGGCGGGGGTCTGTTTTTTGTTTGCTTATACTTCTAGTGCCCTAGAATACCCCAACATCTCATGCCTACAACAGTCCCTGACACCCAGTAAATAGTTGTGGGATAAATGCAAATTGAACAAATGAAGTAGGAGCATTCGTGTGCAATGCTTGAATGGTCCCTGGTGCACAGTGAACATTTCAGAACAGCTGGCTCTTCTTAGCGTCATTACTGTTATTACGTGGCTGGATGCCAGGACGTGAGTCTTGTGTGTGTGTGTGTGTGTGTGTGTGTGTGTTTAAATATGAGCAGTTTTCAGCAAAAAGACTGTAAAACAACTCCATTGCTAGACTAATACTAATTGAAAAGGAAGAAATAAGTAATTAAATGGAGGGGCGCCTGGGTGGCTCAGTGGGTTGAGCCGCTGCCTTCGGCTCAGGTCATGATCTCGGGGTCCTGGGATCGAGTCCCGCATCGGGCTCTCTGCTCAGCAGGGAGCCTGCTTCCCTCATTCTCTCTCTCTGCCTGCCTATCCGACTACTTGTGATTTCTCTCTGTCAAATAAATAAATAAATAAATCTTAAAAAAAAAAATAAAATAAAAAATAAAAATGGATACATACAGTTGAACAGATTTTGTTTAAAGGCAGTGTAAAGATGAGCCTGGGGGGCTCAGTGGGTTAAGCCTCTGTCTTTGGCTCAGGTCATGATCCTGGGGTCCTGGGATCAAGTCTCTTATCGGGCTTCCTGCTTGGTGGGGAGTCTGCTTCTTCCTCTCCTCTGCCCCTTCCCCTGCTTGTTCTCACTCTCTCGCTGTCTCTGAAATAAATAAATAAATATTAAAAAACTAAAGAGAAGTATAGGTATTTTGAGATAGGATGAGAGTTTAGGATGATTAAAAAGAGTATTGGGGAAAAACAAACCCAAATCCAAGTGAAAGGAAACCACACCTCCTGCTCTGCCCATCCCCCACCCCTTGACCACAACCCTGCAGTAGGGGTTGCCTTTTCCTGGGAATATATTAGTCTGATATCACAGTCTTCTGGTAGATGACTACAGTTAGGTGCCCATGGGTTTAATAATAGCATTTTAGCTCTTTGCCGTGTCTCCCAGTTGGAGGCTGTGGAGTCCCAGTTGGTGGACTATGTGGAACGTGTGTGAGCAGATCCTGTCCATTGGTCTGGGATGCTCCGTCATAGCACTCCCCAGGGTCCTTCAGTGAGCAACTCTTCCCCATAAAATGAATAAACCAAACTCATCCTCTGCCTCAAAGACCACCTCGACCGAATGAGTTGCCTTTACAGGTACTCATTTTGTGACCCATTTTAAACGAACCAAAGTGTAACTGTCAGTCTCAGCTTTTGAGTAGCATCTGGTTAACCAGTGTTTTTCTACCAGCTCAATTTAATTTTAACAATGAGGCATTTGACTGCTTAATTAGCCTTGGCAACCATTGTTTTAGACAGAGTTTCAGTTTGGCTTTTTGATGTATTTAAATAACCCTGGGGACAGTCATTACTCCCTAAAAGGATGCCAGAGGGCTGGCTAGAGACCTTGGATTTGAGTCATCTCTTAATATCAATTCAATCGTTAATAAGTTTAAAAAATACATTCTTACTTTCATTTTTCATTCATTTAACAATTACCTGCCTAGTTTGTTTATTCCCATAGCCTGTGGCAGATATTATCTAACTTTTAAAGATGGGGAATCTATATTTAAAAAAAAAAAAAAGAAAAGAAAAGAAAAAAGGGTGCCTGGGTGGCTCAGTGGGTTAAAGCCTCTACCTTTGGCTCAGGTCATGATCCCGAGGTTCTGGAATCGAGCCCCGCATCGGGCTCTCTGCTCCGCAGGGAGCCAGCTTCCTCCTCTCTCTCTGCCTGCCTCTATACCTAGTTGTATTTCTCTCTGTCAAATAAATAAAATATTAAAAATAATAAATAAAGATGGGGAATCTGAGGTACAGAGAAATGAAGTGGCTTTTAAAAATCTCAGGGAGGTCGCTGAGACAAGCAGAATTTAGACTCTTGTTACCAGTTAGTGCAGTCTTGAAAAGGTGTGTGTGTGAGCAGAACTGTAACTTAAATACTTAAAAAAACAACCAACCAACCAAGGCCACAGGCTGGGGACTAGGGCTAGTGAGATATGTTCTGTTTGGCTTGGATGGCATTTAAGAAAATGGGGGCAACATACTCCAACTGGATTTTTTTTTTTTTTTTTTTTTTTTTGAGTGAGTGTGGAAGCTGGGAGGGGCAGAAGGAGAGAGAATCTTTTTTCTTCTTCTTCTTTTTTTAAGGTTTTATTAATTTATGGTGGGGGAAGATCAGAATCCAGGGGGAGCAGTAGAGGGAGAAGCACACTTCCTGCTGAGCAGGGAGCTGGATGCGTGACTCCGTCCCAGGACCCCAAGATCATGATCTGAACTGAAGGCAGATGCTTCATCAACTGAGCCACCCAGGCACCCCTTCAACTGGAATCTTTTATTTAAATTGAAGATTTTTTAGTTGCTTTTGAAAAACCTGTTCTGGAGCGCTAGGCCTGCTCCCCGTGTGGCCATGACTGGCTCAGGCTGCTTAGACAATAGTGTTTATCCAGAGCTGTGAGCCTGTTTGCTGCCAACTGTCCCCCACTGTTACCTCATGCCCAGCCCTTGCGTCCTCTGTCCTCATCTGAGTGGTCAGAAGGTTTTTTTGTGGAGGGTGGCCAGAGGGCAGGAGAAGAAAAGGTTAAAGGCTGTGAGAATGAGGCCCCTGCGTCAGCCAGCTTTTGTCTTAGATTTTGAGATTCTTTGTAACTCTTCACTGGAAAATAGGTAGCTGCCTCTTACTGAAACCATTAACACACAAATGCAAATATTGCTGATCCTCATTCTTTGTGGATTTCAAAACCATTTGTGAATTGGCCTGCCTGCTAAAATTGATTTGTAACCCCAATGCTTGTGGCATGGTCATGGTCATGTGTAGCCATTTCCAGGACTGGAAAAATTTGAGGCCCCCGATGCATGCATACACTCTCAGCTGAGGTCAAATAAATCAATGCCGCACTTTGTTTCAGCTCTCAACAAATAACAGGTGAACAAGTGTTCTTTCAGTGGTCTGCTGAATACTATGTTTTTTGCATTTTTGTGCTGCTTATGGGTGATCTCACTGTTTAAAACAACCAAGCCCAGGTACCGCCTAGTGTTCCTAAGGGCAAGGAGGCTGTGACGTGCCTTAGGGAGAAAATGGTTGGGTTGAACGAGCTTTGTTCAGGCATGAGTTGTAGCGCTGTTGGCCATGAGTTCAGTGTTCGTGAATTAGCCACATGTATACAATATGAGCTTTTCTTTTCTTTTCTTTTTAAAGATTTTATTTGTTTGTCAGAGAGAGAGAGAACACAAGCAGGCAGAGTGGCACTCGGAGGCAGAGGCAGAGAAGCAGGCTCCTCACTGAGCAAGGAGCCCGATTCAGGACTCAGTTCCAGAACTCTGGATCATGACCTGAGCCGAAGGCAGCAGCTTAACCCACTGAGCCATCCATGTGTCTCAGTACGGTGCTTTTCAACAGAAGCATTGCTCTGTCAATGAAAATTTTATGTTCAGGGGCGCCTGGGTGGCTCAGTGGGTTAAGCTGGTGCCTTCGGCTCGGGTCATGGTCTCGGAGTCCTGGGATCGAGCCCCGCATCGGGCTCTCTGCTCAGCGGAGAGCCTGCTTCCTCCTCTCTTTCTCTCTGCCTGCCTGTCTGCCTGCTTGTGGTCTCTCTCTGTCAAATAAATAAATAAAATCTTTAAAAAAAAATGTTATAACCAGAGGCTTTTAGGAACCTAACCCTTGCATTTCTCCTAGGAGCATTATTTGGTAATTCAGTGTTTGTGGTGACATTATAGAACATAACTATGACAATAATGATAATAATGAGAGACAATAATAATGTAAGTTGAAATTCTGCAATCCAGGAAAGCATATTATTTAAAGGGCTGCTCAAATTAAAGCTTTTTTTGTAAAGAAATGTCTTTTCTGTAAACCTGGACTATCACATGTTTGGGCTGCTTGATGCATGGTTCACCTCAGGAGTCTGACCTTGAGACTTGAAGTTCTGGAGGGCTGCCTTGTGCACATCTTTGTACGGGGTCTCTTAATAAACAGACACTTCCTAAATGCCTGCTGTTGAAACTGAGACCCTCAGGGTACTGTGGTTTGCCCTTGGGTGAATGGGTACCGTGGCTCAGCCTGTAGCTGTTGGGAGACAATGCGTGGCCCTTGAGAGCCACGGCTTCTGGGAATGTTGGATTCGAGATCTGAAGATGCAGCCACCATCGGTCTTCCTTCCTGGGAAGTACCAGTGGTCTCCAGAGGCGTCCCCTCATCTCTATCAGGTGTGTCATTGGGAGTCCCTTGAGAGTCCCTGCTTTGCCTGAGGCCCAGTTCATTACTAGGGCAAACTCAAGGGCTGCTATTACTTTTTTCACTTCAATCAGCATTTTGGTGGAAAAGGGGAAAATGCTGCCTCAAGGACTCCTGCTGCTGTCAGGTGAATCTACCTGGACTCAGAAGTCTAAATCGTACTTTAATCATCTTTCTCCTGCAGTGTGGCTTGTCTGTCCTCTTCGTTTTTTCCTGTCAGGTTTCTGACCCTCCATATAATACCTTAATGTCCTTTCTCTTCCTTTCAGCAAACTGAATTGAATTCCTTCTTGTGGACCATAAAGCGAGACCCGCCATCTTACTTCTTTGGCACGATCCATGTTCCGTACACACGGGTTTGGGACTTCATCCCGGACAACTCCAAGGAAGCTTTTCAGCAGAGCAGCATTGTGTACTTCGAGCTGGACCTCACTGACCCCTACACAATCTCAGCCCTCACTAGCTGTCAGATGCTGCCACAGGGAGAGAACCTCCAGGACGTGCTCCCCTGGGACATCTACTGCCGCCTCAAGCGGCACCTAGAGTATGTCAAGCTCATGATGCCCTCGTGGATGACGCCGGACCAGCGTGGCAAAGGCCTCTATGCTGACTACCTCTTCAATGCCATTGCGGGGAACTGGGAGCGGAAGAGGCCCATCTGGGTGATGCTTATGGTCAACTCCCTGACGGAAGTGGACATTAAGTCCCGTGGGGTGCCTGTCTTAGACCTGTACCTTGCGCAGGAGGCTGAGCGGCTGAGGAAGCAGACTGGGGCTGTGGAAAAGGTAGAAGAGCAGTGCCATCCACTGAATGGGCTGAACTTCTCACAGGTAAGACCCTCTTTGTGTGAAGGACTTGGCCTTTGATTATGTGTAAATCTACTGAAGTATAATTAGGAGGTAGACCAGAAGCATCGTTTATCCAAAAATTGTCTTTGCTCGAGAATGTTATTCTGAAGATTAAAAAATAAGCCCAAGAGTTAGTTATATCACTTAACATGTGTATTACTAAGAGAGAAAAGGTTTTTTTCTCTTGTCATCCCAACAAGTATTGGCATACATTTGTCACTTGTTTTAACTTAGGTTATTTATTAATAAGCTGCATTGAGAGGATGTGGACAATGTGAAAGTCAGACTGACTATCAGAGGGTATGGCCTGCTTTGAAAATGATACAGCCATGGCTATTTTAGGTCATCATGGTTCCTTTCAGATCAGTGTTGTGCCTCTTCAGGACACTCTCCCTAGGAAATCCCTTTGTGAGGTAGAGGTATGTTTCTCTTTTCCATAGTTGTTTTTTTTTTTTTTAAAGATTTTATTTAGTTTTTTGACAAAGAGAGATTACAAGTAGGCAGAGGCAGGCAGAGAGAGAGAGAGAGGGAAGCAGGCTCCCTGCTGAGCAGAGAGCCCGATGTGGGACTTGATACCAGGACCCTGAGATCATGACCTGAGCTGAAGGCAGTGGCTTAACCCACTGAGCCACCCAGGTGCCCCTCTTTTCCATAGTTTTTAAACCCCTCCCTCAGGACACTGGAATTTAGGTTCATGTTCAAGAAGTTCTTCATTTCTCATAAGACAAGTGCCACTTTATTAAAGTGCCATTGTTTAATTGGTTTGGTGAAATTTGTTGTTGTTAATATTTTAAAGTATGTTAGATGCCTCTGGGGGCCAATGGGAATTTTACAGTATGAAATAAGCAGTTTTTTACTTTTTAAAAATGTTGAAGTGTGTAAACCTGGTGATTCACAGACCTGTACCCCTGGGGATAAAAATATATGTTTATAAAAAATAAAAAATTAAAAAAAATGTTTAATTGACGTATAGTTGACATATAATACTACATTAATTTCAGGTATACAACGTAGTGATTTGACAATGACATACATTATGAAATGTTCACCAAAATAAGTATGGTGACCATATAAAGTTGTTGCTATTATTGACTGTACTGAAATAACTTCTTGTTTTGCAGATATTCTCAGTGGTTGGCCTTGGGAGGCTGGACCTCAGAATAAAAGTCAACCCTCTAGGCCTTAGCAGATCTCAGCAAGGCTGGACTGGGGCTGTTACTTAAAGAACTTAAGGGCATTTAACAGCCTAAAAAATAGTGTTTCTGAGTTGATAAAAAATTTATAGGGAATTTAATTTACCTTGCTAAGATTTTATATTAATAAGTAGTCAAGTGCTAAAATATAGTATTTGTTTGGCACATTGAGATTTATAGACAAATTAAGAGACCAATAATTTTCCCATCGATCTCTTGGGGGAGTTCTCTTGCATTATTTTGGAAACCCATTGTCAATATTCTAATGTTTTGAATGTCTACATTTAATACAATGTTTTCTAAAAGGCAAATGCTTTGATTTAAAGGCTCACTGATTTTAACCTTACAAGCTTGAAATCTGTGAGAATTTTTGCCTGAGCTAAGCCTTTTTTCATACTTCCAGTTGGGAAGGAAAAAGGCTTGGAAGTAAAATATTATCTTAAGGTATCTTTGTTTTTTTGTTTTTTGTTTTTGTTTTTAAAGATTTTATTTATTTACTTGACAGGGAGAGATCACAAGTAGGCAGAGAGGCAGGCAGAGAGAGAGGGGGAAGCAAGCTCCCTGCTGAGCAGGGAGCCTGATGCAGGGCTTGATCCCAGGACCTTGAGATCATGACCTGATCTGAAGGCAGAGGCTTCACCCACTGAGCCACCCAGGCACCCCTCTTTGTTGTTGTTGTTTTTTAAAAAGTTTTATTTATTTATTTGGGAAAGAGAGTGTGCACAAGTGGGAGGGGAGGAAGGGGGGAGAATCTCAAGTGGACTCTGCACTGAGCAGGTAGCAGGTCATAGGATTTGATTCCATGACCCATGAGATCATGACCTGAGCTGAAGCCAAGAGTCAGACGCTTAACTGAGTATACCACCCAGGTGCCCCAAGCAAGGTATCCTTGAAGGAAAGTGTGTGGTACCAACTCTTAAGATAATAAAGATATTTAAGAAACATTTTAGAGCCATATAGTTATATACTAGAGTGTCATTTGATTTCATAATACCTTCTTAAGTTTCAAATAGGTATCTAATATTTATAAACTAAATTTTTTTAATAAGACCTTGAGGCTAAGCTAGAGAGTTTAGAGTTGTTTAAATTTAGAAGGGACAATTATATGACGTTTCTGAGACTCTTTTTGGGGTGTAATTTCCTATGGTTTCACTTGTAAACAGTAAAATACAACCTTAGCAAACAGGTCAATGACATTTAACATATATATCTATACCCATATAACCACCACTTGGATCGATTTATTGAAGATTTCCATCACCCCAGAAAGTTAGTATGAAGTTTTCTTGCAGCATAACTATACAGAAAAGTGCACATGACAAATTTTCACAAACATAGCCATGTTTTCAATGTCAGCTTTCGGGGCCAGAAACAGAACAGCACCAGTCCCCCAGAAGCCCGTTGACTCCCCCATCTACCCCACACTCCCCAACCAAGGATAACCCCTCTCCTGCAAATCTTTGAGCATAAATTAGTTTGAACATTTTAGAATTTCACATAAATGGAATTATCCCATCTGCTTCCTTTAGGGGATTAGGCTGCTTTTGCTTAGCATTCCCCTTGTGATTCACCACGTTGCTGTGTGTAGTTGTCCATCGTTCATTCTTGCTGCTGTGTGGCATTGAAGAATCCCACCAGAGGCTTTGGGGTGGTGGCTGATGGCGTCTCCCTTCTCAGTAAGTCCAGAGAACGGTAAGATCATCTGCATTCGTTTTGATAGAAGATGAGCCTAACTCATTCCCTTGGGTCCTTTTCTTTTGCCCCTTTGAGGAGTGGTTGGTTCCTTCTGTTCTCTGCAGAAGGACGTCAGAGGGGTCCTGACTATGCACCGAGACAGGGAGATGGCCAGGCCCTGCAGGCTCCTGTGCTATAGGGAAGAGGCAGAGGAGAGCCCGTGTCTTCCTTGAAGCCGGGGCAGGCTGCCTAGGAGGAGTCCCATTCCCTATACTCCAGGGCTCCCCACCCTCCTCTTGGATTAGTAAGGAGGAGGCAGCTGGAGACTGAGGCACAGCTGGGGCTGGAATGCTGTGCTGGCTGTGAGAGAAGCAGTGGACCCCAAGGCAGATGTACAGGGGTTAGAATTCCTGTACCATTACCAGCGTAGGACTTTGAGTTGTTCCCTTAACTTCTCTGAACTTTGTTGTCTCATCTTTTTTTTTTTCTTTTTAAATATTTTACTTATTTATTTGGCAGGCAGAGATCACAAGTAGGCAGAGAGGCAGGCAAAGAGAGAGAGGGGGGAAGAAGGCTCCCTGCTGGGCAGAGAGCTCGATTCGGGGCTCGATCCCAGGACCCTGAGATCATGACCTGAGCCGAAGGCAGAGGCTTAACCCATTGAGCCACCCAGGTGCCCCATGTTGTCTCATCTTTAAATGGGGGTAATGATACTTATCCTACCATCCTGTTGTCGGAAGCAAATAAAACAGTAAATTGGAAAACACTTCATAAGTACTCTATAGATATAAGGGGAAGAGAACTAACATATAGTGTCTTCTGTGAATCAGGCCTTTAATCTTCAGAATTTCACAAGATGGACACCATCACCCCTTTTTTATAGATGAGAAAACCGAAGCTCGTTGAGCATAAGAACACAGCCGTGACTGCATAACCAGCAGATGGAGGAATTTGGGTTTGATTTCAGCTGTATTAAAGGTCATGGTGACTTTGAGTCTTTAGCAGCTGTGGTGGTCAGTGTGAGACCTTGGAGGTTTGAGTTGCAGTGGAAGATTCTGGACTTCTGTTGTCTAATTTGTTAGCCTCTGGCCACAGGTTGGGTTTTCAGCACTTGAAATGTTGCTAGTGTGCCTTGGGAAATAAATTTTAAATTTTAGTTGGTTTGAACTAAAGTTTAAAAACCCATAATTGGGGGCGCCTGGGTGGCTCAGTGGGTTAAGCCGCTGCCTTCAGCTCGGGTCATGATCTCGGGGTCCTGGGATCGAGTCCCGCATCGGGCTCTGTGCTCAGCAGGGAGTCTGTCTGCTTCCTCCTCTCTCTCTCTCTGCCTGCCTCTCTGCCTACTTGTGATCTCTCTCTGTCGAATAAATAAATAAAATCTTAAAAAAAAATAAATAAAAACCCATAATTGGTCTAATTATTGAGAAACTTTTAAGTTGTTTGGAACAACTTGGGCATGTGGATCTCTTTCCTCAACTATAAATATTATGAAATTGACCTACAAATCCAATGTCTCTGATGAAAATTTAGTATCCAAATTGAGATGTCAGACAAGTGGAAAATATATAACTGATTTTGAAAACTAAATATGAAAAAAGAATGAATAACTTTTTATACTGATGACCTGTTGAGATGATAATGTTTTGGATGTATTAGGTTAAATAAAAATATATCATTAAATTTAATTTCACCTTTTTTTTTCTTTTTTAATGCTTCTGCTAGAAAACTTTGATCTAGATTGTTTTATTTATTTTTTATTTATTTAAGATTTTATTTATTTATTTGACAGACAGAGATCACATGTAGGCAGAGAGGCAGGAAGAGAGAGAGAGGAGGAAGCAGGCTCCCCGCCGGCAGAGAGGCCGATGCGAGGCTCGATCCCAGGACCCTGGGATCATGCCCTGAGCCGAAGGCAGAGGCTTTAACCCACTGAGCCACCCAGGCGCCCCAATCTAGATTGTTTTAGATGCATGTGCCTGAGGTGGGTCCACATGGAGTCCATGTTGCCTGTGATGCGTCTCCTCCCTGTACCCTTTGCCCCGTGTGCCTAGCCAGGTCTGGACTCTGGGGAGCCTCTAAAGGTCGATGGCTGCCCCTTCTGGTGTAACTGGCCAGGGTCAGCTTTTCTTCATTAGCTTGTGATGCTCTTTGTTTTTAGCATTGCATTACACATACACACTCTCTCACATGCACCACCGCACGTACCACACACATGCCCGCACCACGTACTCATGCAGTGGACGCACCACACGCACACACGCACTGCACGTATGCATTGCACAACACATGCACACACACTGCACGTACCACGCACGCACTGCACGCGCCACGCACACTACACATACCATGCATGCACTGCACGTATGCACTGCATGCACCACATGCACACACTATGAGCACATGTGTGCCCTCCTGTTTTTGCAATTCCCGTTTTGTCTGTGGATCTGTTTGCCTCTTGCGGTGTCTCAGCATCTGGATTTAAAGATTGCCTTAATGAGTTTGATTATCATGTTGATGATGATTTTATTAATTTCTGCATCAGTGTGGGCAGAACTGACATTTTTCCTCCTGGTAAGCCCAGTAGTCCAGGAACATGCTCTCCTTCCCATTCACCTGATTGTATTTTAGTCTTTTTTCTTATTTTGTAGAATTCTTGATCTAGACTTTGCTCAAGTCATACATTTATTCATTGTTTTTAATAAAAATCGTGCTGGTGTAAAGATTCTCTTCTCAATATGTTTTCTATCTGGTAACTGATTTTTATGTATTAATTTAACCACTGAGTTGCAGTTGTGTATTTTAACAATGGTAGTTGATCCTCTTGCTTTCATCGTGATCATCATTGACAAATAATTATTTTGTCTTCATCTTTCCTCAGTTTTTCTCATTTCTTCTTGTTCTTGTGTGCTGCTTAGGATACCTAGAGCAGCATTAAGTAGTAGTGGTAACAAAGGGCATTCTTTTCCCCAACTTGAGTGAGAATGGCCTTATTATTTCACCATCAAATACAACACTGGTAGTTTAGTCTTTCTGATGTGAATGAAATGTCCTTGAATTTCTGTTTTACTAAGAATTTTTTTAAAAAAGACTTTATTTATTTATTTGTCAGAGAGAGTGAGAGCGCTGAGCAGGGAGCCCAACACAGCTCGATCACAAGGACCCCAGGATCATGACTTGAGCCGAAGGCAGACGGATACCCGAATAAGCCACCCAGGTGTTCCTGTTTTCCTAGGAATTTTATCAGAAGTTGTTGTTGTTAGTGGAAGCAATTGTTGAGTTTTATTAAGATCTTTTTTTGGTCTCTGTTGTGATTTTTTTTTTTATTGAGATGTAATCGACATGTAACATCGGTTTCAGATGTACATCATTATTTGATGTTTGTACACATTGTGAAATGATCACAACAGTAAGTCTAGTTAACATCTGTCACCAAACATAATTAACAAAACTTCTTTTCTATTGATGAGGACTTTTAAGATCTCTTCTTTTAGCAACTTTCAGTGATGTCTTGATCTTGTGGCTTTCTTTGTCCCCCTCTCTGAAAACTTTTCAGTATTAAACTATCCCTGCCCTGCTGACCCTAAACTTCAAAACCTAGGGTGTGAGTTCACAAAGAATTACCCTTGAAGCCACCTGTTCCTATATTCATTTAGTCAACACATCCATTGAATTCCTGCTGAGCATGATGCTATGTAAAAAAAGGATCAGCTGTAATCTGGTGGTTGCTCCCCAGAACTCGGGGTCTTTATGATGCAGGTGGTCAGGTTTTCCAGGACAGGATTCTTCACCGTTTTCCTAGGGACTTAGCACCATGGCCCGCACTTGGTAGATGCTCAGTTAGCTTCTGTGTGGTAAATGATTGGAGGCCTCTCCCTGTTCTAGATCCCTCATGATTCCGCTATTTTTCATACTTCTGTCTCTCCTTTCATGTGTCCACTACTTCCTGAGAGCTAATTGTTCCCTCAACTTTCTGGATTTGGCATGAGGGAAAGGATGTTTTCTGTCTGGGGATTTGATCTTGCCATCTCAGAACAGATGCCGTGTTTCCTGCTCGAGGATGGAGTCAGGTTATAACGCCTGTTCTTTCACTCCAAGTTCCTCTGTGCTTGATGCTGTTAGCTGCAGTGCCCTCCCTTCCCAGCTGCACAGGTGGGTCCCAATTAAAGACTTAAAGAGTTCCCTAGAGAAATGATCTTCCTGTATTCCATTTCCATGGTCACACATCTCCAGGTATGTGTGCACAAGCTCCAGGCATGGGGCGCTGTCTGTTTCCTCTGAGGGGTTGACCAGAACAAATCTGGCTGAACGAAGGGTTCTCCTGCCCACTTCCCAGTGATGGACTGGATGTCATGGTGGGATGGGGTGGGAATTTGGAACAGCCCTGATCTTCTCAGCATTGAATTCTGTCCATTAGGACACAGTCACATCTAGGTTTGGGGTTTGAGTCACGGAATCCAAAAGCTAACATGAATGAAGCCAGGAGGCCTGGAGTGGCCCTCTGCTTTCCACACGTAAAGCCTGCATCTTTGGGCTTTCTGGATCCCGAGATACTGAAGTTAGTCAGATGTGAACGTCGCATGCCAACCCCAGAGCATTTTTAGATGATGCGTAAGGGTTCTCGTGATCTGAATGGCTGTTCTGCAGAATCATTTCTGGTACTGTTTACTCTTGCCAATAGATGGCACTAACATATTTCATATTTGCCTTTTCACCTGTCACTTCTGCTGTCCCTTCCAGCAGCAGGTGTCACTGCCAGTTCTGCCCCTCTGCCCTAGGACCCTAATGACTCATTCTCTCTGCTGAAAAGCCATTTTACCCCCACAAACTAAAACCTTAAACAATGGTTTGGGCCCAGTGGATGTACCTTCTGAGTCTTATGAAAGAGTGCATTTCTTGAGTCCCAGTTTTGGAGTGTTGAGAAGATTTGGATTTTTCTCCTCCTCCTCCTCCTCCTCCTTCTTTTTTTAAGATTTTATTTATTTGACACGGAGAGAGAAATCACAGGCAGGCAGAGCAGCAGGCAGAGAGAGAGGGGAAAGCAGGCTCCCTGCTGAGCAGAGAGCCCAATGCAGGGCTTGATCCCAGGACCCCAAGATCATGACCTGAGCTGAAGGCAGAGGCTTTAACCCTTTAACCCACTGAGCCACTGAGGTTCCCCTGGATTTTTGTTCTTTAGAGCAAGTTTTCTTTAGATGGATCAGTTCTTGAATAGAAGATACCACTGGCTCAACGATGGGGCTCTGGTCCAGGCAGGGCAGAGTGGCGGAGGTGGTCCCTGGCAGGGTGGATTCCTAGAAAGATGCCATCTGTGTGTCTACATCTCTGGCTGATGAAGGAGAGGTATGAGCTGGGGAAGGGCTGGCTGGTCTGAGAAAGCCTCCTGAGCACCTAAGGTCAGATTCTTAGGAGGGTATGGACCTGTTAGGCCCAGGGTAGCCCAATCCTAGGATAGCATCGGGTGCCGTGTTTTGTCCTTTGCAGGCATCTCCACAGGTCTCTGTTCCCTGAGAGAGGCCATGGGAAGAGTGCTGGTGGGTCAGCGAGCAGATGCCCCTGGGGTCAGTTTCCTGTTGGAATAACCCGGGTGGACAGCTTGAGGGTCACAGTGAGACTGAGCAGACCTGGTCTCTTTAGTCTCCTGTTTCCTCCCATCCAAGTACTAGTCAAGCCCAGCCCTGCTTAGCTTCCAAGATCAGCAGAGACCAGCAACTTTAGGGTGGTATGGCTGTAGACTCCCATTTTCTAGATCCAGTTCTGCTTCTGAGGGCTGCCACCTGTTGGATTCACAGGTCTGACTTGCTGAGGAGTTGCTGCTCCCTAGTCATAAATTCCATAAAAGCAGATGGTCTTATCTTTGAAGTTGATCATATACTGATGGATGACTTTTTCACGTTTTCCATAATGGAAATGGAAGGTGCTTGAAGGTGGTGATCTTGACATTTTGTTTTTCCTGGGTAGGTTTGGCTTAACATAAGGGCCTAGACAAAAATATATGCGCTCTTGGAGTACCTGGGTGGCTCAGTTGGTTAAGTGTCTACCTTTGGCTCAGGAAATGATCTCAGGGTCCTGGGATCAAGCCCCCAGAGTCAGGCTCCCTGCTCAGCAGGGAGTCTGCTTCTCCCTCTCAATCTGCCCTTGCCTCCCAACTTGTATGCACGTGTGTTCTCTCTCTCAAAGAAATAAATAAAATCTTAAAAATATATATTATATATAATATATATGTTACATATATATAGTGTGTGTATATATATATGCTCCCTGAAAGGGAAGTGGTTTCTAAAATATGGGCAGATTTGTTTGTGAGCATAAACACTCTTTGACAGTGACCTCTTCAGGGCCTGTACGCTGTCCCTTATGCCGGGAACCTTTCCTCATGCTGTTCCTCAGGCTGGCTGATTAAACTTACACATTATTTCTTCCATGAAGAATCCCAAGGCCAGACTCTGCTGTTCTGAGTGTCCCTTGTGGAAGCCTCCGCCAGAGCCCTAATGACTGCCTTTCTCAGAGGTGCAGCCTTTTCTTTTTCTTTCTTTCTTTCTTTTTTTTTTTTAAGATTATTTGTTTGTTTATTTGAGAGAGAGAGAGCACAAGTGTGAAAGGAGCAAAGGGAGAGGGAGAAGCAGACTCCCCGCTGAGCAGGGAGCCAGGCGAAGATGACAACAAAGACCATGGAAGGCTCCATCCCAGGACCCTGGGATCATGACCTGAACTGAAGGAGACCGGTAACCAACTGAGCCACCCAGGCGCCCCTCAGAGGTGTAGGCTTCTTGAAGGTTGGGCCACACTCTGACGGTCCTTGCGCCCCGGTTCCTAGCATGGTGTCTGGAGCACAAGAGGTGCTTGTGAGTGTTACGGGATGATGGACAGGCCACTGTGGAACGTGTCCCTGAAGCCCATGGGTGACAGTGGGCTCGGTGATACCTTGGCCGAAATGGGACACAACATGAGTGTGTGCCCATTACTTCGAGGAGTTGAATACAACCTTTCTAACTGTGTTAAGACCAGCAGGTTAAAATACACACTATGTGCAGTGTTTTCACTTTCTGCTTTTTTACATTCTTTCCTGCCCTTGCTCTGAGATACTGTGTGTTCTTCTGCATGGCGGGGTGACGTGCTACGGTAAGTGTGCACGCCCTAGGAGCCTGTGGCGTCTTGCCCCTGAATCAACCTTGGGTCTGCTTGCACACAGAGCATCAACATAGCCCTTGTGATGGACACTGTCTTCAGACATGGGAAGTCCAGGCTGGGCCATCAGGCCACCCAGCGAGGTCTTCCATGGCATTTCTGCATCTTGGCCTTCCCTTGACTTTCTTATTTTTGGACCAGAAGTGGGAAATGGAATCAACTGTGTACCTCATGGCTGGCTGTGATTCTTCACGAGCTTCCAGACAGAGACTTGAACTCTGTGTTTCCACCTGGGGACAGGCCCGCTCAGGATTTGAGTCTTCTTCTTTTATTTTTTAACGACTGGTCTTTATTTGGGACACATTTCTTCAGCACTTGGCATGGGCTAGGTGCTCTGTTTATCATTTTGGGGACTCAAGAGACAAAGCTGGTGGGGATCCTGCTATCCCCTGGCTCTGGGCTGCTTCTCTAAAGTCCAAAGTGAAGTTTAAAAAAGGAGGTATTTTTGTACCCTTGCACGGACACACCATGTGCTGTGGGCTCTTCTGGTTCTGGCCTCATTCTGCTCCCTTTGGAGTCATACAAGAACACTTCGAAGGATGCTGCAGTCTTGTTTCTGCCCCATGTCCCTGCCTCCTACCTGATGAATTAGGCTGGGAGCAGAGCCCTTTGACACCGCAGCAGCCAGTTCTTTCATGGTGGATCAGCTCCAGGATACCCCCAGACTCTAGGAATAACTCTCAGCATCTCTCTGTGGGAGGTATAGGAGAGTGTGAGCCCTCTGTCTCTTGTCCACGGTCCACCTCCCAAGCAGGGGGGCTGGGGCAGAGTCTACCCTGCTTGGAGGAGATGGGGGAAGGAAAGTAGAAGGAGCCGGTGGGACTGGACCAGCTGTTCCCTCGGGCCCTGCAAGGAGACAGAGTCTCAGCAGGGTGACGTACTCTGTGGCCCAGCGATGGAGCCAGGCTGCCCTGGACTCTGGAGGGGGACATTGGTGGCATTGTATAATGTCACATCTTGGGCATCATGGCATTTCTCTGCTTCTCCACTGTCCCTCCTGACACATTCTTGTGCTGCCCTTCCTCCCTACACTTTTCCATGAGGCCTTTCCTTTTCCTTCATGATCATTCAGGCTTCCAAAGGAAGTGAGTAGGGCTTTGGTGCCAGCCTCAGCAAAAGTTATGGAATCACAAAATGTGGATGACGACATGAGAGACCTGAGCGGTCGCCTTACCCCATCTCTGGGGGCCCTGACTCCATTCCAAGCGAGTCTCTGCTCTTGGCAGGTACGTTGGGTAGAGAGGTTGCTTATCACTGAACAGAATATCCTTGAGGGGTGCTGTTGGTTGACTTCTCAGGGTGGAGATGCTCTCTGATGCTTTCTGGGGCTTCAGTGGGGCCCCCAGTTGGCCGGGGACCAGACAGCCATGTTTGCATTTGCAGTAGTCATGGTCACAGGCTGGACGCCATCTGATAAGACTGCTGATGTTGCAGACTCAGCCCAGGCCCCGAAGTGATTCTGAGATGCTGTAGGATCAAAAGTCCTACGGTGCTGGGCAGAGGGAACATGTTTGTAGACATTTGAGACAATCTGTGACTGAACCCGAGCTGAGGGGCCTGATACCGGCCTGTACCCTTCCCCACCCTCCCTCCATTCCCCAACTCTCACACCTCCCTTCCTGGATTCGGACTTCCAAGGTCCTTGTCAGCTCCTCCTTTTGGACTACTGTTCTTTTTTTTTTTTTTTTTTTTAAAGATTTTATTTATTTATTGGACAGAGAGAAATCACAAGTAGATGGAGAGGCAGGCAGAGAGAGAGAGGGAAGCAGGCTCCCTGCTGAGCAGAGAGCCCGATGCGGGACTCGATCCCAGGACCCTGAGATCATGACCTGAGCCGAAGGCAGCGGCTTAACCCACTGAGCCACCCAGGCGCCCTGGACTACTGTTCTTGTTACCTTGCCCAAGTTCTGCAACTCTACACTGGGTTTCTGTTATGCACTGAGTTGTGTCTCTCTGCCCCCATTCATATTTTGAAGCCCTAACCCCAAGTACCTCAGAATGTGACTGCATTTGGAGACTGGGTCTTTGAAGAGGTAATTAAGTTAAAATGCTGTGTCCTGACGTGGACTCTAACTCAGTATGACTGGTGTCCTTATAAGAAGAGGACATTAGGACACAGACACACACAGAGTGAGGACCATGTGAAGACACAGGGAAAAGACAGTGGTCTGCAAGGCATGGAGAGAGGTCTCAGGAGAAATGAACCCTATGACACCATGATCACTGACTTCTAGCCTCTAGAACCAAGAGAAAACACATTTCTGTTGTTGAAGTCACCCAGTCTGTGCTACTCTGTTATGGGAGCTCCAGCAAACTAATGCAGTCCCTTCTGTCTGGGCTTTCCACTTCACCTCCTAGGAATAGACCAGAAAGGCAAGAAGAAAACTCCAGTTTTGTGCTACCAGGATCCATTTACTCATCCTCCCTTCTTCTGTTTATTCCCTTCTCTCTTTCTCCATGTCTTCTGTTTCTCTCTCTTTTTTAGATTTATTTATTTTTTATTTTTATTTTATTTTATTTTTTTTGGTCAGAGAGAGATAGAGCACAAGCAGGGAGCAGCAGGCAGAGGGAAAAGCAGGCTCCCCACTGAGCAAGGAACCCAGTGCAGGACTCAATTCTAGGACTCTGGGATCATGACCTGAGCTGAAAGCAGACACTTAACTGACTGAGCCACCCAGGCATCCCTGTCCTGTTTCTCTTTTCTACCTTTGAGGTAAGAATGCCTGCATTCTGAACTGTCACATCCCACCACAGAGCAGGGAAAGTGGGGGAAAGGAGGAGGGTTGGGAGAGGTGAAGAATGTGTGAGGGAAAGGGGAGGGCCAGAACCACAGCCCTAAAGGAGGAGCTGACAACGACCTGGGAGGGAGGGAGAAATAGTCTCAAACAGACTCTGGGCTGAGTGTGGAGCCCATCTCAGGGCTCGACCCTGAGACCATAACCCTGAGCCGAAACCAAGAGTCAGATGCCCCCCAGGCTACTTTAATACTGAGCTGGATTTTCAAGGGGCGGCTGGGATTGAGACAGGCAGAGGAAATGAGGGAGGTAGTTCAAACGGGCCAACAGTGCAGGCCAACCTGGGGACAAGCACACCAGGCTGGCCAAATGGTGGCAGGCTGGGCGGGCTCCATGAGCCTTTGTGTAGGGGCGGGATGGAGGCCGATGCTGTAGAGGGCTTGAGTGTGAGGCTGGGGAATCTCTGTGCCCACGGAGCGGTTTTTGGGGTACAATGGGAGCCCCGAGAGCAGGGTTGCTGGTCAGTGCCTCTGGCAGCCGAGCGTGGGCTGGATGGGGCTGCCACCCTGGTCACTACTGCAGGCTCTGGAGTCAGCCTCTCAGCTAAGAGCTTCGCCATGTTAGTCCAGGCCCCGGGGCCAGCAAGGGAGAACTGCGGGACTGGGAACTGGGCTCTCTGTGGACTGGAGTTCGTTTGTCCTTCAAGGGAAACCTGCCAGAGAGCTGATAGTGGATATTGGATACAAAATAAGAAACATCCAGGAGCGGGCTGGACTCCACAGAGGTAGTGCAGTGTGTAGCCATTGAGATGACTTGCTTGCCACTTAGGCCTAATGAGCCCCAATAATAGTTGTGCGTGTGGCTAAGTGGGTGTGCTTGGCTTTATTGTGCTTTTATTTATTTTATTTTAAAAGATTTTATTTATTTGACAGACAGAGATCACAAGAAGGCAGAGAGGCAGGCAGAGAGAGAGGGGGAAGCAGGCTCCCTGCTGAGCAGAGAACCCGAATGCGGGGCTGGATCCCAGGACCCTGAGATCATGACCTGAGCCGAATGCAGAGGCTTTAAACCCCTGAGCCACCCAGGTGCCCCTATTGTGCTTTTAGTTCGGTTCTTCATAGGACTCTTCATCGTCTGTTGTTCCTGAAGCTTGTTTGTCTTGTCAGAACTTGAAAAAATGTAAAGGAAAATTACCTTTCAGGGCAATAGAAGTTGAAAAAGGAGATTTCTGGGGAGGGGCTGAGATGGTCTGGAAGTGCTTAGCGGAGGTGGTAACTTTCACTAGGCCTGAGGGATGAGAGGTCGGTATTTGTTCTTACTGTCACCTCAGCATTGTGTGGGATTTGGGTGAAGGAGGGGTATTAGATAGCCGGGGCGCCCATCCCAGAATACTACATGGGGGGAGTGTAAGCAACGGAAATGTGTTTTCTTGCAGTTTTAGAAGGTCAAAGTACAAAATCAGGGTGCTGGCAGGGTCAGTTTCTGGAGAAGGGCTCTCTCAGCTTGTAGCTGGTCACCTTCTTGCTGTGTCCTGACGTGCCCTTTACTCTGTGTGTGTGTGTGTGTGGGGGGGGTGGGGTTGTTCCAGTGTCTCTTCCTCATCTTATAAGGACTGCAGTCCTATCAGATCAGGGCCCTACCCTTAACCCTAATACCTCCTTAGAGGCCCTGTCTCCAAATACAGTCAGATTGGCAGTTAGGGCTTCATCCTGTGAATTTGGGGGTGGGTAGCACAGTTCAGTTTGTGACAGGAGGCCCATCGGACATCAGGCAGGATGCGGACGGGGTGGAAGGGAGAGAGAATGGTCAGGAGGCCTGACTGAGAAGAGAAGGAGAGGAGAGACGTGGAGGGTGTTGAAGGGGTGGTGGGCAGGGAAGAGAGGGAGGGCCTGGTGCATTCTCCCAGGCCTCT